>NC_053026.1:467709924-468020683 GCF_003073215.2 Triticum urartu | reverse complement strand
AGCTTATCCAAGTTGATAAATAACTTTCAAATGGCTAAGATAAGTCGGACCGCCAATGTGATGGCTCATTTAATAGCTAAGTTTAGTTTTGACAATAGATCCGATGATATTCTTGTTAATGATGTACCGCCCTGTGTGGTGAATTCTGTATCGAACGATTGTAAGTTTCGAGATGTTTAATTAATGTAACGTGGTGTTCAAAAAAAATGAATCAGAATATGCGCTTTGCTTAAAAATTAAATGCAAGCCAGAGGTTTGACCCAACACATCCGGCCACTGCCAGTACTCTCAACAAATCAGAACACCCTCTTTGAAAATGCAGCGATCACTTTTTATTTCAACCCAGACAAAAAATAAACAAGACAAGAGCAAAAATATGTATCCGTGTCCAAGAGATAATAAAACTAGCTCGATCGATCCTACTCCATGGACAGATTCATCTCACTCACATCACACAATCGCCACGAAACCCGCCAATGCCAGAAGCACGATCAGCACCGGAGCCGAGGCGTGGGTGGTGGACGCCGCTCCCGCTGGCGGCGACTTCTTCCCGCCTGACGGCGTGGGCAACGACGGCGCCTCTGCCTCCACGCTACCAGACTCAGCGGACGAGTCACCGCCAGCAGGAGCCGGGGCGGCCTCCGGCGCGCCGGCACCGGCGAGCACGAGCTTGCCCTTGGCATCCAGGTTCTCCTGCGCGAACGCGTGCTTGGCCGGCACCCCGCCGGCCACCGCGGACCCCACTTGCCAGATGTGGTTCACGGACTCCATGCCCTTGGGCAGCTGCAGCGTGCCGTAGAGCCGCACCTTCCCGCCGGCGCCCTCGTCGGCGGCGAGCCCGGTGGCCTTGAACGCGATGGGCGTGGACGTCGCGCTGAGGGGCTTGTACCCGGTGAGGTTGTACGTGTTGACGACGTACGTGGCGCCGCTCTTGAAGGCGAGGAGCGCCTGCGCGCCCTTCATGCCGTCGCCGGTGGGGTTGATCCCCCACGACACCCAGCCGGCGCCGCTGGCCGGCTTGGCCGCGAACGCCACGGAGAGCGACGAGGCCGCCGCGTCGTAGGTCCAGTGCAGCGCGGCGCCGAGGGCCGGGAGGTCCGCGCACGTCTCGTAGCTCTTGCCGGCCGGGAACTTCTCGCTCTTGCAGGCGCCGCCCGCGGCCGCCGCCGGCGGGACAAGGACCAGCAGGGCCGCCAGCTGGAGAATGGCGCGGCGGCGCCGGTGTTGCTGCGTCGCGGAGGCCATCTTCTGCGCGATCGAGTTGGTTAAAGAGCCTAAGGTTTTTGCTCTTGGAAGCAGCTTGGGAGTGTGAGGAGGGGAAGCGCCAACTTGGTGGTTTAAATAGCCAACGAGGAGGGTAGGTGCAACGTATTTGGAAGATCGTTATGACCAACCAGGAGTTGACCTGTGATCTCACGTTCACAACGGCTAAGGGAAATACTATAACTGATTTAGTTGAGTGGTATTACATCGAAAGTACAGGGCGACGTGTAATGTGGCAAGAACGCACATTTGAGTATTTTTCAAAGTTGAGGCACGAAGCTAGGAACATACGCAAATGGTAAGCATATGCGTCACATCGACCACAACGTTAATTGCTCCTTAATCACGCAAGTCAACCGTATTAACTAATCCACGGAAAAAATGTACTCCCGAAAAGTCCTAACAAGGTTTATGTTGGAGTCACGTTTCATTTGAATTTTTAGAAACAATGCAAGGAAACCCCGAAAACAAGAGATTCACCCCCTTAACAATTTCACATGCTCTTGCATGAGTGTCTAGACTTCCCTATTTAAAATAAACTAGTTAGCATGCACGTGCAACGCACGTCTCAAACAATTATCAAGTGAGTTCACATAGTATATTATTGAAACAAGTCTTGAAAAAAATATCAAAGGGATACAAAATGTTGTCATGCCAATCAAATTGTATTCTCAAATGTGAGACATCTTTGTGATCCAACAAATACGCGAAGAATCGAGTGTCCAGCCATGATCACCACCCTTTTTAAACGAATTGATTTCTGACTCTCTCCGAGATGAGTTTGCACATAATCAAAACGTCACTTCAAGGACATACAACTTGTATGATAGGAAATATAAGCTGACCTATGACCACAGCAATTTGTATCTTTACATAAATGAAAAACGCTTTGCAATAACTAACTGAAATGTAGAAGTGGTGAAATAAATGCGATGAATCATTAGTCCTATCATGTTATCAGTTAACCCATTAACTGATAACATGCCATATGCAGCAGTGACTCAACAATGAATCATCTCCTCTCCTACCATGTTATCATTTAATGAGAACAACATATAAGAACCAAAGAACAATACAAACAAATCTCTATTTTGGAGAGCCAAATCAACAACCAAAGAACAACCCCTTCATGCAAAAATAGTGCTACCTCGTACAGAATGGACACTGCAACCAACAACTATAGATTCGAATTCATCCAATTAAAGAAAAAATTCCCTGAAAATTTAATGAAAAACTTGGTTCCAGGGGATAGGAGCCCCCACTTTCTCTTCTGTTTTTCACCCAAATTTATTTTTTTGCCTCGGCCACATGTTAGCCCCCACTTACCTTCCCTGCCCCATTACCAAGGCAGGCAATAAACACAGTATTATCATACAAGAATGCACACAACTCTATAAACAAACAAATATATGTTTTCCTCTTCTTTTTTCTTCCTTTTTCTTTATTTCTTCGTAATTCTTTCACTTTCTTTGCGGAGCGTGGAGGACTAGACTTCCCGGCGTTGGCGCATGGAGGTTTGAGGTGTGGTGCAGGCGGCCGATCCGGCGGTTCCGGTGGCATGCTTGGTTCTTCATCTGCGACGAAAAGATGAGCCGGTCTGTTATATTGCCTGAACTTTTCATAGAAAGTGTGTGATAAGGTATCTACATATTAACAATTGCCAGAAAAGAAGAGTAAAAGCAACAAAAAATGCACTAAACCCATTGTCACACTTCAGTCGTACAAATCAATTTGCCCGATGAAGAAAAATATATACATTAATAACAAGAAACATTTAGTACTCGTGCTAGCTTATCTGATGGGATATAGTGAAGAAGCACAAAGGATAAGCAGCATTTAGCAATGATAAGAGTATATTTGATACCTAAATTTACCTGCCAATTCATCACAGATATATTTAATACCACTATACAGAAGATGACAGAATTAAAGGGAGACCCAACGATTCCAGGCAATTACATTGATCACCCTACTGACATAAGATCGAGCAAAGAATTAACATCAGCTACGGATAGCAAACAATTTCTGTTAAAAGAGTAAATGAGCATGCCCCTGTAGCTTGCAAATGAGCATTACACAAGCTCTTGCATTTAATTAGAACCTGGGTTAGCAGGAAGAAACAAATAAAATGTAAATAAAGAATAGCTTACCTTCAGACTTTGGTACATGATTTTTCCTAAGAAGGCAGGGAAGATGAACATAATATGTATACTCAGTAGTCGGGCTTGATGAATTAACAACCTAACAACAGCAGCAAAATAATACATTAGATTCAGAAAATCATCTATTGTAGCAAGCCATGAATCGACCATTTGAATTATCTGTCGAGGATAATGACAACAACAAGAAAAACACATATTAAAATCACAGACCACAAATTGACACATAGGGTACACTCAAGTAAGTGTGAACAAATGTACTTGTCAGATAGTAGTGTCATACAACAAACTTCAGAATTTAGTACATCTCTGAAATCAGGCCAAAGTCTCATAACATAAAATCGTCTTCAGTTAGTAGTGTCGTAGATCAAATGTCAGTCATCTTTCCAATCACACATATGAGTAATTGCTTGAGAGATTAAGCCAGTTGTTTGCTCTGAAAAAAAAGGGAAACCATATAACAGACAGTCAGTTGCTTTCTCCAAAATGAAAGGGAAACAAAAAAGAAATCAATCTCAAAGCCTACCGCCTGAATAATCTTGAGAATAGGAGGGTCCTTTAATGTGAAGATCCTTCGCAAAGGCCCATTGAAATATACAAAGATCATCAACGCGCAAAGCATTCTCATATGAAAGTACTCTAAATCTTACATGCTACATTTCCTCAATACAGTAATTGGTCCACTTTCATGAACATCAATTCTATGGTTTCCATTGGTTGTAAGTACCATGATCTGACATTTTACAAAATTCAGCAATATTTCACAGATTGAAATGGTAGGTTATTCATCTACATAATCAGGAGAGGAGTATGTAGCAGAGGAGTTCCCGACACGGCACGGATCGTGTAACAAAGACATCAATAATACGTTCAATTTCTGGTACATACAGTGAGGGAAATCCTCTGCTTGCAAGAGAAACCAATCTTCTGAACCACTTGATAATCCAGTAATGAAATTTATATTTTATAGTCTGCAAGGTCAAAGAGTTTGATGAGCACGACAGAATTTTAGTGGCATTGCAATAACATTACCAGATTATATTGGTCTTGCAGAAACCACTTTACTAACTCAAATGAAAGGGGGGAAAGCATAATGAGGATGAAGTTCTTGCGCAGAATGGCACATAAAAAATAGACCACGATTTTTTATGCATTGAACCTGACACTCACAAGTCACGAAATACCTCTCCAGTCAGAATTATTAAAACTGCAAAATACAATATCATGATTGCCTGAGATCCGATCATGAAAGGTCAATTATCATAATCTACTTTTCATACGTAGTAAGTGGTACTCAAGGTATGGTGTCACTGTGATAGCCCACTTAAAAATAATTTCGTTAAATAGTTGCAATCTAAAGAATTTAAGACCATCTTAAATCATTCAGTTAAACATTTCCATGCAAAAGAGTTTCAGCCCCTCCCACTTAATCTTGTTTTACTGGTAGAGTTGGAACTCCACTCCTATGTACTCCCTCCATTCGGAATTACTTGTCGCAGAAATGGATGTATCCGAGACAAGTAATTCCGAACGGAGGGAGTAAACACAAACAACTGAGTTAAACATGCCACAAATGATTTTGTTACTACCTCAAGGCAGGTGTGCAGAAAGAATATTGCACTTCTTACCAATCTTGTGGATCTGAAGTTTGAAATCAATATTTGGACACTGGAACTTGCGAGCTGTGAAATCTGCCAAAGAAATGAGAAAAAAGCAATAGTAAATGATTGAAGAAAGAGAGGCCTATATCGGAATCAAAGTAGATCAAACATTGTCAACCAGTACATCCCGATACGTTTTGGTCGCCCCTAACCACACTGCGCTCTAGGAACTATCATTCACAGATGCACGCTTCAGATTTCAAAGAACACAATTTGAAGAAACAAGATGTGAGATTGGCGACAACATCACAGTTATCGCCGTACACTCCGGGATCCAAATGTACAACGCAGAGGAAACACGACCTCACCCGCGCTGTACGAAGACGTTCCACCACTCGAAAAGCTGCCCTAGTCCTTGGCCAGGTGACGGTGCCGCTCTGCCTCCAGTGCAGAGCATCGGACACGGCAGCCGCCACGGCACCGTTGCGCGCCTGTCCCACAAGAGCCGCCACGCCCCGCACCCAGCGTTGCATCCGTGGCCGCCCACTGCGTGCCACGCCGCCGCCGCTGCTTGAGGGAGGAGAGGGTCCCCGCCGTCACCGGCGCAGGCCGAGCCCGCTGTGTCCTGCGCCGCCGCCGCTGCCCGAGGAAGGAGAGGGACCCCGCCGTCGCCGGCGCAGGGCGAGCCACCTGTGTCTTGCGCCGCCGCCCGAGGGAGGAGAAGGACCCGACGCTATCGACGCAGGCCGAGCTTCGTCCGGCGGCATCCTATGGCAGCGGCAAGGATAAGAGAGGAGGGAGGTGTGGGGAACGGCGGAGGTGGGGGCTTGATCCTCCCTAGAGCAGTGGTGGTGGCGGAGGGAGGGTGATAGGAACGACAGAGGCGGGGATAGATGGACGCTACGTCCTCGCGTAGGGATTTTGAGTACTACTCGGGACGGCAGAGTTTTCGTCCGCCCAGAGAAAATGCTAAACGCGATTTTGGCTCAGGGTTAGTGTAATCTAAACGGTTAGATTAAATTAAGTGATCTAATCAAGAGGCTGTAATTTCTCCGTGCTGTTGTGTGTAGATTAGTCTGAGTGTAGTTAGCAGTGGATATGTTTGCTTGTTTAATAGTAGTATAGATGTAAGGTTCTACCATTCGGTGCATACTGACATGGCCATGGTGTGAAACCAACCACGTTCAACTAAAGAGATTTTTTTTTGACAAAGTATGGATTTTATTGGCTCAAAACGGAGCATCAAGAAGATACATAACTTAATGAGCACACATCCGGTCTCTGTATAGTTAGGATGCACACAACCAACATCAACTCACACATATGCGAAAACTCACCGGCGACAAGCAAAGTCATATAAGACCAAAGCTATGAGTAGGCGAGGAAAAAAGGAAAAAAAAGCCCCAAAGCGATCAGATCTAGGACCGACAAACTAGAACAGAGACCGTATCCGCACCAACCATCTCATGACACCACGTTGACGACGAGGTTCTTCAACAGCAACGCCTTCAGGAAGGGAGCAACGCTCAAGCACCGTCGTCGCCGGATTCAACCACAAGGTTGGAACTTAGGTTTTCACCCTGAAGAATCAGTCCGAGCATATCCGAGCAATGTCTTCAACAAGGTAACGACGTAAGAAACATCGCCAATGCCAACTAAAGAGATGGAATGATTTTTCAAAGTTATAAGGGGTGCGAAGCTAGGAAGATATGCAGATGGTAAGCATTTCTGTCACATCGAGCATGTCGTTAATTGCTCGCTAATTAAATCAGCCGTATTAACTAATCCACCAAACAGTCGTACTCCTAGAAAAGTTCTAACAAGGTTAAACATCCTAACAAGGTTTATATTGGAGTCATTCATTGGATTTTTTAGAAGCAATGCAAGGAAAACCTAAAACAAGAGCTAGATTCACTCCCTAACATTTTACATGACCCTACATGAATGTTTTAGGCTCTCGTACTCAAAAAGAGTACAATGAACAAATGTGGGCGGTCAACTGGGTAAGCCTGTGCCCAAGAAAGAAAGGACTACGGAGGGATTGAGAGAAGCTTTCACAGTGGAAATAAAAAAAGAAAGGTTCTACTACTTGTATGGGTGGTAAGCCATCTCAAAAAGAATGAAAAAAAGGCATATGGTTTTGTCATCTGCATTTCTTTGTCCAACCTTACTCAAGTTCTCACCTCCCTCTTTCCATTTTAATTTTTTCTTCCATCTCTCATTTTTTTCCATTGGTTTCCCTGAAACCGCCTCAACTGCCCACACTAAACCCTAAACCAAATATTTTTTGTGTATTAAATAATGTTTTCTTTTTTAAGCCAATAAGTGTTTACCAAATAGTCCCTTTGTCCCATAATGTAAGAGCGTTTTTGACACTAGCTCTTATATTATGGAACAGAGGGAGTAATTTATAAAAAATATCCATTTTTACACAATCACATGAATATGGCAGGTAAATCTCAGATACGTACTAGAACATGCATGAGAAATTTTTCTAGTATATACAAGGAAGCACAACTATTGGGACGATGTTCCAAAAAAACCACAAAAGTAAGGATTTTTTTTCACTCAATTAACCACAGTGCATGCCTTTGGTGGCGAATGGTGACAACCCACCCAAATCTGGCATTTCAATCCAGTTTATTTTAAATAGTTTAAAAATCACATTTCAAGGAACCCCATGCTTCATTTCTTGTGAATTCCTACAGAATTGACTTTTACCCCGTGTATGGAGAGAGAGAGAGAAAGAGAGAGAGAGAGAGAGAGAGAAGCAGTACCTGGAATGTGTAAAAAACACATTTTAAATAGTTCAAAAATCACATTTCAAGTTTCAAAAAATTGATCAAATGATGCATGGGATTGGTGATTTTTACAGAATTGATTTTTTGAGGAATGTGTAAAAACCACATTATAAATAGTTCAAAAATCACATTTCAAGTTTCAAAAAATTGATCAAATGATGCATGGTATTGGCGATTTTTAAGAATAGATTTTTGAAGCATGGGTGCATTGGGGACCTTATTTTAAATAGTTTAAAAATCACATTTCAAGATTCAAAAATTGCAAAATTAATTCTACATGATCATATGGATATATGTTACACATGTGTAAAGTTTGGTGATGAAATAAGTAAACATGTGAGCTACAAAAATGACAAAATTGTGATATATAAATGGTAAATAATACATGCACTGTTCATCTTCCAAAATCACAATTTTTTCATTTTGGTGTGACTCGCATGGTTACTTATTTTATCATCAGAATTTGCACATGCGTAGTATACATCCATACGAATATGTTGTTGTTTTAAAAAAAATGAATTTCAAAATATTATTTTGGTACTATTCTAACTATAGTCTCGCTCGAGCTCGTCAACCAAAGTGACTTTTTGTGCAACCCCGTGCTCCGTTTCTTGTGAATTCCTACGGAATTAATCAAATGATGCATGGTATTGGCGATTCTTCTAGAAATGATAAAATGATATGCACCAGTTTCTCTCCCATTTTCTACGGACCATGAAAACCGTTGGAACATATATCTACACAATTCCAACCAAACCAATAAAATTCCCTCCCGAAAAAGTTTCAACCAATAAAATCACGTGACCTCTGAATGGACTCTAGGTCAAGATTACTCTGTTTGATTAGACTAGTCAACGAGAGTAACTTAACTAGTACTAACATCACACATTTCAATACAAGATTGCTTATATGGCAGCTAATTAATGAGGAGAGAGGGGTTTGTGGTAACTTAGCTAGTTACTGTAACATTACATATTTCAAGACATAATGAGTCTATAGCCTAATAAATGATCTCTTTCATAATACCACTCATATGTTACTACCCACTATGAAAGTAGTAACATAGACTAGTAACATCGGCAAATTACTACTTTATGTTACTCCTCACTGTGAGCAGTCTAACCATGTTGCTCCAACAGACTCCACATGCATTAATTGGTTCGGGAGCAGCGAGCATATGTACAATCTGGACTAATTCAATCTTGGCCACATGACGAGAACGTGAGGCCCAATCATCCAGGGGCTACGTGCAGGTGGCGGCAAAAGGAGCTGGATACGGAACCCCCTCCGGCTCTCCCCCTCCGCCAAGTTAGCTAACCTAGGGTCCGGTCGTCGAACGCTTGGGGCTCCGCGATGGAGTTGACCCGTAAACCACGGCGATCGCCGGCCGATCGATGGAGCACGTCGTGCGGTGTCTGAAACCTCTCCGACATTTGCCAGTTCATGGGTTACGTCGCCATGACGGTTAGATTATGCACGCGACTGGCTAGCTACGTACAGGTTCGTTTACATCGTTGAGTTGGGTTAGGCTCCCAATAAGATTCAACTGTCAATCTGACATGGAGGACGATACCTGGAAGCAGCAGCAGCCCACCGTCGTTGACTCGTCGCTCCTACACGGTGCTTCTACTGGTCTACACCTCGTTCACCGGAGGTTTAAACAAATGTTTGCCCATTCTAGGAAAATATTATGAGTGTGTGCGCATTTTACAACGTATCCATTAACTTTTTAAAAGTTCGCACACATTTAATAAAATATTAATGCAAAACAAAAAAAATATTTTCGCATTTCAGGTATATGTTCATGAAATTCTAAAGGTTGTTCACGCATTATTAAAACAATGCTCATAATATTTTATGAGAACATGTTCATAATATTTTTAAAATTTCCCCCCATTTTAAGAAAATATATAATCCAAGAAAATGTTCAAATAATTTTAAAAAGTGTTCATCATGTAGTTTGATAAAAATTTTCTCATGTATTTAAAAAAATTCATAATTTTGTAAAAGTTTCCATACATTTTCAGAAAATCATATAACCAGAGAAAATATTCAAACAATTTTATAAAGTGTCATCATGTATTTTGATAAAATGTTCCTCATGTATTTTAAAAATAATCATCGTGTATGTTCCTTACATTAACTATTAGTTATACTACATTGTGTATTTAAAAATATGTATACATATTTTAATGTTAATATTTTACATAAATATTTAAAATCCCGTGAACAGTTTACGAAACACTATTCACATTGTAATAAAATAGGTTTCTCAGGCACTAAAAATTTGCTCATGTATATTAGAAAAATGTTCATTGTGTGCTTAATTTTTTAAATAGATTAACTCAAATGCATTGACCGTGCATTGAAAAGTGTTTACTGGGGTTTTACAAAAACTCATTGTGTATTTCAAAATATTAATCGTATATCTAAATAATTTTCATCATTTATATCTGAAATTTATCATCTATTATTAAATATTCATCAAGTCTTGAAAATATATATTCATCATGCCTTTTAAAAATGTTCATCTTGCATTTAAATAATTTATCACATATTAATAATTATTCCTCGTGTATTAAAAAAATTATCATGTTCGTACCAGAATTTTTTTCTAAGAAATAAACAGAAAAGGATACATACATAAATTAAACACTAAAATGAGGAAAAAAAGAAAGGAAACATGAAAAGGAAAAAATAACAGATTAATAAAAAAAGTAGAATTTTTTTGGCCAAAAAAGCCCACAGAAGACCCAGGAACCTCCTATACCGCGCCTTCTGCACCAGTAAGCCAGCCGGCGCTCACGCAGATGGAAGTTGGCCGACCCAGTATACACGAGCGCAGTTGCTGGTTGACAACTGGCCAGGTTGTTGACTGTTGACCTTTACATAGTAATTCATACAAAAAATTTATAAATTATATTTTTTTAAAGTTTATATTTTTTCATAAACCTGAAAAAGTTCACAATTATCAAAAAATCTAGTAAATTTTAAAAAGATACACAGATTTTGAAAAATGATCACGAATTTGAATAAATCTTTGATTTTGAAAAAGAATTTCACGTACTTAACAAAGTTCATTTATTTTGGAAAAAGTTCATCGATTTTGAAAATAAATTCACATGTTCGAAAAAAGCACATCAATTTTGGAAAAAAGGAGAATAAAAAAGATAAGTACAACGGAAGAAAAGGAAAAAATAGAAAAAGAACCAAATTAAAACGGTTCAGAAAACCATTAAAAATGGTCGAAAGCTTCCCAAAACCAGGTGGAAGCTTATAGAAGCTTCATCATATCTGCAGGGTCGTTCCCGAAAAAAAGGAATCAGTGTGGCGCAGGACGTTTAGGCTGTGTGGTCGAAGAAGAAAAAAAGTAGTGCGATCCCAAGTGGAGGAGCGGGTGTGTGCCGGTTTACAGTTTGTACTGTAACCTGCGGGAGCTCCTAAGCAGCGCTTTTGGCGCCGCTAACAGGTAATGGCGCCCGCGCGCTGCCCACCTGGGCCTGGCCCAACAAAGTCAATGCGCCCGGTTGCCACAACCTGAACGAGCGAAAAAGCGCAAAAAAAGGTCACCCTGTCCAGGATTCGAACTCAAAGCATTAACTTCACGTACACATAACCAGTAGACCTACTTGACTCTAGTGGATGAGGAAAGTATCAATAATATAAGGACATGCGGCCGCGCTATTTAATGCACTTAGTTTTCTGGATTATTTAAAATAACCGTGAACTTCAATAAGTTCATCACTTTAGAAAACGTTCATCATTTTTGAAGAAAAGTTCACAAATCTAGAAAAGGTTCATCGATTTGTAAAAAAGTTCATCGGATTTGAAAAGAAAAATCACAGATTTTGAAAAAAAATCATTCAATTAGAAAAAAAGTTCACAGATTTTCAAAAAGGGTTCATAAAATCGAAAGAAGTTCATTTTTTTTGAAAAAAAAAGTTTACCAATCATGAAAAAAGTTCATCAGGATTGAAAAAAAGTTCATCGATTTGAAAAAGAGTTAACGGGTTTTCAATAAAGGGTTCATGAATTCAAAAAAAGTTCAATTTTTTGAAAAAAAAGTTCATAAAGTTGGAAAAGGTTCATCGATTTTGAAAAAAAGGTCATCGATTTGAAAAAGAGTTCACAGGTTTTCAAAAAGGCTTCACGAATTTGAAAAAAGTTCACCAATCATGAAAAAAGTTCATCAAAAATGGAAAAAGGTTCATCGATTTTGGAAAAAAGTTCACAAATATTTTTTTGTAACTTAAAAAACTGTTCATCGAAGTTTTTTAAAAAGTTCATCAAGTTTGAAAAAAAGTTCACTAACTTTGAGAAAAGTTCACCAAATTTGAAAAATATTCATTGAATTCAAAAAAAGTTCATCAAATTTGGAAAATTCATATAATTTGAAAAAAAATCATTGAATTTGAAAAAGTTCATCAAATTCGAAAAACGTCCATTGAATTTGAAAAAGTTCATCAAATTCGAAAAAAGTTCTTGAATGTTAAAAAAATGTATTTGAAAAAAGTTTAGCAAAAAAAACTGTTCCAAAAAACGAATAAGGAAATAAAATAGAAAAAAAACCCAAACGAAAGCATTACAGGAAAAAAAGAAAAATAATGAAGAGTATAAGAAGGAAAAAGCTTTGAGTAAACAAGTCAAGGAGAGTGGCTTGTTGGTTGTGACAACGAACACTACGCTAGGAGATTGGGAGTTCGAGTCACGTTGCACACGCACTCTTTTTGCGCCTCTAAAACAGAAAAAAAAAAGTAACGTGGGCCAGCCCAGGGCAGTGCGTGGGGTGTGCGCCCTGTACGGTTAAGCCTATAACGGGCGCTACGGGCGCCGTTTAGGAAATGCCGTAACCTGCACCTTAAGCGCCGAACAGGAAACACTGAAGACCGTAGCATAAAAAAAAAAAGAAAACTGTTGACTGCTAGGCCAGCCCACTTCGGGGAGACCCAATTTAACGCTTCAGACAGAAATGCCCCTAAAAAGCGGACTGGGCCGGCGCACTAAGCAGTCATCGCTCGGCTGACTCGCTATTTGTTTGCTGGCTCGGCTCAGTTTGCTTCTAGGTCAAGAAAAAAAAGGTTACTTTATGGTTTTCAAAAAGCTGGTGGACTAAAAACATTTTCATACATTTTAGAAAATATTTCCGTAATTTTATTAAATATTCAGAGATTTACAAAATATTAATGATTTGTTTTCAGATGTTGATGAATTTACAAAATGTTCAATGATTTGAAAAAATATTCATGAATTTGAAAAACCTTCATGGATTTTAAAACGTTCAAAGATTTAAAATATATTCAGGAATTTGCAAATATACAAAATGAACCAAGAAATGATATGAACAAGGACAGGAAACCAAGTACAACATGAAGAAAAACGAAGAGAAGGAGAAAACCCTGCACAAGCTTCTCAAAACCGACTAGAAGTTTCCTAAAACTGATAAAGGCAGTAAGCTAGATGGGTCGGCCCGTTACTGAAACTAATGCTAGCAGGGGTGTTCTACGGAAACACTAGTATCGAAATTACTAGTTAAGGGGTACCGCTTGCAAAGCTTAAATTGCCTCTGATGTTGATAAGTAGCGCAATGTAAGTGCATCATTTATCGCAACCAAAGAGTTTCGGTGGAATTTTTTCCATGGGAGGGATGAGAGAGCTGGTTTTACGCGTTTTTTTCTTGATCCAGTTTTGAAAAATGAAGTATCTCTTGAACTGTGCGTCTAAATTGTGAACCATTTTCCTTTGATGAATCCTTTTATGAACAACTGAAACCATATTTGATTTGAATAAAGTGTGCCACAAGTTTAAAAAACACGCACACACACACCATAATATGACTATTTTTAGTGAAAAACCTAAATTATTAAGAGTGGTCGAACATTGGGGTTCTCCTACGGGAGTCTCATAGCTTATGTCATGGTAACGTTGGGTCGTTTGAGTTTGCTTTCCGTATGCATGATTGTAACAAGGTTGCCCATGAAGCCCTGGATGGCCCTTTTTCTTGCGAGAGAACTTTCCAATCTATCCATGAATATTGCTAGTACAGAGAACACTAAAGGTAACAAAATTACAACCAGGTTCATGGACCATCCAGTGACAACTACAAGCACTGGAGCGAGTCAAAGGCGCGTCGCCATCATCGCCCCTCCCCTCACCGAAGCCGGACAAACCTTGTTCTAGTAAACAATCAAGAAGTCATCGTCTTAAGACCCCAAAGGACCAGCGCACCAGAGCAGCAACCATCGCCGATGAAGAGGTTGAAGATCGCAAAGATCAATCCTGTAACCACACGAACGAAGACGAACAAAAACTGAATTCAAATAGATCCATCGAAGACCAACACCGACCGAATCCTGCGAGACCCGATGGAAACACACCTCCACACATGCTACGGCGACGCTATTCGCACCATCGGGGGCGCGAGAGACATTATTCCTTCTGAGGGACATCGCCACCGCCACGTAACCCTAGCCAAGATGTTGAACCTAACAAAAAGAAGAACGAGGTCGCTCCCGCGGATGGGGGGCCGAGATCCTCCGCACCTCCTCGGTCCAAAGGCCATTGGAGGTGGGACGGATCGGCGGCGGTGCTGGCGGGAGGACGAAGGACTCTTTTTGAGCAGGAAAGATGACCTAGTCCCTGTATGGTTTAAGGCAGGGGTTGCTATCATGACATGGACGAAGCAATCTCCAGACATTCTCTCTGCTATGTTCGCCAGCGATATTGCTGAGCGAGTTTAGTCTTGGGAATGACACGTTCTAGTTTAGAAAACGGAAATGTGATTAACCGAGAGCAAGTAGAGTTTGATCAAATCACCAAGTGGGTTTTTTTTGTGCGGGGGGAGTGGGTTGCATCACCTTTAATTCCTACTATATCAATAATAAATTAAGAACTTCCCTCACAATAAAATAAAATCGAAACGTACTGAGATAGAATAAAGAACGTCATTAAGCTCATCATTTCTGGCTTGACATCAAAGCCATTGTGGCGCAACAGCACATCCAATCCTCGGCCCACGGGAGCATCGCCTCCTTGCTCAGCTCCAATTTCTCTTGAGGGGCGTTACTAAAAAAAAAACTTCTCTTGAGATTCTAGAAGGTACTTCTTCCATAAACTAATATAAAAACGTTTAAATTACTGTTTTAGTGATCTAAACATTTTTATATTAGTTTACAGAGGGAGCATGCCATTCTTCAGACTCCATATCACCTCCATCATGTCACCATCGTCGTACACACATGTTAGTCCGTGAAGCCGAAGGCCGCATCGAGAAACGGCGATCATTAACCAGGATTGAACAACAAGGGATCTAGCTCAACTTCAGTGTTAAAGGGACCATTTTTTCTTTTCCATTATTCTTTTGTACTCGGGCTTTCCAGCAACCAGTTTATGCTCAGGGTGCTCATATGCTCATCATGGTACTGTATTTTGTGCGTGTCCGGTGGTTAGGTTTCACTACCGATGGTTGAAGCTTTCTACCATCCGCGGCCGCCCGTCCCGTCCCGTCATGCTTTCTTCCTGGTTTTGTCTACACCTGTATGTGACTGTATCCACCGGCCACCGCCACCACCCGCCCCCGCGGCGCTCCATATCAACCTCAGCCAGCGCCCGCTACCAGTCGCGCCCAGTTCGAAACACCACCTTTATATTTTCACCACGCCGTTTGAGCCGATCCATCTCCAAGTCCAACTGCTGCGGAATCCGAAAGAATCCATGGCCATGCTCGTGCTCGCGCTGCTGCCCCTGCTCGCCGCGTCCGCGTCCGCGGCGGGCGGCTGCGCGGCCGACGCGTCATTGTCGTCGCCCAACGGAAACGCCTACGCGGCCTGCAGCGACCTGCCCCGCCTCGGCGCCACGGTGCACTGGACCTACGACCGCGCCGCGGGGTCCCTCTCCGTCGCGTTCGTCGCCGCGCCGGCCGCCCCGGGCGGGTGGGTGGCGTGGGGGCTCAACCCGTACGGCGAAGGCATGGCCGGCGCGCAGGCGCTCCTCGCCGCGCCTTCTTCCTCGTCCGGCGCGTGGGCCGTCCGGACGTACAACATCTCCGGCTACGCGCTCGGCGCGCCCGGGCCCATCGCGTTCCCCGCGACGGGCCTCGCCGCGGAGATGGGCGCCGACGGCCGCGTCAGGGTCTCCGGGACGCTGAGCGTGGGCCAGGGCGCGTCCGTCCTGAACCAGGTGTGGCAGGTCGGGTCCGCCGTCTCCGGAGACGGCGTTCCCGCGCCGCACGCCATGGGCGGCGACAACCTCGCCGCCAAGGCGAAGCTAGATCTGGTCAGGCAGACCAGCACCTCCTCCGACTCCGGCGGCAGCGGCCTCGCCAGGGAGCGCAATGTGAGCTAGCTCTCTTCAATCATCACCTGATGAGTCGAAAGCAAACACCTTATCCTGACTGACTGACTGACTAAACCATGCATGTTGTTCAGATCCATGGTGTCCTCAACGCCGTGAGCTGGGGCCTGCTGCTGCCCATGGGAGCCATCTTCGCGAGGTACCTCAAGACGTTCAGGTCGGCGGACCCCGCGTGGTTCTACCTCCACGTGACCTGCCAGATCATCGGCTACGCCGTGGGGGTCGCCGGCTGGGCCACCGGCATCAACCTCGGCAATGCGTCCAACGGCGTCACCTACGGTCTCCACCGCAGCATCGGCATCGCCGTCTTCGCCCTCGCCACCCTACAAGTAATCATCTATCTAACCAACACTTCCCAAATTCAAATTGAACTCGACCGTACCGATGCTAAATTTCGTTCAAACTTGAAACGGCGTCCAGGCATTTGCCCTGTTCCTGAGGCCGAGGAAGGATCACAAGTGCCGCGTGTACTGGAACGTGTACCACCACTCCGTGGGCTACGCCGTCATCATCCTCGGCATCCTCAACATCTTCAAGGGCATGGCGATCCTGGGCGTGGAGCAGCGGTGGAGGACCGCCTACGTCGCGGCCGTGTGGGTGCTCGGCGCGGTGGCGGTGACGCTGGAGGCGGTCACGTGGAGCGTGGTCATCAGGCGCCGCGAGGCCGAGCAGCACGGCAAGACCTTCCACGGCGCCGCCTAACCCAATGGCCGCCTGCCGCACACCGTGTAGTAGCTAGCTTTGAGATCATACGTACGTACTGAGATCTGGCATTTGTTCATCCATTCTTGCTGTGTGTAGTAGAGCTGGTGGGTCTTGTGGTTTTGGCGCGTGCCCCTATTTTTGTACCGTACATATATGCGTACGTAAATTATGAGACTGGCTATATATATATATATATATATATAAGTTACCTTAATAATATATTTTGGCATCGTCAATTTTTTTATCCCTCCGATTTAAATCCAACGGCTGCGGTTTTCCTTCCTCCAGCCACCTTCCTCCTCCTACATGCCGACTGCGCTGTGCCTCGCCGCACGACCCCTCCTCAATCCACCACCTCCACCGGTCTGCCCACGCTTCAGGACATCCATCTAAACCCCCTACCACTCTTCATTTACGGCGCTGATAGCCCCCCCCCCCCCTCCTCTCCCTCGGCATCCCGTCAAGCTCTGACTCTCCTCCATTAGCTACGCTGCTGCCACCTCATCCCCGCCTTCGGGTTGCTCTCACCCGAGGCCTCACCGCGACGCCTCCGTCAAATCAACTATCGGGAAATGCAAATTTAGGCAACCTAAGAATAGGAAATGCGGTAAATTATAGTACTACGGTGAAGATTTGTTGGTTGTGTTGATTTTATCAGCAGTCTTGCTAAGTCTCGGTCGATGCTATATTCATAAGATTTTACGTTGAGATCCATGCAAAACTTTTTTTTCAGTTTTTCTTTTTTCTCTTACATGTTATGTCACTTGACTGAGACTTGGTTAAATCCCAGTCGACTGAGACCTAGCCACACCTTTTATCAGTGTCGAACTCAGTGTGGCCACTTTTTTCTCTACCCGGCTGGCCAGGATCGTGGTTGATCATCACGTCCGCACCTGGGGTGCATGCCCTTTAGCAAAAGAGAAGCTGGGCGGGCGATCCGTTGCGTGCTCGGTGGACCATGCATGCGTATCTACGTACTCCTACATGGTTGGTGAAGTACAAACGAAGACAGATATTTTTTTTTTGAAGAGAAACCGAAGACAGATATGGGAACGCAGAAAAGGATCGGTTTGCCCGTCAAGTAGCGTTCTTCGCTACGCTGATACAGTGCCTCAGAAGAAACGCACATGCACCCTTGAGCAGAAAGAAATGGCGTAGCTCATGTTGTTTAATTAAATGGACCCATTGCCGTAGTAGACTAGCAGTATGTGCTTTCTGTTGAGATTGCCCTTGAGAAAAAAAAAATGAAGGGAAAAAGCATAAAGTTCGGTAGCAGCAAGCATCTTTCTCTCGTGTTTTTGCCTTTATTTCGAAAAAAGGGAAAGGAATATTTGATTCGGTGCCGTTTTACTTTGTTTTAGTTTACTCATTTCATTTCAAAGGTGATTTCGCTTTGGATAACATAATAAGCTAGCTGAGGCGCCCTTTTCTGACGGCGACGAGTTAACCATCAGTAGCTAGCTTTGGATAAATAGTTGGTAGCAGGATCGGAGCAGCCAAGCATCATCCACACTACACCACCACAACAAGAAAACTACAATATGCACAAACCCTGACGCCGGCGAGGCTGCACATTTCAGTCAGTGTATCTGATTCCACCTACTAGCCCGCCAAAAGCCACATGCACCACACGTTCGCCTCTTTCCTTGTCAGTTTCCAAGCTACAGTCTGATGGCACCTTGTTTCATCGGCGAAGCTACCTGGGAAGCCAGTTCGACGAATGCGACGCTCTCGCGGATTTGCTTCAGCCTGAAACAAAGGCTGGAGGGTGGCCATCCTCGGGCTAGGGTTGGTGGGGGTGGTGTAGGGGACGCCGGAGGCAACCAAGCTGAAGCAACTGCGAGTCAAAAGAAGATCTGAGCTGCTGCGTAACCGGAGAGAACATGCAGCTGAAGCAAAGCGCCAAACAACAAGTGACGGATAGTATACAGCTTAGGAGGCGCTATCATCCACCAACAACTTGGCAAATCGAGCAGCCATTTGCTGGGACTTGGGACTGGTTGGCAGGTGGCTTGGTCAGTGAGCTACAAGTTCTCACTTCTCACCGGCACTTGGACTGTTGCCTGCATCATCATGGTTCCCGCTGAAGGTGATCACATGAAGCCAAAACTGCTCAGGTTGATTCCTGCGTAAGAATAATTTAGGACATCAAAAGGCTGTAATGACAAAAAAGAGAGCAGGCCCACTAACCGAACGGAAGGCAGTAAGGCACATCATGATAAAGGAGTTATGAATCATTTTTTTTCAGAAAAAAAAGTTAAAACCATCGATCTATGCACACAACCATCTTTATTAATTATTCAATAAAAATTTGACAAGAATATGCATCAAGCCATCCAAAGCCACCACTCACACATACAAACTCGATAATGTGGAGTGCTCTTACTCCTCATATCTAAAACCAGTGTCGTCGCGGATCCATCCACATAATGTATCAGAACAAATAGCGGGCGCTGGACACCTAAAGCGTACATCCCTCGCACACGTTTTAGAAGTCACCATCATCATTGGACCGCTGATCCATCTTGAGGAGAGAGATCCACATCATCCTTGTCAGTCCGGCCATCCGTCAATGCCACCACGGCACCCAACAGCGTCACCGCCCTACGCTCGTCCATCCACGCACGAAGAATCTGGAAAATCTGTCATGCGTAGCACCTGCCGACCAGGCATGACAGAGTGTAGCACTTGTCGGCTAGGCATGACTTGACATGTCCAGCAAAGCTCTGTGCAAGACGAAGCCGCTCCACCTCCTGCCTCTGTCTTTCAGCGTTGCTCCACAAATGTTGCTCCCAAGAGACAAACGAGACCACAGTACCGTCATCGTCCGATCTAGTCCTAGGGTCTCCCCCGGAGCAGCACGAGTGAGTCGACAATAGTTACACGACGATGCCTTCATCAAGGCAACGACGCAGAACGCCGCCATCGCCTGCCATCGGCTCGGTTTTCACCGGCAACTATGTCTCCCCAACTCGCTACCAAGACTAGATGACGGATCTCGAGATCCGACCACCCAGTCTCAGGCCGACCACCTTCAATGAAGAAGATGGCCATCACCACCATAATCCTCGTGATGCGTGGCAGACCTGAAGTGCCTCCATGAGCCATCGCCAAGGCCGATCGATGAGAGGCAGCACAAGAGGACGTAACAACAGCAGAAGAGCCCCGCCTACCACGCCGCCGCCTGCTGCCAATCCCGCCGTCTACAGCAAAGCTCCTCGACGCATCTCGGACGCCACTGCCCGCCATCCACATCATAAGGGGGTGGAGATCTGGCCGCCGCTGCCGACCCAGATCCGCGGACGCGAGAGGAGTTCCGCCGCCACCACGCCACAGGGCCGACGCCCAGCGACGTTGCCGGTGGCGGAGGGAGGGGGATGCGCAGGGGTCGAGGGGAAGATGGGTGGTGGCCGCCCGGTGCGGCCCGGCGGCGGCCGCACGGGGTCTGGAGGGGGGTAGGGTCGGGGTTAGGCCAAAAGTCAGGAGTTATGAATCATGCAATGACTAAAGATATAATGGATATCATCCAGGAACGATCGATGTTCTTTTTTTTTCTGCATACAGAATTACAGTAAGAAATATACATGCTCCATAACTTCTGTTAATATATTTGTATCGTTCTTTTGAAACTCGAACAAAGATGAAATTTTGTCACAATAACATCTACTAATCGCAACTGCAATATGCAGCACACATTCCCACATATGTTTTTTGGAAACAACATCCACAAGGACGAACGAGCAGCAAGCAACTTCAGTGAGACAAGTGCACACAAGGACTGATTAACAGGAGCAGTGTATATTAGTTTCCTCTTGTCTATTCACTCGCTGGTCGGTTGTAGTACAAGTGCACACAAGGAATAGTGCCGCTCCAGGAGGTTGGCCTTTGGTTACAGCAAGAAGAACCGGGACCCGAAGGAGCTCGCAGATCTTGTACTAGTCCTTGCACAGAGAGACATCTATCACCTGCCATGCTACCCTGTGGTTCCAAGTTTGGGTCGCTACTGAAATGTACGTGGTGCCACTGGCTGTTACCTTCTGGTTAGCGTCGCCAATCTTGCACACATTGATGATGTACTTGCCGCACCATGGAGCGTCCCGGCCGGCCCCCAGCAAGCCTAACCTGCATGGAATTTTCTTAGAGCTGAATTTCGATGGTTTCAAAACATGTCGGCAGAGATTAGTTTCTTAGCTCTGCCCACTTGACAGTTTTGCAGCTGTTACAACTTCTGCAGAAAAAGATGGTTTCGGTACCCCGAAGTGTAACATATGTTACTCAAATCTATGCAAGTTATGTGATGTAAATGAAAGGAAGAATACTCCTGAACAGCATTACATGTGACCAGTTCTGCAGAAGAATGAGCGAAAGTTGCTGACAATTAATGTGACCTGTACTGAGCCTATCACCTAGCTTAATCAACACACTTTTACCCCTACGAATAAGTGTGCTAGTGAATGGTCCAATTTCGAATACAACTTGGGATACAAGGAAATTTCCGGAGGAAGGACGAGAGGAGATAGACAGATTCAGGTTTCTGTTCATCGACATCGTCCTGGCGCTTCCTGCTTCTCGCTGGGCCTCAAATATATGGGCTATCTTCCGCTTCCTTCTGGTGGCCTTGGGCCTTCTTCCTGAGGTGGGCTATGTCATAATGTTCCATTCGAAAAATAGAATGGCACAGGGGCGATTATCAACATGGGAGCTGCTACGCGTCAGCCGGCGGATCTTTTTAAAAGATCCGTCGCCTCGCGAGGCGTCTAATATAACAAAATAAATCGGTTCAACGACTTTCTCTTCTTTGCAACAATGATATTGTTGCAGGAACACTTGTAACAGAGATTGTGTTGCAGACTTTTTTGCAATATAGATTGTGTTGCAGGAATATATTTGTGCAAAATAGGTTGTGTTGCAGAATTTTTGTCGTGTCTTCACTTTTTTTTGCAACAAAGGTATTGTTGCAGAAAAACTTTGCAACTGTGGTGTTGTTACAGATTTTTTTTTTTTTCTTCACCTCTATATGGTGTTACGGAGAAAGTTTTGCAACATGACTGTTGTTTCTGCAACAGGCTGGATGTTGCAAAACAAAGGCAATTGCGTACAGAAGAGAGGTTGGGAAAGAGAGGTTGGTCTAGTAGGCCACGTGTCTATCAAGGAAGGCGGTGGACGCCCGTGCTAGATCCGCCGGTTGAGTGATAGCCTTTTCCTTATCAACATACATTCAGATCTAATGTGAAGGACCAACCAAGGAATGCAATGTCATAACTGGATGCAACCTGCAGACGTTTTTTCTCCTAGGAATTGCTCGAAATCGGCCAAATTGACGGTCACCCGCAAGAACTGATGTTGGGGATTTTCATCCACCTTCCCAACTTCTGCATATCAACCCACTGTAGTTTCATGCTCACCCAACTGCTGAAAGTGTTAGTGTGAGAGTCGGTGCTTTTCTTATGACAAACTCATGGTGAAGTAAATGAACAAGTGAAGCCACAAAAAAGTGAAGCCACATGGACAAAAATACTACGGGCAATCAGCTTCTCTGTAATGGCATTCCCTGCGTTCCCGCCTTGCTGCATCAAGCCCTGATGCACCTGCAACTTGCAGCAAAGAGTCAGGTTTCTACGGGATCCTGCCCTGCGCATTTCGAACATACTGCGATAAGATTCAAAAGTCGAACAGCTAGCGTTTCCGGCCACTGCACCAGTCATTCCTCACCAACGTGGCGCCTTCCAGGCCGGTGGGCAACATGGCGACGAGCTGGTGACTACGTCTGCACACTCTCGGGCAGCTCTATCTGATCGACGTGATAAGCAGATGCGCATGCCTCTTGGAGGTGCAGTCGCGATCAGGGCCACGCGCAGAAATTCGCCTTTCTTGTCGGTGCCCGCGCTATGGCCGGATCAAGCGAGATACTAGATAGAGAGATAGGCTAGCTAGGGTGGCGGGTGGGTATAGGAACGATCGAGCCGAGAGAATAATCTATGGCACATCAGGATTGGGATGCCCTTTTTGGCTGCGGGAAAGGAGCAAATATTCTGAATCCTGGCTGAAGCGATGTAGAGACGGCCTGGATTCCAGTCCCGCAAGTTGGTGCCTGGAATCTGAGAGGTTCCATTGGCAGATTTGGGATCCAGTTTGATGCAGACTCCAGGGGGTGGCTGCGTGTACGTCCGTGGTAGTAATCTCCGTGCATGCTGCGAGGTTGCTAGGTCACAGCAGAAGCGAGCTGACGAAGAGAATCCAACACGTACGTTAAGCAACCAATTTTATGTCGTTAGAACCCTAGCATGAGCATGAGCTGTGCCTAGCAGAAATTCGCCCTAAGTATAGCTGACAGACAAGATGCATTTCAGAAAGGAGGTTCAGAAATCAGAATTTGACGGGGGAATCCTGAAACCGCGCTTTAAGCAGATTATGTTCCAGGGAGATCGATCTGCCCAGCCCAATATAATGCATCCCCAGTCTACTCTGTACTGGGGCAGGATGCCCGGTTTCTTAGGTCCACGGCGAGCACCAGACGGACCCGAGCAAGTCCACGTGAGCTCGCTTCTCCCGTAAACATCGAGCATGTGGCAGTGAGATCTTTGCGTGGTGGCGTTGGGAAATCTTGCAATTCCATGGCCCCCGTGGCCAGCCGAGGAGCATGAGCAGAGTCACAGGACCATGGATAGAAGGCATCGCAACCTGATCATGGCATAAAGTCAAATTCCTTCTCCAAACACGTCGGAGTCGTGGGTGGGAAGATCCATTCTTTCCTTTTGGATCTAATAAGGCCTGGAACATAGAAGTTGGAATAGATTCTGCCAACGGGCGGCTACACATTGGATGGCTGGGATTGTGCCAGGATGCAAAGCCGCGTCACCAGCAATCGCTACAAAGAACCTTGGGCTGCAAAAATGCGCTAGTATATTCGACAACATGCAGTAATGCACACAGCAAGCTTTACGTCGAAAAACAGAAATGAAGTTCGGTTTTGCGATGATACTTGGACATGTTTGTAGCTTAACTTTGATCGCTTTGGCTATGTAGAATAATATGGTCTTTAATAATACGTGAACATACGAGTTCCTAGACCTTCCGCTGATGAGGAAGGAAGCTACGGTGTCAAGGGAAGATCTCGAGCACACTTATTCGCTGCCAATGTCATTGCGGTCGAAGCCACAATGCCAGCCGACCGGAATTCTAACAACTAAGGCCTAAACCTACATAAAAGGCGACCTCCCAAGGCGGGGCTCCATTAACCCTCCTATTCATTGATAGTCGCGAGGCCGTCATGAGGAGAGGAGTTGCTAGAGAATGGCGACAAAAGGGAGAACACCCCGGGAATCACCTCTGTTTGTTTCCTTGGATACAATCTGTTTAGCCATGCTAGGAGGAGCATCGATAAGTAACTCCAGTTTGACAACGATCGACACAATATTTATGGTTCATCTGACAAATGTAAATACAATCAAATTGTGTCCGTGTACTTAATAGAGAGTCTCAATTTTTTTGAAAAGAAGGTTGAAACCCATGAGTTCTGCATCATTGTGATGCACATAGTCATTTTTATGAAAGTTGATGCAGCACGACGAGTCCAAAGTCACAACCAAGAGGAGTACATAGCATATGAGACTATGTTAGAACCATTATAAGATATGAATTTAAACCTATGACTAAGTTGACTTCTTCCGCAACAACACCTTCAAGAAAGGATAAACGTTCTTGTCCGCGGTCGCCATGTCCGGCCGGAGATGGTAAAGTAAATGATTTTCATCATGTTTGTTGCAGGTGATGGCGACAACAACTTCAACACGTTAATCATACAAGTTCTTCGTTGCTAAGCCCGACTACTAAAGATCATAACACGATATTTCACCCCAGACATGAAGCGGCGTTCCAATCACCATCTTGATGATGGATCTTTCAAAAGTCGCCCCAGCCAGTACTCCATGTCATGCCGGAGTGGCGTTAGCAGGCGGGTGGGATGTATTCCCACCGTAAGCACGGTCATGGAGCTGTGAGGCTAGGCCTGAGCCCTTAGCCTCAGAGGATTACTTGCACATTGCAGATGAATTGTAAATACAAGACATTATTGAGATTGATACTTGAAGATGAATGATTATAGTCTTAAGTGTAGGCAGATTGCGATGTTTTCTCAATTTCAAGTGTAATGGCCAGGGAGATGGGGATTATGGAGATGGTGATGGTTGTTGCAGATGGCCATGGTGGCACCGACTGCATAGGGTTAACTTGATGGATGAGTGACTCCTCTTGCCAAAGGGGTTTCCTCTTCATTATATGCTTCAGACGGGCGGAATAGGGTTTCGGGGCACCTTTGATGCGAATTGACTCCAGGCGCCTTCACGAAAGTCATCAGGGATGGCATCAAAAAGATGGTGGCAGCAGGTATGACCGCTGATACGAGTGCTCATGATCGTACCAGACGCCGTCGTCTCCTCTAGACTCTGGTGTGCGCATCCTTTTGATCGAGATCAATCACCACACTTATTATCTTACATTTATAGCTTGATTATGCACCTAAAATGGCAAATTCATGCAGGGAACAAAATAAACAAAGAGATTTATAATCTTTGCATTCATTAGTCTTTAGTAAATCAAATCAAAGCGATTATCTCAAAAATATAGGATTGTTTGGTTTAAACACGGTAAAAATGACTGCAAAAATACACTGATCAACCCCCCCCCCCCACCCCCCAAGCTTAAATGTTAATCGTCCTAGAGCAAGAAACAATATCACAGTGGAAGTTAACTAAGAATGGGATGTTTATGGTGAAATCTTTCTATATGGATCTGATTAACTCTGGCCCCCTCTCAAGGTCGATGCACATTTGGAAGGTTAAGATTCCTTTGCGTATTAAAATCTTCATGTGGTTTGTCCACAAGCAAGTGATACTTACAAATGACAACTTAATTAAGAGGCGATGGGTAGGCAGTCCGCGGTGTTGTTTTTATGATCATGATGAAACAATACAACACTTATTTCTTGAATGCCCACTTGCCAAGTTACTTTGGAGAACGATTCATATAGCTTTCAATATTAATCCTCCAGTAGATATTGCGTCTTTGTTTGGGACGTGGTTAGCTAGGGTTGAATAGATTACTGCGGCTCGTATTCGGATTGGAATATGTGCGCTATTATGGGCTATATGGAACTGCAGGAATGATATGATTTTTAACAAACACCATACTTTAACTTTTTGCAGGTCATTTTCAGAGCTACAGCTTGGATCCGTACGTGGTCCTTACTCACTCCTATGGACTCCATGAAGCCTTTGGTTACTGGGTGCAACCAATGAGAGATGGTAGCTCGGGTTATATTCAACCGGTTTGGATGGCGCTCGCATAACAGGATAAGAGTCTAGGGAGCTTATCCTTCTTATTACCGTCCTAGTTATCATTGTCCTCATGTATTTTTCCTTATTTCTTTTTGCTCCGTTTGCGAGCTGTAAGACTTTTATGACGATACTTTCTGGATGATTAATAAGATGGCCGCATGCATCATCATGATGCAGAGGCCGGGGCATGCCTCCATTTCCAAAAAATAAAATAAAATAAGGAACTCAGTGTTTAAATTGAAATAACAAAAGATTTTGGTGCACTTATGCTCGATACTCCTAGATAGCCCACCACTTTGTTCACCTGAAAACTTAATATAGTTGTAGTGGCGACAATGGTTATTATGCAAGCTTGTTAGGTCAAGACAATTAAAATAAAGTCTTTGTTAACTTGATCAAAGTAGCCAACTAGCAATTACTATATTTCGTCTAGCTACCACTTTCTTGCTGGGAACACTTGGGAAGAACTTTGTAATGAAAAGATAATTACATACATGAGAAGCAAGTGAAAGAAAGTGTGGTGCTAGAGTAACTCACTAACACCCACGAACATCACCTCTCAAGGCGCAATAGTGCTCCTTCATTCATTCTTTGCTGGAACTTTTTTTTTAAGTTACAAGACCATGCCAAAAAGTGTGAATGTGCATTTGAGTTATTGTTGTGGGGAATACGGCACTCATGACTGATACTAGGTTTTATCCCATATGTGTGTATGATAACTGGACAGAGGAGTACCCATCTTTTCACAGAAATGCATCCTCTTGATAAAGCCAAAAATTAAACCATTATAACATTTTTGGTACAAAACATTAACCAACTCAATAGACTAAATCCAAGTTAAACTCTGCTTCATTCATAGGCCAGCAGAGTCGTTAGCATTTCTTGAGATGAGCATTAATGGTTCAGTAAGGCATGCATAGAGCAATATCTTATGTAATTGCACAACAGTTTTGGCATGTAATAATCTCAATCACCTCTAACTTGATTCCTCTAGACAATTCTATCTGTAAGCACTATTGAGTCTATCAAATTAAATACCATGGAGTCAAGTGTCTCTAATACTAGCTTCTTTAACACAAATTCTCAATATCCAAGTTTTTTCAAAATACTTTCTTGTGGTCCATGATTATCTTGTTATCCTCACTTCTTATAAAATTGGCCCCACAACAAGTCTTTGTTAACTAAATGAAAGAGAAGAATAGCTACTTAACTAATTTAGCCAAGAGAATACAAACTTTATAATTATTTTCAAGACCTACCCCCACCTAGATATATCACACATGCTCACTACTACAACTAGAATGGGTATTTCAAGCTCGTAAAAAGAGGGGTAGGACATACCTCACGTCCATAATGACTCCAAAATGACCCAGAAGAAAGGCTACAGTAGCACTTGCAGATCAGCACCTACCTCCGAGAATAAGATTATGCGAACTCCTTTTGAGATTGTATTTGATGCTTGTGCTTCCATGCTGTCTTCACAGGTACTCAAAAAGTCAAGAATATGGATGCTTCAAAGGAAGGTTGAGGATTGCTGAAGATCAACGCAGTGGCAATGATGAGGATTTGTGCAACGAGGCATGATGCTCAAAAGTCTTCTAGCTTTGTTGCGTTAGTTCCAAATAGCTCAGACAACAACAACCAAAGTAATAGTTAATAAACATCCATGATCACGAAAGAAAGCATAACACCATTGGCAATATTACCAGATATTATTGGGGCATAGATGAGTACCAAAAACCGAGCCTACAATAAGCCAAACAACTCTACCCACAACCCACTTGACAGAAGAAAAAAAAAGATGCTGAGCAGACTCATATTGATCACAACATGAACAGTTAGGATTACCACTCCATTTTCTCCTTTTCATAACATCTCTAGCCGTGCAACATTTTTGAATAACTGGAATAAGAATATCTGGGTATTGAGGGGTTTTAGCTTTCCAGATGCAATTATAATTCCTCCCCTAGAATCTCATGCCATCATATCATATATTGATTTAGTTGTAAAAACAAGTTTCTTGCCTAGCCCTAGTAAACCTCATTACCATCACCAGGTGTGAGTAGATTCCTCAGTTCATTCTTAACACCTCCCCATTGTTGGTGTAAATCAAGTGATAATCCCCTCAAGAAGGTATGTAGACTCATTAGCTGCAAGACAATCTCTCGTTGTGCAATCATGATGGTTATATGTGTTGAATAACATAGGATACTTGTCACAAAAGGGGGTTTATCATTAAAAAAATTGATGATCCAAAATGCTTCCAAAATTAGTATTTTTAATAATAAAACAAAAGACTATTTTGGAGTATTGATTTTGTCCCCCCCAGATCTCCATGTGTCGGGTGGTGGGTGCGACATATGCCAGCGGGTGGCTTATCTTTGTGGGAACCAGTAAGACATCGCCGGTGCCTGGAAACGGGATAAGGCGAAGACATGCACGCCGGCGGATCTTACCCAGCTTCGGGGCTCTCCGAGGAGATAACACCCCTACTGCTGCTCTACGGGGTCTCCGCATGATCACTCGATGAATCAAGTAGCTACACAACGCTCCTTGAGCTGTTTTGGGGGGAGGAGGAAGAAAGGGCACGGCTAGCCTGCTTCTTCTCCTCGAATGGTGTCTAGAACTAGCAGGGGGTCGAACCCTTTGCATGGGTGCCCCGGGGGGTTTATATAGGCCTACCCCCCGGGGGTACAATGGTAATCCGGCTGGGCGCGGGGCCCAGCCGTCTGTGACTGCACTCGCCGGCTTCTGCGCCGACTGCTGGGGCCCGCCGGCTGGTGGGTCCCGCCGGCTGCCAACTCCTTGGTCACTGTGGCTTCATCTTGCTGACGTGAGCTTCATCGTGGTAAGCGCGGCTACAGTACCGCCGCCTGCCGGGCGATCGCTGTAGCCTTACCGCGTCTTGTCTCCTTAATGGGGCGTCTTCTTCGAGGGAGGCGGCAAGCCGGCCGCGGGGAGCCGGCTCCGTCTGAGGCCGGCTGGTCGGAAGCGTGGCCGCCTTCGGCCGTCCCTCCGCGCGAAGGGGCCCACCGCCTGTGGGCCGCGCTGGCGGCCCGTCGTGGGTGACGCCAGGGTCAACGTGGCTACAGTGCTGCGCCGGACGGGTCGTGCCTACCTCGTACGGCGCACTGTGCCAAGCGTGCCCCGGGATTCGGGGGTGGCAGGCTCTCCTGTAGCCACGCCCCGTCGCACCACCGTTAGGTGGGTGCAAACTTTGTGGGTACGGTCTTGACTGCTTTATGGCGAGCCGGCTCGAAGGAGTCGGCCTTCTCACAGCCGGCTTCTTGGAGTCGGCCCTTTCATGAGGGCTAAAGTCGGACCGCCTTCCGAAAGCCGGCCTTGATCTCTGCCGGCTAGTGGAAGGCGGCCCCAGGTCTTGGGTTCTCGAGAGCTGGGCAAGCTCGTAATTTTTGCAGAAAGGCCAGGGGAAGCCGGCTAGGCTACCCATGGCTATTTCCTCCGACACCATGAATACCATTCCATCACGAAATTTGCACATCGGTTAAAAACTCATCAATGTTAATCGCAATTTTTTCCTATTGTTTTTTAGATTTTACTGTCCACCCAGGTGTATGTGAGCTTCGAATCAGAAACTCCATGTCCCCTCAGATCGGTAATGTTTTGTTTTAGATGCTGTTGATCCGTTGGCATAGTGTAGGTTCTATGTTAGGCACTAACAGGTTTTCGCTCCATAGTGCACACATTTCGATTGGAGGCGTGCATGGTGGGTTTCTTGTTAGTGCACAACTCGCTCTTTTTCCCTTTCTCGTTTCCTTCTGAATCTCTCGTACAATTGTATTATCTGAATCTGTTGTAAAAAGAAGTTTCTTGCCCAGTAAACCTTATTACCATCACCAAGTGTGCGTAGATTCCTCACCTCATTCTTAACACCTTCCCATTGTTGGTGTAAATCAAGTGACCATCCCCTAAAGAAAGTAGACTCATCAGCTGCAAGACAATCTCGAACTGTGCAGTCATGATGGTTACATATGTTGAATAACACCGGAAACTTGTCACACAAAGGGGGTTTATCATTCAAAAAAAAAAAATTGATGCTCCAAAGTGCTTCCAAAATAGTATTTTGTTTTATTATTATTTTGCAATTTAAAAAACTAAATTTGGAAGCATTTTGGAGCATCGATCTTGTCTTTTCACCAGATCTCCGTGAATACCATTCCGTCACCAATTTGCACACGGGTTAAAATAAATCAATGTTAATCGCAAAATTTTCCTACTATTTTTTTGGATTTTACTGTCCACCCGGGTGTATGTGAGCTTGGAATCAAAAACTCCATGTCCGCTTAGATCTGTAATCTTTTGTCTTAGATGTTGCTGATCTGCTGGCGAAGTGTAGCTTCTATGTTAGGTGCTAACAGATTTTCGCTCCGTAGTGCACATTTCGATTGGAGGCGTGCGTGGTGGGTTTCTTGTTAGTACATAACTCACTCTTTTTCCCTTTCTCGTTTTCCCTTCTGATGAATCTCTTGAACAACTGTATTTTCGTTACAAGAGTAATGAAAAGGGGTTAAGCACGGTTGAAGAAAATAAAAAATGGCGCCGGGGTTTGGAACTGGGCTTCCTTAACCTTTTAGAGAAAAGACCGTTGCCTGACTTTAAATTAATAAAACCATCAGGCAATGAGAGTCACAACCAAGCCAAACCATACAACAACAGTATTAACCCACAACCAAAAAAGAACTGCCACAAGGCATGCAGGCCCGAGGATAACCCAAAAGGACAATTTAACTGAGGGAAGGCATGCTGAAGGAAAGCAACAGGAACTATGATGCCCTGGCCCGTTCCCTTTCGGAGAGAAAGATAGCAGTTGCACGCAAACTATCGATGAGGGCCTCCAATGCCGCCTTGTCAGCCTTCTTAATCAGAAATTTCCACTGCTGCAAAAGCATGGATAATTTGAAGATAACGTTAGCCACCGAACTAGGGAACACCTTTTCAATACTCGCTCCGTTTTCATTTAATCCGCGTATTAGTTTTGGTCAAAGTCAAGCTTTGTAAACTTTGACAAAGTTTTTATAAACAAAAATATGAACATACACAATAACAAATCAATACCATTAGATTTATTATTGAATGTACTTTCACATCATATATATTTATTATGGTAAATATTTATATTGTTTTCTATAAACTCGATCAAATTTTATAAAATTTGACTTCAGTCAACTCTAATATGCAGAGTAAATAAAAACGAAGGGAATAGTAATTTGTTTCTGGTAGTCCACAGGTGCCATGCATTTTAGACGTCGACGTGGATCGATCGTGCTCCTTTGTCCGCGCAGAGGGGGTGCGGGATCTACCAATTATGCGCACCCCTATGTGTCATTCCAAGCGGATCGCAGCACCAGAATCTACATTCCCAAGGAAGCACCTTCGTCCAAAAAAGTTCAGAATCAGAATCTAATTAGCCACACTGACCTTTCAATCGTCAAGCCGATGGCAATCCCGATACCATTCGAGCAACAAGGCGAGGCCGTCGGGGCGGCGCCCCAAGCGCCTATAAATAGCGGGCACCGAAGCAGCACAGCGATCATCAAACCATAACCGCCGGAGCTTCTCAAGTGCAAAAACCATCAGTCAGCGCAAACGTAGCTCAGTTGGAGATGTCTTCTGGGTCGAGGAGCTCATCCCGCGGCGGCGCCAACCCGGAGTGGAGCAAGAAAGAGAATAAGCTGTTCGAGGATGCACTCGCCTACTACGGCGAGGGCACGCCCGACCGCTGGCTCAAGGTGTCCCGCGCCATGGGCGGCACCAAGACGGCCGACGAGGTGCGCCGCCACTACGAGATCCTTGATAGCGACATCAAGCTGATCGACTCCGGCAGGGTCCCTTTCCCCAAGTACAACACCCAGGGCCAGGGGGCTTGGAACTGATTCATCAACCAAGGTAACCAAAACCCCAACCTGATCCTTGTCTCTTTTCTACAATTTATGTGTGGAAGATATATAGCGATCTCAATCAATTGTCATAATAAAGGTAGAGCATGCCCTAGCTAGGTTGACGTTCTCAATTAACAAAGAAACAGCAATGGAATGCCGCTTGTTGTCAATGCTGTCGATTCCTTGGCTGTTTCTGCTCCAGATGCACTGCAAACATCAGTGTGATTGCACTATTATTATTGCACATAATTTAAGCCCGGACCAGGAACCTTGAACATGAACAGCATCATGCACGCACAATTTGCTTGCATGGATGCGCTAATCTTAGAGACCCCTTTCTTAGAGTTCCTGCGTCCCTGCATAAGGCTGGGAATTGAAGTCTGTTTTGCACACCCTTTAGGGCCAAAAACCAGATTGCAGCGGTGCATATCCCAGATTGCAGAACATATATAGAGAGGTATCCAGTGGAATTCATTTTTGCCAAGCCTAGCATTCACACAAAACTATCCAAATAAGGGCATGTTTCTCCTATGGAAATGCAAATGTTAATGTAGCCCAGTTCTAGATTTGAGAAGTTGAGATAAGTTAACTTACAAGGTACCTCTCTCGTTGTATTTTTCTTTCCAGGAGGAAAGCTTCTGAATTCTGAAGATCCTGCAAACAGGATAATGTGTTGATAACCTAGTCCTTAGCTGGGACTATGTTACTGAAGCAAGCGTAATTATGTACCGTATAACGAAAATTGTGGGCACTTGGTTAGGAATAAAAGAAGAAAACATATGTGTGTACATAATATAATATTAGGTTTGTAAGCAAATCAATTGCGCTTGGTCTTGCAGACGGTAGCTTGTATTTTTCATTGTGTACAGTATTACTCCTCCCCAGTAAGTTTTGGAGTAAACAACAGTGATGTAAATTCCCAGTACTTGTGTGTACTGTTTATGAACTTGTGCTGGTAGAATATTCCTGTTTGCCAATATCAGTTGGTTCAAGACTCCGATGTTTACTTTGTACTTTACATGTTATCACTATTGATCCCTTCCAACGAAGATGGAGTAGATGTGGGTATGACTATGTGCCATCTGATAACTTGTGTACTCCCTCCGTTTTACTTATTTCGCATATTAGCTTTGACTGAAGTCAAATTTTGAAAAGTTTGACCAAGTTTATAGAAAACTATATAAACATTTATAATAACGGCCGGATGGCATTCAAGTGTGTCCTAGATCTTACCTTGACGTGGTAGCTCCCTTCCTCATCAGCGGTAGATCTAGGAGATCGTACGTTCCTGTATTATTAACGGCCATATTATTTCTACATAACCAAAGCAACCAATGTAAAGCCACAAACATGTTTAAGTATCATCCCAAAACCGAACTTCATCTATGTTTCCAGCCTTGGATTGGGCAGTGGTGGCCCCATGTGCGCCGTACCCTCCATGGAGGTGCCGTCTTGGAGGTTTGGGTTTTAGGGAGAGTGTGGCTGTGGGCGGTGGGCTCCAGAGGCTCGAGCGATGGCGGTGGTGTGGAGGTTGGAAGTTGGAGTGGCGTGGCGTCAACCGCGTTGACGACAACGGGTCTTGGCGGCATTGTGTAGCACAATCTTAGCGACGGATGCGAATGGATGGACGAGGATAGGGCGGTAGCATGTTTTCAACCGTGGCGGCGTCGATGGTCGGTCCTCCTGGCAAGTATAATGTGGATCTCTTTCCTCGAGATGAGTCAGCGGATCGATGGGGTGGCGACTTTTGAAGCGTGTGCATGTGGTGTACGCATCGGGTCCGCTGCATCAGGACTATGCTCCGGGTACATCATGCAAGCAGACCAGTGGTGAGCCCGGTTCTAAATGGTGGGGAGTGATGCCATTCCCCGTTGTCGAGTTTGTAGGTTTGGGTGGTGGCTTCGAGTTATTTGGTGTATGTTCTCGTCAGACCTTTGTTAAATAATTTAATAAAGATGAATGTATGAATCTATTGATTGAGAGGCCGGGGGTTTTAACCTCCATTTTGGAAAATAAATCTCATGTTTGTTGTGTGCTTCTTGTTTGCAAAGATGCCATTGTGCTTACGGTGGAGCATGGTTTTCACTTTTCAATTTATTATTGTTGAGACTGATTGCCAGACGGTGCAGAACCTTTCGAAGATGACAAATCGGGAGTTCATATCATGAAGGGGATGAGATCGATCTCCAATTCTTCACTACTCTGTAAACTAATATAACACCTAGTAGTGATCTAAACGGTCCTCTCAAGTGACGAGGAGGACAATGGAGGAGGCAATGACGTTGGCGGCAGCGATGATGATGTCGACGTTGAAGAATGGTGAAGAATCTTTCTCAACTATGATGACGATGGCACAGGGCCTGACCCCATGGGTGTTGGGATGTCTAGAGCGGACTGGCTGGCCCTCGTGAAGTCAGATTAGTAAGGTGTAAGTTTGTGTTTCAACTAGACTATGTTTTGGTGGATTGTTAATGTGAATTATGTGTATAATTTCGGTTAGAAGATCTATGTCCACCATATCCAAATCGAATTTACGTGAATTACTCCATTATATTAAGGAAATTGGCTAGGTCCGGCCAACAGTTAGTGGAGTAAAAATACCCCACTAAGCTTTACTCAGCAGAATACTCCTTATTTTTAGAAGATCGGCTAGTGTTGCTCTAACCAATAGAGTGCTTTACGGTGCCGCTTACAAAAATAAAATAAAATATACTACCACATTTTTGCAGCAACGTTCTCTGTAGCAGTAGGTAGCTGTTGATGCACCTTGCATCCTGGCATAATCCCAACCATCCAATGTGTAGCCGCCAATTGATAGAATCTATTCCAACTTCTAAGACCAAAAAGAAAGAATGGGTCTCCCCGGCCACGACTCCAATATGTTTGGAGAAGGAATTTGACCATATGCCATGATGAGGTTGCGACGCCTTCTATCCATGGTCCTGTGACTCTGCTCATGTTCGGCGGTTGGCCACGGGGGCGATGGCATTGCGAGATTTTCCAACGCCACCATGCAGAGATTCCGCTGCCACATATTCCATCTTTACAGGAGAAGCTAGCTAGCTAGCTCACGTGGAGGCGCTCCGGTCCTTCTGGTGTTGGCCGTGGACCAAAGAAACCGGGCATCTTGCCCCAGTACAGTAGATCGGGGAGGCATGGGCCGAACAGATCGATCTCGCTGGAATATAATCCGCATAAAGCGCGGTTTCAGGATGACAGGATCCCCCTGTCATATTCTGATTTTTGAACCTCCTTTCTGAAATGCATCTTGTCAGCTACTTTACTTAGGGCAAATTTCTGCTAGCTAGGCAGAGCTCATGCTTTCTGAAATACATAAGTACGCTGCTTGATCAGCTCACCTCTGTTGTGTACTCCCTCCGTAAACTAATATAAGAGCGTTTAGATCACTAAGGGAATACTACGTACCTACGAGCCTCACAACACGGAGATCACTGTTCTTCTAGTGGTTTTGTACTGGGTTTGTACCTGTGGTCTATGCTTTGTGTCTTGACTAGCTCACGCAGCCACTGAAAGAATTGGTGGAAGCGTATGCACTCTGGCAGGGACGCGTACGTGTTATATAGCACAAGATTATAAGGTTCGGCCGGTGGTTATTAGCCTTGACCTTCGTTCCAAGTTATACACAAGATAAGGAGATAGATATCAATCTAGTCTAACCACCGGCCATGTTTACAACGGATCACACATACACAATATTGATACAAGTTGACACGACTACAAGTCTATCGTCTAACATCCTCCCTCAATCTGAACGTGTCAAGGTTGAGATTGTTCTTGAACGCTTGTAGTTGTCGAACTTGTAGAGGTTTTGTAAAACCATCAGCAACTTGATCCCCTGTTGGAATGAATCTGATCTCTAGCATTTTTCTTGCAACTCTTTCTCTAACAAAATGAAAATCAATTTCTATGTGTTTCGTCCTTGCATGAAGCACAGGGTTAGTAGAAAGATATGTTGCTTCAAGATTATCACACCAGAGACAGGAGATATGTGGTCTTTCGACGCCCAACTCATCTAGTAGGGTTTCTACCCACATTACCTCAGCTGTTGCATTTGCAAGAGGCTTATATTCTGCTTCAGTGCTAGAACGAGAAATTGTTGCTTGTTTCTTTGCATTCCATGATATGAGGTTAGAGCCAAAGAACACAGCAAACCCACCAGTAGATCTCCTATCATTAGGACATCCTGCCCAATCTGCATCAGAAAAAGCACTTACTGTCGTTGAAGGTGACTTGCATATTCTGAGACCTGTTCCAGCACTTCCTTGAATGTATTCACATCTGTCCAGTGTAAGGATGTAGGAGCATGCAAGAACTGACAAACCTTATTAACAGAGTAAGCTATGTCAGGTCTTGTTAAGGTTAAATATTGAAGTGCACCAACTATACTTCTGTATTTGGTTCCTTCTTCTGGGCTCAACTTTTCTCCTTCATGCAATGATAATTTTTCAGTTGTAGACAGAGGTGTTCTTGTAGGTTTGCAATCCTTCATGCCTACACGCTTGATTATGTCTCTAGCATATTTCTCTTGAGTTAACAGAATACCATCATGTGCCTTTTTAACTTCAATACCTAGAAAGTAACTTAGTTCTCCTAGGTCCTTAAGAGCAAACTCATTTTTCAAATTCTTAAGTAAAGCTGAGGTGGCTTCTTGTGATGAGCTAGCAACAATTATATCATCTACATAAATGAGCATGAAGATGATCACCTTCCCTTTCTTGAAGAAGAATAAAGAAGTATCTCCCTTTGAGGGTCGAAAGCCAAGTTGTTGCAGTTTCATACTCAATCTAGAGTACCAAGCCCTGGGTGCCTATTTCAAGCCATACAGAGCTTTGTCCAATTTACACACATGTTGAGATTTGATGCCATCCACAAAACCAGGTGGCTGTTGCATATAGACCTCTTCCTCGAGAACGCCATGCAAGAACGCATTCTGTACATCCAATTGACGAAGGCTCCATCCCCTGGAGACAACAATGGACAAAACAAGCCTGATAGTAGCTGCCTTCACAACAGGAATAAAGGTGTCCTCATAATCAATACCATAGCGTTGTTTGAACCCTTTAGCAACTAGTCTAGCTTTATACCTGTCTATGGTACCATCAGAATTCCTTTTTATTTTGTACACCCATTTACAATCTATAACATTTCTTCCTCGTTTAGGTGGAACTAGATGCTAAGTGCGATTTCTCATAAGTGCATCATACTCTATCTCCATAGCATGTTTCCAGTTTTTATCATTTAAAGCTTCTGTTAAATCTCTTGGCTCTCTAGCAGCAGCAAAGTTCACAAACTTGAAATTTTATCATACCTAGCTGTTCCATCCTTAGGAACAAGCGGTTTGAAGATACCTTTCTGCGAGCGTGTACTGGGCCGTCCTATATTCACAGGAGATCCTGTTGCCGCAGAGGATTCGATACCTCGTACCTCTGACGAGCGCACCAGCAGATCTCCCTCGACTGCCGCTCGGTCGGGCGTGGGATCACGCGCTGGTGGCGACAACGACAGGTCAGGCCCACGTGCAGGCGACGGCGCGCCAGGCGATACGTGCCCAGGAGACCATGCGCTGCCATCATCACTGCGGGGTGACGTCGATGGGTCAGGCCCAACGTGTGGGGACACACCAGTCAACGCGGTTTCTCCAGACCGCGTGCCCATCTCGCGCCGCGTGTCACGTCCCGACGCGCCAGCCTCAAGTCCACCACCCGCGGCCCCAGCGGCGGCGACAGGATCCGCCTGGGGATCCGTCCGCGCAGGGGATCGCGCAGGAGGTGTGCTGCCAGAGGATCTCTCGGGATCAGAAGCAGCCAGAGGATCTCCCTCGTGTCCCGTGCCAACCTAGTTTGGACCTATTTGCTGCATAAAATCATAGGCTAGACCAGGATTTTCTGCCGCATTTTTTGCATTTTGCTCTGCAACACAGTTATTAGGATTAGTAGTACTATTAATCACATGATCATCACCATTTTCTCCCCCATGATCAGAAGGATTAAGCAGCTCCGGTGGTAACAAAAGGATTTCAGCACGTAGCCGAGCACCTGCATTAGGATGGAGAGTGGAAAAGGGAAAGGTGTTTTCATCGAACACTACATCCCAAGAAATATAAACTCGTCCTGTAGATATGTCAAGACATTTATAGCCCTTGTGCAAATTACTATATCCAAGGAATGTGCATTGCTTGGAGCAAAACTGGAGCTTGTGATTATTGTATGATCGTAGATTAGGCCAGCATGCGCATCCAAAGATGCGAGTGAGAGGATTTTCGAAATTTATGACTTTGCTAGGCATCCTATTGATTAGATAGGTAGCAGCAATGAAGGCCTCATCCCAGAACTTTAATGGCATGGAGGCTTGAGCAAGCAAGGACAAACCAACTTCGACAATATTTCGATGTTTACGCTCAGCTGATCCATTCTGCTGATGAGCATGAGGACAGGAGACATGATGTGATATTCCAATTTTTGTGAAAAAAGAATTCAACTTCTCATACTCTCCACCCCAATCCGTTTGAAGGGCAAGAATTTTTCTATCAAATTGTCTTTCACCGAGGTTTTGGAAGTCATGAAATTTCTGAAAAACTTCAGACTTATGTTTGATTAGGTAGATCCAGGTAAATTTACTGAAATCATCAATGAAACTCACGTAGTATTTTTTTCTTCCTACGGTTTCAATGGCAGGACCCCATACATCAGAGAAAATGAGTTCCAAAGGAAACTTTGATTCACTAAAAGATTTTGGATAAGGCAACTGGTGACTTTTGCCTTTTTGGCATGCGTCACAAACAAGATTATTCTCATTATTACTATCACATGGGAGTTTATTTTCACTAAGAATCTTCCTAACAACAATGGAAGATGGGTGACCAAAACGTCGGTGCCACCAGTCCAAAGATGGTCTAGTGACACTTAGCACTTACTTCCTGACGTTTCCTCCGGTGTGTTTGACAGGATAGAGACCTCCTCTACCCCTGCCTCGAAGAAGGACCCTCCTCGTTTCCAGATCCTTTACAAGGAAAAAATGAGGGTGAATTTCAACAAAGGTATCATTATCAATGGCAAGTTTACTTGCAGAAATTAGATTTTTTGTGGCCTCCGGAACATGAAGGACATCATTCAAAAGAAGATCACGATCAGGGGTTGAAATAGTTGTATGACCAATGTGATCGATAGTCATACCTGATCCATTTGCGGTGTGGATTTGTTTGCCACCGGTGTACCTCTCCCGGACGGTTAGCTTCTCCAAGTCGCTGGTGATATGGTCAGTGGCTCCGCTGTCCATATACCAGTTCGTGTCCATGCCGTACTGGGGAGCCGCCACCACGTTCACCGAGCACTCTTCCCCTCCTTGATAGGAGGAGTCATAGCGCTTCCAGCACTTCCATGCTGGATGCCCGAGCTTGCCGCAGATCTGACAAGCAACCTTGGCAGCGGGATTGTTGTTGTAGTTCCCTCCGCCACCACCGTTGTTGCCCCCCATGTTGCCGCGGTTCGGCTGCTTGTTGAAGTTGCCGCGGCCGCGGTCACCACCGCCGCCGTCGCCGCCGCCGCCGCCTTGCCTGGGGAAGTTGCGGCCGCGGTCACCACCGCCACCGCCGTTGCTGTTGTTCTGCTTGTTGGAGCGTCCGCGGGAGGCCGCGTTTGCAGAGGACTAGGAGGACCCGCTGCGCAGATTCATACGTGTCTCGAAGCTCAAAAGCTGCGAGTACAGCTCGGGGACGGTCACCGGCTCGACCCGAGAGCACATGGCAGAAACCACGGGGTCGAACTCCTCATCGAGTCCAGCAAGGATATGAGACACAACATCCTCCTCATCTACTTTCTTTCCTGAAGCAACAAGTTCATCACATAAAGATCTAATTTTACCAACATATTCAGTGATGTTGGAGTTGCCCTTCTGAAGATTTGCCAGTGCAACTCTGACATTGACGGTGCGGGCGCGGGTGTGCGAGGCCAGCATCCCCTGCACCGTGTTCCAGAGCTCGGCGGCGGTGTGGCAGGTTGCCACTTGGATGGCCATCTCGCGCGGCAGGGAGGACAGCGGGTAGGAGAACACCTGCTGATCCTTCGCGTACCACGCGAAGAACTCCGGGTTGGGTGCCTTCGACTTGGTCTTGCCATCGCCGGAGGTGACTTCAACATTCAGAGGGGGCACTACCTGGTCGATGTTGAGGTAGCCCTGCATTTGCGCCCCCCTGATCGCAGAGAGCACAGTTGCGCGCCATAGCGCCTCGTTCCCTCTTGTGAGCTTCTCGGTGACGCTGTGTACAAATGGTGACGAGGGGAAGGAGGTGGAGCTTGAAGATGTCGCCATGGATGTGAGCGAGGCAGGCTCTGATTACCATGAAAGAATTGGTGGAAGCGTATGCACTCTGGCAGGGACGCGTACGTGTTATATAGCACAAGATTACAAGGTTCGGCCGATGGTTATTAGCCTTGACCTCTACTCCAAGTTATACACAAGATAAGGAGATAGATATCAATCTAGTCTAACCACCAGCCATGTTTACAACGGATCATACGTACACAATATTGATACAAGTTGACACTACTACAAGTCTATCGTCTAACAGCCACCACGTACAATCTGCATCAAACTAGATCCCAAACCTGCCAACCACTACCAGAAAAACTGGGGTTGCCGACGGCCAAATCTATGCCGACGGCCCCCGTCGGCATCTATGGACCTATGCCGACGGCCAAGGATAGGCCGTAGGCGTAGAATAGCCGTCGGCATACATCCATCTATGCCGACGGGGCCGTCGGCATAGACGAGGCCGTCGGGACCGCCTGAGATACGCCTACAGGGCCCGTCGGCATAGGACAGGCCGTCAGCATAGCCCAGGCCCACCTGCCCGGTCAGCGCTGACCATTTGACGGCGTTGATCCTACGCCGACGGGCGGTAATGGCCGCCGTCGGCATATCTGTGGCAGAGGTATGCCTACGGCATAGCCGTCGGCATAGGCCCCTTTGCCACGTCAACGATCCGTGTGCCACGCCACGTCATCGATCCGTGTGTGCACAGATATGCCGACGGCCTTGCCGTCGGCATATGTTTACTTTACTTAATTTTTTATTTTTACTTTGGTTATCTGTGGCAGAGGTATGCCTACGGCACAGCCGTCGGCATAGGCCCCTTCGCCACGTCATCGATCTGTGTGCCACGCCACGTCATCGATCCGTGGGACAACCTACGTCATCGATCCGTGTATTTTACTTTATTTTTTTATTTTTACTTTGTTTTATTATTTTTACTTTATTTTAGTTTTTGCTTTTGCATAAGATAATTATGCCTTATCTAAAAAAACATACCCGATGGTATATCGATTGCCCCCCGTTATGAACGTCGCTATCGCCGTGTCACGGAGGGGGGAAACGGTCGACACGGAAGGGATTCTGGTTGGTGGGGGGATTCGGGGTGTAGCTATGTCACCGAAACATCGCACGGGTCCCGATGCATATGTTAAAGTGTTCATGCATGCGTAGACGCCCGTCTTGGGGCTCCGGGATGTGCCCCCCCTCACGGACGGCGCTGCCGCCGGCACCTGGAGGCGGAAACGGACGCGTGGGGTCTACACGGAGGGGATCTTGCTGTGGGTCTGGCCCGGATGTTGCTCCAAAGTGTTCCTATGGGCTGACCTAACACAACCGGGTGGGGAGGTCCACTGGTCAAAGCCCGTCCGTGCAAAGTCAAAGGGCTAGATCCCGTGGTCAAACGCTACAAGGTTAGGTGGGACGGGGGCACTGGGGGGGGGGGGTAGCAATGCCACCGGAGCGTCGCACCGGGCCCTCATACATGCAGGTTGGTGTGGTGGCATGTCCGAAGAGGCGGGACGCGTCTCCGGTGCGTGCCCCCCCCTCACGGACGGCGATGACACGGTAGTAGACGTTCTGCGGTAACGATGCGGCGTCAATATTACTAAATACTCGGAGCGCGATAAAATCAAGAGTTTTTTTGCACGACGTGGGCACATGTGCTATAGGAACGATGGTATTTTTTCATAATTTTTAGTGATGGAGAAGTATCCGAAAAATTCCCTCTACGCGGATTGCCCTTCGCGCGTCTACGACTGTGGCCGGCGGCCTCCAGGGGCTAGCATGCCGCCAAATCTTGCATAGGCGGCCTCTCACAAGTCTGGAAGTGTTGTGGCGGTTGCAAACGCCCGGCACGCGTGTCCGGGGTGTGCCCCCCCTCACGGACGGCGCTGCCGCCGGCACCTGGAGGGGGGAAACGGACGCGTGGGGTCTACACGGAGGGGATCTTGCTGTGGGTCTGGCCCGGATGTTTCTCCAAAGTGTTCCTATGGGCTGACCTAACACAACCGGGTGGGGAGGTCCACTGGTCAAAGCCCGTCCGTGCAAAGTCAAAGGGCTAGATCCCGTGGTCAAACGCTACAGGGTTAGGCGGGACGGGGGCACTGGGGGTAGCAATGCCACCGAAGCGTCGCACCGGGCCCTCATACATGCGGGGTGGTGTGGTGGCATGTCCGAAGAGGCGGGACGCGTCTCCGGTGCATGCCCCCCCCTCACGGACGGCGATGACACGGTAGTAGATGTTCTGCGGTAACGATGCGGCGTCAATATTACGAAATACTCAGAGCGCGATAAAATCAAGAGTTTTTTTGCACGACGTGGGCACATGTGCTATAGGAACGATGGTATTTTTCATAATTTTTGGTGATGGAGAAGTATCCGAAAAATTCCCTCTACGCGGATTGCCCTTCGCGCATCTACGACTGTGGCCGGCGGCCTCCGGGGGCTAGCATGCCGCCAAATCTTGCGTAGGCGGCCTCTCACAAGTCTGGAAGTGTTGTGGCGGTTGCAAACGCCTGGCACGCGTGTCCGGGGTGTGCCCCCCCTCACGGACGGCGCTGCCGCCGACACCTGGAGGGGGGAAACGGACGCGTGGGGTCTACACGGAGGGGATCTTGCTGTGAGTCTGGCCCGGATGTTGCTCCAAAGTGTTCCTATGGACTGACCTAACACAACCGGGTGGGGAGGTCCACTGGTCAAAGCCTGTCAGTGCAAAGTCAAAGGGCTAGATCCCGTGGTCAAACGCTACAGGGTTAGGCGGGACAGGGGCACTGGGGGTAACAATGCCACCGGAGCGTCGCACCGGGCCCTCATACATGCGGGGTGGTGTGGTGGCATGTCCGAAGAGGTGGGACGCCTCTTCGGTGCGTGCCCCCCCCCCTCACGGACGGCGATGACACGGTAGTAGACGTTCTGCGGTAACGATGCGGCATCAATATTACTAAATACCCAGAGCGCGATAAAATCAAGAGTTTTTTTGCACGACGTGGGCACATGTGCTATAGGAATGATGGTATTTTTTCATAATTTTTGGTGATGTAGAAGTATCCGAAAAATTCCCTCTACGCGGATTGCCCTTCGCGCGTCTACGGCTGTGGCCGGCGGCCTCCGGGGGCTAGCATGCCGCCAAATCTTGCGTAGGCGGCCTCTCACAAGTCTGGAAGTGTTGTGGCTGTTGCAAACGCCCGGCACGCGTGTCTGGGGTGTGCCCCCCCCCCTCACGGACGGCGCTGCCGCCGGCACCTGGAGGGGGGCAACGGACGCGTGGGGTCTACACGGAGGGGATCTTGCTGTGGGTCTGGCCCGGATGTTGCTCCAAAGTGTTCCTATGGGCTGACCTAACACAACTGGGTGGGGAGGTCCACTGGTCAAAGCCCATTCGTGCAAAGTCAAAGGGCTAGATCCCGTGGTCAAACGCTACGGGGTTAGGCGGGACGGGGGCACTGGGGTAGCAATGCCACCGGAGCGTCGCACCGGGCCCTCATACATGCGGGGTGGTGTGGTGGCATGTCCGAAGAGGCGGGACGCATCTCCGGTGCATGGCCCCCCCTCACGGATGGCGATGACACGGTAGTAGACGTTCTTCGGTAACGATGCGGCGTCAATATTACTAAATACTTGGAGCGCGATAAAATCAAGAGTTTTTTTGCACGACGTGGGCACATGTGCTATAGGAACGATGGTATTTTTTCATAATTTTTGGTGATGGAGAAGTATCCGAAAAATTCCCTCTACGCGGATTGCCCTTCGCGCGTCTACGACTGTGGCCCGCGGTCTTCGGGGGCTAGCGTGCCACCAAATCTTGCGTAGGCGGCCTCTCACAAGTCTGAAAGTGTTGTGGCTGTTGCAAATGCCCGGCACGCGTGTCTGGGGTGTGCCCCCCCTCACGGACGGCGCTGCCGCCAGCACCTGGAGGGGGGAAACGGACGCGTGAGGTCTACACGGAGGGGATCTTGCTGTGGGTCTGGCCCGGATGTTGCTCCAAAGTGTTCCTATGGGCTGACCTAACACAACTGGGTGGGGAGGTCCACTGGTCAAAGCCCGTCCGTGTAAAGTCAAAGGGCTAGATCCCGTGGTTAAGCGCTATAGGGTTAGGCGGGACGGGGGCACTGGGGGGGGGGGTAGCAATGCCACCGGAGCGTCGCACCGGGCGTGTGGTGGCATGTTCGAAGAGGCGGGACGTGTCTCCGATGCGTGGCCCCCCTCACGGATGGCGATGACACGGTAGTAGACGTTCTGCGGTAACGATGTGGCGTCAATATTACTAAATACTCGAAGCGCAATAAAATCAAGAGTTTTTTTTGCACGACGTGGGCACATGTGCTATAGGAACGATGGTATTTTTTCATAATTTTTGGTGATGGAGAAGTATCCGAAAAATTCCCTCTACGCGGATTGCCCTTCGCGCGTCTACGGCTGTGGCCGGCGGCCTCCGGGGGCTAGCATGCCGCCAAATCTTGCGTAGGCGGCCTCTCACAAGTCTGGAAGTGTTGTGGCGGTTACAAACGCCCGACACACGTGTCCGGGGTGTGCCCCCCCTCACGGACGGCGCTGCCGCCGGCACCTGGAGGGGGGAAACGGACGCGTGGGGTCTACACGGAGGGGCGTGCCACCTCTTCGGACATGCCACCACACCACCCCGCATGTATGAGGTCCCGGTGCGATGCTCCGGTGGCATTGCTACCCCGCCAGTGTCCCCGGCCCGCCTAACCCTGTACCGTTTGACTACGGAATCTAGCCCTTTGACTTTGCACGGACGGGCTTTGACCAGTGGACCTCCCCACCCGGTTGTGTTAGGTCAGCCCATAGGAACACTCTGGAGGAACATCCGGGCCAGACCGACAGCAAGATCCCCTCCATGTAGACCTGACGCGTCCGTTTCCCCCCTCCAGGTGCCGGCGGCGGCGCCGTCCTTAAGGGGGGGCACACCCCGGAGATGCGTGCCGCCTCTTCGGACATGCCACCACACCACCCCGCATGTATGAGGGCCCGGTGCGACGCTCCGGTGGCATTACTACTCCCCCACGGCCCCCGTCCTCCCGTGATAGACCTCACGGACGTGGCTGCCGCCGTGTCCCGGAGGGGGGAAACGGCCACGTCGGGCCGACACGGAGGGTATCTTTGGGTGGTTTGGGCCGAAATGGTGTTTGGGGGTGCAGCACATGCTGTAACAAAAAAATAAAAAATAAAAAATGCCGTAACAAAAAAATAAAAAAAATGCAAAGTATCTATGCCGACGGCTTAGCCATCGGCATAACAGCGCACATGTCCACGGATCGATGACATGGCAAAGGGGCGGGCCTATGCCGACGGCCAGGCCGTCGGCATAGGGCCGACCTTATCCCTTGCGGTTCGCCCCTACCACCCATACGCCATCCATCTCCCCCTTCCTCCCCGACCCACACCCGCGCCGCCGCCCACCACCTCCGCCGCCCGCCCTGAGCACGCCACCGCCGGCCCCGAGCCCGCCGCCCCGCGCCGCACCGCCGTCCTCCCCGCCTCGCGTCGCGCCGCCGGCTGGATCCGCCCACGCCGCCGTTGTCTCTGCGCGGATCAGCCCGCACCGCCACTGTATTCGCCCGTCCCGGCCTCCCTCGACACATCCCCTCACGGCCGGCCCTCCCCCCCCCCACCTCCCTCCCCCCCCCCCCATCGACCCTGCCCCGGCGGCCACTTCGTCCGTGCCTGCCCCTTCGCCGCCTGCTCTGGCCCGTCGTCCGTGCCTGCCCCTCCCCCCGAGCCGGCCCTCCCCCACGGTGAGCTCCCTCCCTCCCTCTCTGTAGATTTTTTTTGATAATTTTGTTGTTGTTCATAGTTATGTAACTAGATGGATGGATGCATAGTTAGTTGATAGATGATTTGATGATAGTTACAAATGTGAGAAATGCAAGAAAAGCAATTTTTTTAACAAGGGGCATGACGTTAGATGATAGATTTTTTGATGATAGTTGCAAATGTATGATGATTGTTACATGATAGATGATGATGTTAATGATGATAGATGATGATGTTGATGATATATAATGATTTTTTTTGCGGAAGAGATGATATAGGATGCTGATTTTTATGATTCGATGATTGTTAGATGATGATGATGATGAATATATTGTGATGTACTTAATTATTGTCACGGTGCAGGTTCTGTGGTGTTCCATCTCGGTGGAGTGATTGTCGTAGGAGCTATTGGTCCCCGGTTGTCCTTCCGGTGTTCGACTACTTCCTCTACAACCGAGGGTGAGCTACGAATCATGTGACTAGATTTCATTCTCAAGTCAACTGACGTAACCTAGGCGTCTCCCGTCCTGTCGGGGATATACCCCGCTGTGTAAACCGGCCGGAAGTTAACCCGGCCGGGCTTGGCAGTTTATCTGAAGACCCCGCTGACACCTGGCGAGTTACTGGTGACCCGCCCTGACCTGGCGGTTTACAAGCAACCCACATGGTCATTATGACTCACTAGTGATCCGGCGTGCGGGATCGACGGATGACAAGGCCCAAAGCCCAGAAGGCCGGTTCACGTTTAACGCTGGGCCGGTTTAAGAGGAAAGGCATGAGGAACATTATCTTACAAGGAGCTAAGACCTGGACTTGTATCCGGTTTGTATTAGAGATAGACCAATCCTAATCCTAATAGGACTCTACATGTAACCCGCCCCTCCAACATATATAAGGAGGGGCAGGGCTCCCCAAAAGAGACAAGATTCACAAGTTCCACAAGTTGGACAAGTTAGATTTAGACAATAGCTCTCGAGATAGAGCATTCTTGTAACCGTGGTCATCATCATCAATATCAATGAAGCAGGATGTAGGCTTTTACCTTCACCGTGAGGGGCCGAACCTGTGTAAAACATCGCGTCTCTCGTCCCGCTCAACCCCTCTCAAGTTACCACATAGATGCGTTGGCCTCGCGACTAAGTCCTGACACTAAGGACATCTGCCGTGACAATTCCACGACAGTTGGCGCCCACCGTGGGGCTTGCGCACGATGGTATTGGGTTCTTGAAGGAATTTCTCTAAAAGGATCGAGAAGTTCGCAAATTTCCGGATGAAAAAGAAGTCGACGCAGAAGACAACATCATTAACAAACAGTCAAAGCGACGTATACAAGATTTAAAGATCAAAGGAGAAAATTAGGGTCGTGTTTATGCGCCAGCGCATACCACCAGATGATCCATCGGGGCTGGATTAGTTTCCATTGTCCCTGAGGGTCGAAATCTTGCATCTGAAATCAATCGACACGAGGTGCAACTCGCCGAGACCGAAAGACTTTGGCGGTTCTGTCGTCCGTGTCCAAACCCAACTCGGAGCATCATTATTGCATGGCGTGGCACCCTAGGTTTGCTGCCAGCTTTTTAAAAAGGACCAAGTGCTACTAGTACAAGTTGGATGTGAGAAACAATCATCCGGGCGCTCGCATCAAGTCCCAAGGCGTATCAGTGTACGCTGTTGCTGCTACGTCCAGGAGCATGGAGCAAAGATAGAAGGAAAGGTACTACTTCAGGTAGTAGTGCGCGTGAAGCAGATACGTCACCACAGTGGTCAACGGCCGCCGCCGCTTTAACATGCAGCCGGCTTACGCTGTCTCCGCCGGCGGGCTGACTCGCCTCGTCTCTGCTTTGAGCCCTTTGCTGCGCGATAAGCCGCTTCCGCTACGGCCAGCGTTAAGTCACCGCTCGCCGAGGGCCGGCCCTTGTTCAGCAGTACTGCACATCCAGCCACATCAAAATCGTCTTCGCTGCTCCACCACTCGCCGCGCTTCACTCCCAAATTTATTGATGGATATTACATATGAATCATCTGCCATACGAACAAATTAGGTGTTATTTTTCTAAACTTTTACTGGTACAACTAAGTATCATCCAAAGCTTTTTCCACGATATGCTATGCTATACACAGGTCAACGGATCATGGCCAAGGTATGATCCGGTCCTCATGCACCGGCGTCGGAGGCAACGTATACATCTGCACCGCCCGTGCCGGGCGTTTAAAGACCTGGAAAATAACCCGGAGGGTTTCTGCTTGAACCGCCGGGACCATATTGAGTCGCCAGACACGTAAACCGCCTCTGTCGCGACGAACAGATCATCCGTTGTCCGAATAAAAAACATTAGGGATATCCATCTAAATCTAATTTCTTGGTATATATTGTTTTTATCAAGGGAACAATTACTTTGGACCGGATATTATGATATGCAGGACAATTATTCATTATAAAACATGGTTTATACCATGGGTACGGAGTACGCGCTGGCAACGTCCTGCCCGGTGATCGTCCATACCACATTACACGGTGAATGGACGCGTACAAGCTGCCACCCGTACAGCCCGGTTTACATCAATTAGCCGAGACTGCGCCTGTGATTGGCTCATCTGTCCGCTCTCGCGGCCGGTTCACACGTGCGCGTCGGTTTACAACGCTGCGGCCGATTCTCCCGTCCGCACCGGCGTACAATGCCGCGGCCGACTTGTCTGTCTGAGCCGCCTCTGATGCTGCGGTCATCCTTGTCATCCGTCGTCCAAACAAATCAGGTGATATCCATCCAAATTTGATTTATTAGCACAGATTGTTTTTGTCAAAAAACAAGTTTATCTTTGCCTTGGTCTGCAATATTGTTTATGCAGGGCGACAAAAAGTGATATTATACCGCGGAGATGGAGGCACGCCAACATCTGTCGGCCCAGGTGGTCGTCGTTATTCAACGAACAACCACACCGGCTTACAGCGTTGTGGCCATCTCTCGCGACCGCACCGGTTTACAACGCCACGGCTGACTCTCTCGTCCACACCGGTTTAAAACGCCGCAGCCGAAATATCTGTCAGCACCCGCGGCCGACTCGGCGGTGATTGTTTTCAGTTTCACCATAGTGATCATCAACTCCACGGTGGATAACCCCTGGCATGATATATCAGGTGAAACCCATCCAATATATTTTATATTGCCTTTTTTAAAAGAGCAATTACTCCGGTTTGCAAAGTTGTTTAATGCAGGACCCTAAACCTCCATATTGGTGCAAATTTAAAGGCCGTCGGAAAATTTCTGGCTTAAAAAGAAGGATTCCGGTTTAAAATCCGGTTCAAGGGAAAGATGTCTCCCACAAAGCTTTGAAGCTCTCTATATCCGGTTCAAGATCCCGGTTCAAAGAAGAATTTATCTCTTGCAAAAGTTAAAAATTGCCAAAGAGGACCTGCTGCCATGATGCGCGGTTCAAACATGGGTATCCCGCCTTACTGGCCTGACATATTATTGATCACATGGGGGCTTCTGCTTCATAAAGCGGGGTCTCTGTTCTTTTACATCATGTGTGGTTACACGGAGTTGTTCTAAAGTGGCCTCCGGTTTACCCCCTGAGTTTGCTTTTTAAAAGCATTGTGTTATATCACTTGGAGGATTGGTCGTGTCCGAACCAATACCATACCTCTTGATAGGCGAGAGCCACCAGATCACTTGGGGACTTGGTCACGTCTGAACCACTCATGCCTCTTGATCGGCCTAAGGCCACAGAATCACTTGGGGGCTTGGTCGAACCCGAACCATCGCCATGCCACTTGGTCGGCATAAATGCCACGGTTTCATTTGGGGACCTGGCTGACTAGAACCATAGTTACACCTAACGGGAGCTTGGTCGTGTTCGGCCATGGTAGCGCCATTTGATCAGCTCAAATAAACCTTTTTTGCAAACGGTTTTGTCATTGCTTTTGCTTCGCACTTTTCTTTAAAAGATTTTGCTTTCTTTTTATTGCATTTTTTAAACCGACAAAGTTTTCAACCAATCAATTGACGGAACACAGTTCACGTCAATCCGGAGACTATTTGCCCGGTTTGATCCTTGTTGCTAACATCCTCTTATTGAGTAACACGGTGTTTATCACAGCCCGGCACGGTTTTATCATAAACCGGCACAATGGAAGGAGTTATCAGTACTCAATATTTGGGTTATTACCCTTACTACAAAAAGTTGGTAAAACCAACAATGTGATTCAATGTCACAGGTATGATATATTTCATATTTGATTATTCTTAAGTGCAGCCTTGGTTATAAACACGGGTTATATGTTGGGCATTATGACCCGTCCGGCGGTAAACCGCCAGGACACTTTAAACTTGTTGTATGCAGAAACAGGTTTGTTAAACCGGCTTGGCTTTGGACTATAAGTCGCAAGTATATACATTTGGATTGCGCCATTGGAATCATGCGCTTATAAATCATTGGATTATATTATCTTGAATAGCCAACATGGCTGGATTTTTATGGTTATTAATAACCAATATTATTGAGTTTTCAAAGTCACTTTAGCGCAATGGCTATTATTTTATCAAAGGATATGATTTATTCTACAATGGAAGGAATAGTCCCGAGTCGCTGCAGGCTTACAACCCGACACTTGGGGGCTACATTATTCAAATTGAGGTTACATGCAAGTCTCATGTCGCTGCAAGCATGCACCATGACACTAGAGGGCTAATGCAAAGTCATTTTTAGTCTTATTGAAGACCCGACTCATCATATTATAATGAGCCGGCCCTTGGGGGCTACCAATTGCTCCTGTCAACAATTCAATGTACACAAGTTTTTATCCATTATATTGAAGGGTCCACTCCTTAGTTGGTAAAGCACAAAACTCTTAACCTTGTGGACGTGGGTTCAAGCCCCATGATGGGAGTTACATCATATGATGTTATTTTCAATGAAGTATATATGAAGTCCCAGCTCAATATCATCTTACTGAACCGGCCCTTGGGGGCTACACTGATTGAAGTTTTTATAAGCAATTACAAGTCCCAGGTTGCTGCAAGCATGACAACCCGGCACTTGGGGGCTACATATATGGAGTATTCAGTTTATATGATTGAGATGAACTAATCGGATTTCTTCAAGGCTGAAACACTTATTGGAGCAAGTCTTAAGTTATCATTATGTTCTCCTCTTAAGACTTGGGGGCTACAGGTATTATGCATATAAAGGAGGAACATCTTCATTTTATCAGTTTTGAGCAAATCAGGAAGATCAATTACATGACCCGGTGTCAACAACAATTATGACCCGGCACCATCAATATTTATAAACCGGCTATTTTGGTAATATTGAACCGACAAGTTTTACATCTTCAAACCGGCTGAATTGATGGGTTTTGTAGTAATTTCAAAAATTTCCTACGCTCACGCAAGATCATGATGATGCACAGCAACGAGAGGGGGGAGTATGATCTACGTACCTTGTAGATCGACAACGGAAGCATTTGGTTGATGTAGTCGTACGTCTCCACGGGCCGACCGATCAAGCACCGAAACTACCGCACCTCCAAGTTCTAGCACACGTTCAGCTTGATGACGATCCCCGAACTCCGATCCAGCAAAGTGTCGGGGAAGAGTTCCGTCAGCACGACGGCGTGGTGACGATCTTGATGTACTACTGCAGCAGGGCTTCGCGTAAGCACCGCTACAATATTATCGAGGACTATGGTGGAAGGGGGCACCGCACACGGCTAAGAATATGATCACGTGGATCAACTTGTGTTGTTCTGGGGTGCCCCTGCCTCCGTATATAAAGGCTCAAGAGGGGGAGGCCGGCCGGCCATCATAGGGCGCGCCAGGAGGAGTCCTACTCCCTCCGGGAGTAGGACTTCTCCCCCAATCCTAGTTGGAATAGGATTCGCAAGGTGGGAAAAGAGAGAGAGAGAAGGAGGGGGGCGCCAGCCCCCTCTCTCCTTGTCCTATTCGGACTAGGGGGGAGGGGCGCGCGGCCCAGCCCTGGCTGCCTCTCCTCTTCTTCCACTAAGGCCCATTAAGGCCCATATAGCTCCCGGGGGTTTCCGGTAACCTCCCGGTACTCCGGTAAAATCCTGATTTCACCCGGAACACTTCCGATATCCAAACATAGGCTTCCAATATATCAATCTTTATGTCTCGACCATTTCGAGACTCCTCGTCATGTCCGTGATCACATCCGGGACCCCGAACAACCTTCGGTACACCAAAATGTATAAACTCATAATAAAACTGTCATCGTAACCTTAAGCGTGCGGACCCTACGGGTTCGAGAACAATGTAGACATGACCGAGACATGTCTCCGGTCAATAACCAATAGCGGAACCTGGATGCTCATATTGGCTCCTACATATTCTACGAAGATCTTTTATCGGTCAGACCGCATAACAACATACGTTGTTCCCTTTGTCATCGGTATGTTACTTGCCCGAGATTCGATCGTCGGTATCCCATACCTAGTTCAATCTCGTTACCGGCAAGTCTCTTTACTCTTCTGTAATACATCATCCCGCAACTAACTCATTAGTTGCAATGCTTGCAAGGCTTAAGTGATGTGCATTACCGAGAGGGCCCAGAGATACCTCTCCGACAATCGGAGTGACAAATCCTAATCTCGAAATACGCCAACCCAACATGTACCTTTGGAGACACCTGTAGAGCTCCTTTATAATCACCCATTTACGTTGTGACGTTTGGTAGCACACAAAGTGTTCCTCTGGCAAATGGGAGTTGCATAATCTCATAGTCATAGGAACATGTATAAGTCATGAAGAAAGCAATAGCAACATACTAAACGATCGGGTGCTAAGCTAATGGAATGGGTCATGTCAATCAGATCATTCAACTAATGATGTGATCCTGTTAATTCAAATGACAACTCTTTGTCCATGGTTTAGGAAACATAACCATCTTTGATTAACAAGCTAGTCTAGTAGAGGCATACTAGTGACACTCTGTTTGTCTATGTATTCACACATGTATCATGTTTCCGGTTTAATACAATTCTAGCATGAATAATAGACTTTTATCATGATATATAAGGAAATAAATAATAACTTTATTATTGCCTCTAGGGCATATTTCCTTCAGTCTCCCACTTGCACTAGAGTCAATAATCTAGATTACACAGTAATGATTCTAACACCCATGGAGCCTTGGTGCTGATCATGTTTTTCTCGTGGAAGAGGCTTAGTCAACGGGTCTGCAACATTCAGATCCGTATGTATCTTGCAAATCTCTATGTCTCCCACCTGGACTAGATCCCGGATGGAATTGAAGCGTCTCACGTAGATCCCGCCACGACGCTTTGTTTAGAACTACACCAACTGACAGCTCCACCGTTTAATGTAAACACGTATCCGGTTTGCGATTTAGAATCGTCCGGATCAGTGTCAAAGCTTGCATCAACGTAACCGTTTACGATGAGCTCTTTGTCACCTCCATATAATAGAAACATATCCTTAGTCCTTTCCAGGTACTTCAGGATGTTCTTGACCGCTGTCCAGTGATCCACTCCTGGATTACTTTGGTACCTCCCTGCTAGACTTATAGCAAGGCACACATCAGGTCTGGTACACAGCATTGCATACATGATAGAGCCTATGGCTGAAGCATAGGGAACATCTTTCATCTTCTCTCTATCTTCTGCAGTGGTCGGGCATTGAGTCTGACTCAACTTCACACCTTGTAACACATGCAAGAACCCTTTCTTTGCTTGATCCATTTTGAACTTCTTCAAAATCTTGTCAAGGTATGTGCTTTGTGAAAGTCCAATTAAACGTCTTGATCTATCTCTATAGATCTTTATGCCTAATATGTAAGCAGCTTCACCGAGGTCTTTCATTGAAAAACTTTTATTCAAGTATCCCTTTATGCTATCCAGAAATTCTATATCATTTCCGATCAGTAATATGTCATCCACATATAACATCAGAAATGCTACAGAGCTCCCACTCACTTTCTTGTAAATACAGGCTTCTCCAAAAGTCTGTATAAAACCAAATGCTTTGATCACACTATCAAAGCGTTTATTCCAACTACGAGAGGCTTACACCAGCCCATAAATGGATCGCTGGAGCTTGCACACTTTGTTAGCTCCCTTTGGATCGACAAAACCCTCCAGTTGCATCATATACAACTCTTCTTCCAGAAATCCATTCAGGAATGCAGTTTTGACATCCATCTGCCAAATTTCATAATCATAAAATGCGGCAATTGCTAACATGATTCGGACAGATTTAAGCATCGCTACGGGTGAGAAGGTCTCATCGTAGTCAATCCCTTGAACTTGCCGAAACCCTTTTGCGACAAGTCGAGCTTTGTAGACAGTAATATTACCGTCGGCGTCAGTCTTCTTCTTGAAGATCCATTTATTCTCAATTGTTGCCGATCATTGGGCAAGTCAACCAAAGTCCATACTTTGTTCTCATACATGGATCCCATCTCAGATTTCATGGCTTCAAGCCATTTTGCGGAATCTGGGCTCACCATCGCTTCTTCATAGTTCGTAGGTTCTAGTAGCATGACTTCCAGAACAGGATTACCGTACCACTCTGGTGCGGATCTTACTCTGGTTGATCTACGAGGTTCAGTAGTATCTTGTTCTGAAGTTTCATGATTATTATCATTAGCTTCCTCACTAATTGGTGTAGGTGTCACAAAAACAGTTTTCTGTGATGCACTACTTTCCAATAAGGGAGCAGGTACAGTTACCTTGTCAAGTTCTACTTTCCTCCCACTCACTTCTTTCGAGAGAAACTCCTTCTCTAGAAAGTTTCCGAACTTAGCAACAAAAGTCTTGCCTTCGGATCTGTGATAGAAGGTGTATCCAATAGTCTCCTTTGGATATCCTATGAAGACACATTTCTCTGACTTGGGTTCGAGCTTATCAGGTTGAAGCTTTTTCACATAAGCATCGCAGCCCCAAACTTTCAGAAACGACAACTTTGGTTTCTTGCCAAACCATAGTTCATAAGGCGTCGTCTCAACGGATTTTGATGGTGCCCTATTTAACGTGAATGCGGCCGTCTCCAAAGCATAACCCCAAAATGATAGCGGTAAATCAGTAAGAGACATCATAGATCGCACCATATCTAGTAAAGTACGATTACGACGTTTGGACACACCATTACGCCGTGGTGTTCCGGGTGGCGTGAGTTGCGAAACTATTCCGCATTGTTTCAAATGTACACCAAACTCGTAACTCAAATATTCTCCTCCACGATCAGATCGTAGAAACTTTATTTTCTTGTTACGATGATTTTCAACTTCACTCTGAAATTCTTTGAACTTTTCAAATGTCTTAGACTTATGTTTCATTAAGTAGATATACCCATATCTGCTTAAATCATCTGTGAAGGTGAGAAAATAACGATATCCGCCACGAGCTTCAATATTCATCGGACCACATACATCTGTATGTATGATTTCCAACAAATCTTTTGGTATCTCCATAGTACCGGATAACGGTGTTTTAGTCATCTTGCCCATGAGGCACGGTTCGCAAGTACCAAGTGATTCATAATCAAGTGGTTCCAAAAGTCCATCAGTATGGAGTTTCTTCATGCGCTTTACACCGATATGACCTAAACGGCAGTGCCACAAATAAGTTGCACTATCATTATCAACTCTGCATGTTTTGGTTTCAACATTATGAATATGTGTGTTACTACTATCGAGATTCAATAAGAATAGACCACTCTTCAAGGGTGCATGACCATAAAAGATATTACTCATATAAATAGAACAACCATTATTCTCTGATTTAAATGAATAACCGTCTCGCATCAAACAAGATCCAGATATAATGTTCATGCTTAACGCTGGCACCAAATAACAATTATTTAGGTCTAATATTAATCCCTAAGGTAGATGTAGAGGTAGCGTGCCGACTGCGATCACATCGACTTTGGAACCGTTTCCCATGTGCATCGTCACCTCGTCCTTAGCCAATCTTCGCTTAATCCGTAGTCCCTGTTTCGAGTTGCAAATATTAGCAACAGAACCAGTATCAAATACCAAGGTACTACTGCGAGTATTGGTAAGGTACACATCAATAACATGTATATCACATATACCTTTGTTCACCTTGCCATCCTTCTTATCCGCCAAATACTTGGGGCAGTTCCGCTTCCAGTGACTAATCTGCTTGCAGTAGAAGCACTCAGTTTCAGGCTTAGGTCCAGACTTGGGTTTCTTCTCTTGAGCAGCAACTTGCTTGCTGTTCTTTTGAAGTTCCCCTTCCCTTTGCCCTTTTTCTTGAAACTAGTGGTCTTGTTGACCATCAACACTTGATGCTCCTTTTTGATTTCTACCTCCGCAGCTTTCAGCATTGCGAAGAGCTCGAGAATAGTCTTATTCATCCCTGGCATATTATAGTTCATCACGAAGCTCTTGTAGCTTGGTGGCAGTGATTGGAGAATTCTGTCAATGACACAATCATCTGGAAGATTAACTCCCATTTGAATCAAGTGATTATTATACCCAGACATTTTGAGTATATGCTCACTGACAGAACTGTTCTCCTCCATCTTGCAGCTATAGAACTTATTGGAGACTTCATATCTCTCAATCCGGGCATTTGCTTGAAATATTAACTTCAACTCCTGGAACATCTCATATGCTCCATGACGTTCAAAACGTCGTTGAAGTCCCAGTTCTAAGCCGTAAAGCATGGCACACTGAACTATTGAGTAGTCATCAGCTTTGCTCTGCCAGACGTTCACAACATCTGGTGTTGCTCCAGCAGCAGGCCTGGCACCCAACGGTGCTTCCAGGACGTAATTCTTCTGTGCAGCAATGAGGATAATCCTCAAGTTACGGACCCAGTCCGTGTAATTGCTACCATCATCTTTCAACTTTGCTTTCTCAAGGAACGCATTAAAATTCAACGGAACAACAGCACGGGCCATTTATCTACAAACATACATAAACAAGCAAGATACTATCAGATACTAAGTTCATGATAAATTTAGGTTCAATTAGTCATATTACTTAAAGAACTCCCACTTAGATAGATATCCCTCTAATCCTCTAAGTGATTACGTGATCCAAATCAACTAAACCATGTCCGATCATCACGTGAGATGGAGTAGTTTCATTGGTGAACATCACTTATGTTGATCATATCTACTATATGATTCACGCTCGACCTTTCAGTCTCCGTGTTCCGAGGCCATATCTGTATATGCCTGGCTCGTCAAGTATAACCTGAGTATTCCGCGTGTGCAACTGTTTTGCACTCGTTGTATTTGAACGTAGAGCCTATCACACCCGATCATCACGTGGTGTCTCAGCACGAAGAACTTTCGCAACGATGCATACTCAGGGAGAACACTTCTTGATAATTTAGTGAGAGATCATCTTATAATGCTACCATCAATCAAAGCAAGATAAGATGCATAAAAGATAAACATCACATGCAATCACATCACAACAAGTTAGACGTCCTCTACTTTGTTGTTGCATGTTTTTACGTGGCTGCTACGGGCTTAAGCAAGAACCAATCTTACCTACGCATCAAAACCACAACGATAGTTTGTCAAGTTGGTGCTGTTTTAACCTTCGCAAGGACCGGGCGTAGCCACACTCAGTTCAACTAAAGTTGGAGAAACTGTCACCCGCAAGCCACCTATGTGCAAAGCACGTCGGGAGAACCGGTCTCGCGTAAGCGTACGCGTAATGTCGGTCCGGGCCGCTTCGTCCAACAATACCGCCGAACCAAAGTATGACATGCTGGTAAGCAGTATGACTTATATCGCCCACAACTCACTTGTGTTCTACTCGTGCATATAACATCAACATATAAAACCTAGGCTCGGATGCCACTGATGGGTTTCGTAGTAATTTCAAAAATTTCCTACGCTCATGCAAGATCATGATGATGCACAGTAACGAGAGGGGGGAGTATGATCTACGTACCTTGTAGATCGACAACGGAAGCGTTTGGTTGATGTAGTCGACGTCTCCACGGGCCGACCGATCAAGCACCGAAACTACGGCACCTCCGAGTTCTAGCACACGTTCAGCTTGATGACGATCCCCGGACTCCGATCCAGCAAAGTGTCGGGGAAGAGTTCCGTCAGCACGACGGCGTGGTGACGATCTTGATGTAGTACTGCAGCAGGGCTTCGCCTAAGCACCGCTACAATATTATCGAGGACTATGGTGGAAGGGGGCACCGCACACGGCTAAGAATATGATCACGTGGATCAACTTGTGTTGTTCTGGGGTGCCCCTGCCTCCGTATATAAAGGCTCAAGAGGGGGAGGCCGGCCGGCCATCATAGGGCGCGCCAGGAGGAGTCCTATTCCCTCCGGGAGTAGGACTTCTCCCCCAATCCTAGTTGGAATAGGATTCGCGAGGTGGGAAAAGAGAGAGAAGGAGGGGGGCGCCGGCCCCCTCTCTCCTTGTCCTATTCAGACTAGGGGGGAGGGGCACGCGGCCCAGCCCTGGCTGCCTCTCCTCTTCTTCCACTAAGGCCCATTAAGGCCCATATAGCTCCCGGGGGTTTCCGGTAACCTCCCGGTACTCCGGTAAAATCCCGATTTCACCCGGAACACTTCCGATATCCAAACATAGGCTTCCAATATATCAATCTTTATGTCTCGAGCATTTCGAGACTCCTCGTCATGTCCGTGATCACATCCGGGACTCCGAACAACCTTCGGTACACCAAAATGTATAAACTCATAATAAAACTGTCATCGTAACCTTAAGCGTGCGGACCCTACGGGTTCGAGAACAATGTAGACATGACCGAGACATGTCTCCGGTCAATAACCAATAGCGGAACCTGGATGCTCATATTGGCTCCTACATATTCTACGAAGATCTTTTATCGGTCAGACCGCATAACAACATACGTTGTTCCCTTTGTCATCGGTATGTTACTTGCCCGAGATTCGATCGTCGGTATCCCAAACCTAGTTCAATCTCGTTACTGGCAAGTCTCTTTACTCGTTCTGTAATACATCATCCCGCAACTAACTCATTAGTTGCAATTCTTGCAAGGCTTAAGTGATGTGCATTATCGAGAGGGCCCGGAGATACCTCTCCGACAATCGGAGTGACAAATCCTAATCTCGAAATACGCCAACCCAACATGTACCTTTGGAGACACCTGTAGAGCTCCTTTATAATCACCCAGTTACGTTGTGACGTTTGGTAGCACACAAAGTGTTCCTCTGGCAAACGGGAGTTGCATAATCTCATAGTCATAGGAACATGTATAAGTCATGAAGAAAGCAATAGCAACATACTAAACGATCGGGTGCTAAGCTAATGAAACGGGTCATGTCAATCAGATCATTCAACTAATGATGTGATCCTGTTAATCAAATGACAACTCTTTGTCCATGGTTTAGGAAACATAACCATCTTTGATTAACAAGCTAGTCTAGTAGAGGCATACTAGTGACACTCTGTTTGTCTATGTATTCACACATGTATCATGTTTCCGGTTTAATACAATTCTAGCATGAATAATAGACTTTTATCATGATATATAAGGAAATAAATAATAACTTTATTATTGCCTCCAGGGCATATTTCCTTCATGAATATCAGATAAGTATTTTCAGACCCATATTTCTTAAACCGGCGCTTTGGGAGCTGAGTCAAAGGAGTTATTCTTCACAATATTTCTCGGTGACAAACCAATGTCGGCAAATTGATTATGAAGCTGGTATGTTGACCCGGATTTCGCAGAAGGAGGAAATAACAAGGACTTAAGGATGATCAGGTACCGGTTTACAATTCTTAACCCGGTGCATAACCTGTCAAATTTGTTCTTGTGTTTATTTTGCAGCATAAGTTTACCATGAATAAAATCCAAGCTAAACTTGGGGGCTAATGTCGGGGATATACCCCGCTGTGTAAACCGGCCGGAAGTTAACCCGGCCGGGCTTGGCAGTTTATCTGAAGACCCCGCTGACACCTGGCGAGTTACTGGCGACCCGCCCTGACTTGGCGGTTTACAAGCAACCCACCTGGTCATTATGACTCACTAGTGATCCGGCGTGCGGGATCGACGGATGACAAGGCCCAAAGCCCAGAAGGCCGGTTCACGTTTAACGCTGGGCCGGTTTAAGAGGAAAGGCATGAGGAACATTATCTTACAAGGAGCTAAGACCTGGACTTGTATCCGGTTTGTATTAGAGATAGACCAGTCCTAATCCTAATAGGACTCTTCATGTAACCCGCCCCTCCAACATATATAAGGAGGGGCAGGGCTCCCCAAAAGAGACAAGATTCACAAGTTCCACAAGTTGGACAAGTTAGGTTTAGACAATAGCTCTCGAGATAGAGCACTCTTGTAACCGTGGTCATCATCATCAATATCAATGAAGCAGGATGTACGCTTTTACCTTCACCGTGAGGGGCCGAACCTGGGTAAAACATCGCGTCTCTCATCCCGCTCAACCCCTCTCAAGCTACCACATAGATGCGTTGGCCTCGCGACTAAGTCCTGACACTAAGGACATCTGTCGTGACAATTCCACGACACGTCCGAAAGGGTTGCAGCGATAAATATGCATTCAATTGCATATTTATCACCGCAGCTCTTTCGGATTGTCCAGCATTTTCCATGGACAGCCCGAGGATGTGTAGATTGGGTATGTTCTCCATGTTCTACCCCGTTCCGAGACAGGATTTCGGCGGCGCCTCCCCATTGTTCTCCGGAGCACATTCTCTCGGCTATTTGCCGAGACGTGTATCTGGAGAACTGCGGGGAGGTACTGCCAAAATTTTGTCTCGGAACGGGGTAGAATGGGGAACATACTCAATCTACACATCCTCGGGTGGGATTAGGACCCATCTTTACCTATTAGAGATGTAGGTGGATTAAACGCGGTAGAAACTGAAAATTTGATGTGATTAATTTAAGTGAATCCTTAATTATGTTGTGTGGGTTGCAAAAAAGCATAGGATGGCAGATAATCAGTGGATGTACAGTGGTTTTATCCGTTGGAATCGAGTAACATCAGAGTGGATCGCGAAAACCGATGTGTATTTGAAGGAGATATTCCGTCGTCCAATGAGAATTATCCCACCATGCCCCTGTGCGAGATGTGCCAGACGTCACTGTAGAAATCAGACGGACATGAGTGAGCACCTTCGCACGCACGGATATATGCCAAACTTTGACATGCCGCCGATAAACATAGCCAAGCAGGACCGTGGTAGAGAGGAGGTGATGCGACAACGCATCGATGGATATGAGGACGACGGGGTCAGGGACATGCTAGATGATGTCATTGTTGCAGAAACAGCAAATGCGACACCTTCAGAGAATGAACCGGAGGAGCCGGAGGCAACCGCAAAGGCCTTCTTGGAGGTCTTGGCCTCATCGAAGAAACCTCTTTATGTGGGTGCGAAAATATCTCAGCTGGATGCCATCTCGCAACTGATTGCAGTCAAGGCTAAGTATGGCTGTAGCCAGAAATGCTTCGAAGCATTCCTGGGAGTATGGGCTAATAGCCTCCCTGAGGGTCATGAACTGCCGAAAAGCATGTACGATACAAAGAAAATCATGAAGGCACTCTATATGGATTATGAGAAAATAGATGTTTGCCCGAAGAATTGCCTTTTGTTTAGGCACGAGTATGCGGATGACAAGTACTGTAGGAAGTGCGGTTCGTCTCGGTACATTGAGGTGGTCGGTGAGGATGGTGAGAAAAAGCAGCTAACCATCCCCGTTAAGGTTCTTCGGTATCTTGATTTTATAAAAAGACTGCAGCGCCTTTTCATCACGAAGGAGTCTGCCAAAATGATGAAGTGGCACAAGGAAGGTATAAGGTACAATCCAAAAAAATCGTACATCCATCGGGAGGGGAAGCATGGAAGTCATTCGATGAAGAATACCCCGAGGAAGCAGCCGGGGCTGGGAATGTCAGAATAGCCATATCAAGTGATGGGTTGAATCCATATGGTATGTCGTCCAATCCATACAGCTGCTGGCCTGTGTTTGTAATTCCGCTCAATCTTCCTCCCGGTGCCCTAATGCAACGGAAGACCATGTTCTTGTCGCTCATCATTCCAGGGCCTAACTACCCGGGGAAGCAATTGGGTGTGTTTATGTAGCCGCTTGTGGATGCTTTGCACCATTCTTGATACTTTCCGAGGTTGACATACGACCGGGATCTGCAGAGAAATTTCTTGATGAAAGTTTGGTTGCACTATTGCATGCATGACTTTCCCGACTATGCTCTATTCTGCGGATGGTGTACAAGTGGTAAGATGCCATGCCCAGTGTGCATGCAGGCTCTGTAAATGATTTGGCTGAGTAAGGGTGGCAAGTATGTAGCGTTTGACCTGCATCGACAGTTCCTCCCTCCAGACCATCCAGACAGGGAAGACAAGAAGAACTTCACGAAAGGCCGGGTTGTTCATGAAGTAACCGAGATTCCAACATTTTTGGGGGCAGATGTTCTTGCTCAGCTAAAAGCTCTCAAGCCTAAAGTCAAAGGCAAAGCCAAAGCCAAAGCCAAAGGCTTCGAGGGATATGGTGAGACGCACAACTGGACGCACATTACCCCCTTCTCGCAGCTTCCCTATTTCAAGGACCTCAAACTTCCTTACAATCTGTAAGTATTTTCCCTCTTATCTTCATTGCTCACTTTATTTTCCGCATTTAGTAGTTTTATGAGTTCCATCTTGTCATACCATAGGCCTACCTGGAGTACACACGCCAGGAGACCATGGCGTGGCATCAGAGGCTTTATGAACACCAAGTGCAGAGGGATAGCCAGATGCAGCAGGCTTTTCAGGATATGGCGGCCGGCAGGTGTCCTCAGTTACCTCAAGCACAATGCCCTCTAGCACAACTAGTGCTGATGGGCTTTGAGGAGTTTGTGGCACAGAACGCTGGCCCCTCGCCGGTTAGTTCATCCCCAATCTATTCACCCAAAGCATGTCATGCCTTTCAACACAGTCATATATCCCGTGCATATGTCTTTTCAACATCTAGGGAACAGGTGGATCTACCGTTGGCGGTGGTCTTCGCAGCACTCCGGAGACACGGAGCCCGACCACTCCGATCCACGGAGGCGGAGGCGGTCTTGGCGGTAGCGCTGCCGCTAGCAGTGACGACCTGGGCTTCGGCCATCTTGGCGGTGACGACCTCCGCGGTGCTCGATGATCCTTGTGTGTGGTAATGATGCTTGAGATGACTTGTGTGTGGTGATGATCATTTAGATGACTTGTGTGCTTCTCTATATGCTTATGCTTATGTTGGTTGTGATGATGTTTATTTAGAGACTTGTGTGTGATGATGCTTATGCATATATTGTTGTGATGGTGCCGGATGATATCCCGTTGTGTTTTATATGTCTATCCCATCATATATATCTGCTGATATGTGCTGTTATTTGAATTGAATTGATTTGAAAACAAACAGTAAAAAGAAAAAAAAGCAAAAGCAAACTATGCCGACGGCTAGGCCGTCGGCATAGGGCTAGCGTGAGCTCCCAGTAGCTGACACGTGGCACCTATGCCGACGGCCTAGCCGTTCGCTTAGTTTAAAAACTGTGCCGACGGCTAGACCGTCGGCATAGGCGCCCACGTGTCAGCTACTGGGAGCTCTGTATGAAGGACTATGCCGACGGCCTGGCCGTTGGCTTAGTTTCAAACTATGCCAACGGCCCAGCCGTCGGCATAGCCCTGGTCCACGAGCAGCGGCTAGTCGCCACGTGGGCGCCTATGCCGATGGTCGAGCCGTCGGCATAGTTTTTGACTAAGCCGACGGCTAGGCCGTCGGCATAGGGATGCCACGTGGCGACTAGTCGTTGGGCAGACTTGACGGCGGCCGCCGTTAGGCGTGATAGTTGCCGACGGCCGGGGCCGTCGGCATAGATGTACGGCCCCCGTCGGCGTATCATATATGCCAACGGCTTTTCTATGCCGACGGCCTCCCTGGCTGTGCCGACGCATATGTTGCCGACGGCCCTATGCCGACGGGGGCCGTCGGCATAGGTCTATCCCGACGGGACTCGGGCCTATGCGGACGGCCCTGGCCGTCGGCATAGGGGGCGATTCCGGTAGTGAACGGAAGCTCTCACATTCCAGGCACCAACTTGCGGGATTGGAATCCAGGCGTTCTCTACATCACTTCAGCCAGGATTCAGAATATTTACTCCTTTTCCTCTGCCAAAAAGGGCATCCCATTCCAGATATGTGCCGTAGATTCTCTCGGCTCGATCGTTCGTATACCCACCCGCCACCCTAGCTGCCCTATCTCCCTAGCTAGTATCTCGCTCGATCGATAGCGTGGGCACCGACAAGAAAGGCGAATTTCTGCGTGTGGCTCTGGGCTACTGCACCTCCAAGAGGCATCAGCATCTGCTTATCACGTCGACCGGATAGAGTGTGCAGACGTAGTCACCAGCTCCTTCATCCAAAAAAGTTCAGAATCAGAATGTAATTAATTGAGCTGTTTTATGGCACCCTGGGGTAAATTAATTAGCCCCACTGACCTTTCAGTCGCCAAGCCGATGGCAATCCCGATACCATTCCAGCAACAAGGCCGTCGGGGTGGCGCCCCAAGCACCTATAAATAGTGGGCACCCAAGCAGCACAACGATCATCAAACCATAACCACCGGAGCTTCTCAAGTGCAAAAACCATCAGAAAAGGCTTCAGCGCAAACGTAGCTCGGTTTCCGATCCAGTTGGAGATGTCTTCTTCTGGGTCAAGGAGCGCATCCCGCGGCGGCGCCAACCCGGAGTGGAGCAAGAAGGAGAACAAGCTGTTCGAGGACGCACTCGCCTACTACGGCGAGGGCACGCCCGACCGCTGGCTCAAGGTGTCCCGCGCCATGGGCGGGACCAAGGCGGCCGACGAGGTGCGCCGCCACTACGAGATCCTTGATAGCGACATCAAGCTGATCGACTCCGGCAGGGTCCCCTTTCCCAAGTACAACACCCAGGGGGCTTGGAACTGATCCATCAATCAAGGTAACCAAAACCCTGCGTGATCCTTGTCTCTTGTCTACAGTTTATAAGTGTGAAGTGTCAGCAAGTCCTCAGTGCTATATGGTGATCTCAATCACTTGTCAAAATAAAGGTAGACCATGCCCTAGATTGACAAAGAAACCGCAATGGAATGCCGCTTGTCATTGCTGTCAATTCCTTGGTTGTTTCTGCCCCAGATGCACTGCCAACGTTAGTGTGATGGTGATTCCGTGATTGCACTATTATTACACAAGCAAAGAGGATCCGGCACATAATTTAAGCCTGGACCTGGAACTTTGAACAGCATCATGCACGCACTATTTGCTTGCATGGATGCGCTAATCTTAGAGATCCTGCATCCAGGCTGTTAATTGAAGTCTGTTTTGCACACTCTTTAGCGCCAAAACCATGGTACCCCTTGAGAGGCAGCGCTGCATATCCTAAATTACAGAACATAGAAAATCCACACCCTTTGTCAAGCCTAGCATTCAGACAACCATATCCAAAGAAATGGGGGCATGATTCTCCTACTGAAATGAAAATGTTAATTTATCCCAGTTCTTGATTTGAGAAGTTCGAGCAAATTAACTTACAAGGTACCTCTCTCGTTGTATTTTTCTTTGCAGGAGCAAAGCTTCTGAATTCTGAAGATCCTGCAAACAGGATAATCTGTTGATAATCAACTCCTTAGCTGGGACCATGTTATTAAAGCAAGCATAATTATGTACCGTAAAACAAAGATTGTGGGCACTTGGTTAGGAATAAAAGAAGAAAATATATGTGAGTGTACATAATATTAGGTTTGTAAGCAAATCAAGTTCGCTTGGTTTTGCAGACGGTAGCATGTATTTTTCATTGTGTACTGTATTACTCCTCCCCAATAAGTTTTGGGGTAAACATCAGTGATGTAAATCCCCAGTACTTGTGTGTACTATTCATGAACTTGTGCTGGTAGAATATTCATGTTTGTCTATCAGTTGGTTCAAGACACGGATGTTTACATTGCACTTTACGTGTTATCATTATCGATCCCTTCCAACAAAGATGGAGTAGGTAAGTATGACTAGGTGCCATCTGATAACTTGTGTACTCCCTCCGTTTATTTATTCTACACATTAGCTTTGAGTGAAGTCAAACTTTTACAAGTTTGACCAAGTTTATAGAAAACTATGTGAACATTTACAATAACAGATCTGTATGAAGTGAAAGCAAAGTTGATTCTTTGTCTTCTCAAACAGCTTTCATGTCTCAAAATAAATTTCCATAAGAGCGAGCTATTTTGCTTTGGAAAGGCGAAGGAAACACAGAATGGATATTGGCAACTCCTCGGTTCTGATGTGGAATTTCTTCCTTTTATGTACCTCGGAATACCCATTCACCCCCCCCCCCCCCGACTAAGCTCATAAACAAAGAATAGAAAATTATCGAATATCCTTTGGAAGACCCTAAAAATTGGACCGGGGGGGGGGGGGGGACTCATATCATATGGGGCACCATTGACTCTTATCAACACTATTCTCACAAGTCTACCCATGTTTATGTTGTCCTTTTTCTAAATGCCCAAAGTTTTTTTTTAAGATTTGATTTTTATTGATCTAGGTTCTTCTGGCAGTGCGATGAGCACAAATAGAAGTACATACTAGGTAAGTGGGATATTTATGTTGGCCAAAGGATCATGGTGGTTTGGGTATTGAAAACCTAAAGATAAAACCAAGCGCTTGCTTAGTAAATGGCTATACAAGTTGCTTAACGAGGAGGATGTATGGCCAGAGCTTGTTCATAAAAGTATATATATTCCAAAACTCTATCTCCAGTGGTAGAAAAATCAACGAATTCCCCTTTTTGGAAGGGCTTGATGGAGGCCAAGTCTTCTTTATTTAGGAGTGATTTGTTTGAGGTTGTCTATGGCCATTCTACGAGTTTTGCAGAGACACACAGTTGGGGACAACCTGCTTGATCTACCATACCCATTGTTAAATAACGTGGCATGTAGAGAAAATGAGATAGTGCACTCGATTATCGGATCTATACCTATGAACATCCAAATTTGGTGGGTTTGATTGGAGGAAAATGGGTAGCGTATTTACATTTGGTGTGTAGGTTGATGTTGGTCAACTTAGCACAAACACTTAGATGTATTCAAATAAAGATTGAATACTTATGGTGTGTTTACAATCAGGTCTATGCATGCGGACCTCATAAATACGGGACTTGTGTGCCATAGAAAATGTATTTGGAAGATTAAGGTCCCAATTAAACCGCCCGTGAATCAATGATGTTGCACCGCTATCGCCATTTAGAAACTGCCCTACTATTTTCCCGCCTCTCAAAACCAGCAAAATGGCGGGATATAGCGCCGATTTTGTAGGAGAATTTAGCTGGAATTTTCTCAGCCCATGATTTTAATCAGTCCATATTTCCCGGGTCTGTATTTTTAGGCCTTAGTAGTTAGAATTTCAGTCGCCTGGCTTTGTGGCTTCGACAATAATGACAACGATGATGAATAAGTGTGATCTAGATCTTCCCTTGATGTGGTAGCTTTCTTCCTCACTAGCGGAAGATCTAGGAGCTCGTACGTTCCCTTATTATTAACGATCATATTATTTCTACATAGCCAAAGCAACCAATGTAAAGCCACAAACATGTGTTGAAGTATCATCCTAAAACTGAACGTCATCTCTGTTTTGAGCCTTGGATTGGGCGGCGGCGGCACCATACGCGTCATACCCTCCATGGAGGTGCCGTCTTGGGAGGTTTGGTTTTGGAGAGAGTGTGGCTGTGTGCGGTGGGCTCCGACCAAGGGCTCAAGCAACGACGGTGGTGCGGAGGTTGGCGGGTGGTGCGGCGTGGCATCTCCTGTGTCGACGATGATGGGTCTTAGCGGCATGGTGCAGCTCAGTCTTGGTGACGAGTGCAACTGGATGGACGAGCGCGGGGTGGTTGCGTGTTTGTCGCCATGGAGGCGTCGATGGTTGGACGGCTTGGCAAGTATAATGTGGATCTCTTTCATGAAGATGGGTCAGTTGATCGATGGTGGTGGCGGCTTCTGAAGTGTGTGCATGTGGTGTATGCTTTGGGTCTGCTGCATCAGGTTTATGCTCCTCGTACGTCATGAGGGTGGATCGGTGGCGATCCTGGTTCTAAATGGCGGGGAGGGATGGCATTCCCCATCGTTGAGTTTGTAGGTTTGGGTGATGGCTTCGGATCGTTTGATGTATGTTCTTGTCAAACCTTTGTTAAATAATGTACTCCCTCCATTCCACAATGTAGTGCTTCCTCTATCCCCATGCTTTAACTTTGACCGTAAATTTAACTACCAAGACCGATTGCGGCGGGAGCAAAAGTTATATCACTGAATTCGTATTCGAAAGAAGTTTTTAATTATGTAACTTTTTCTCCCACCGCAATCGGTCTCGTTCGTTAAATTTATGGTCAAATTTCGACCTCGGAAAGCGCGGGCGCACTATATTTTGGAATGGAGGGAGTAATAAATATGAGAGGCTTGCCTCAGTACACCCCCCAAACCGTAGAAGGCCAATTTGTTCATACGTTCGAAACGTCGGTAGATGCGTACAATACCGCGCCGACCCATGCAAAACACACACACACACACACACACAGAGTTGGGGAACATAGTAATTCAAAAATTCCTGCGAACACGCAACATCTATCTAGGAGATGCATAGCAACGAGAGGCGAGAGTGTGTCCACGTACCCTTGTAGATCGAAAGCGAAAGCGTTTAGTAACGCGGTTGATGTAGTCGAACGTCTTCACGATCCAACCGATCCAAATACCTAATGTATGGCACCTCCTTGTTCAGCACATGTTCAGCACGATGACGTCCCTCGAGCTCTTGATCCAGTAGAGGGTCGAGGGAGAGTTCTGCCAGCACGACGGTGTGGCGACGGTGTTGGGATGTGATCCGCGCAGGGCTTCGCCTAAGCACTACGACAATATGACCGAGGTGGTAAACTGTGGAGGGGGCACCGCACGCGGCTAAGAGAAATCTTGGTGTGCCTTTGGGGTGCCCCCTGCCCCCGTATATAAAGGGGGGGGGGAGGAGGAGGTGGCCGGCCCAAGGGGGCGCGTCAAAGGGGGGAGTCCTACTTGGACTCCTAGTCCAAGTAGGATTCGGCCCCCTCCTTCCAACAAATGGAAAGGGGAAAGGGGAAAGGGGGGAGAGGGAGAAGGAAAGGAGGGGGGGTGCGCCCCCAACCCTAGTCCAATTCGGTTTGGGCTTGGGGGGGGCGCCACACCTCTTGTGGTAGCCTCCATCTCTCCACTATGGCCCAATAGGCCCATTAACTTTCCGCCGGGGGGGGGGGTGTTGGGGAACGTAGCAGAAATTCAAAATTTTCCTACGTGTCACCAAGATCTATCTATGGAGAAACCAGCAACGAGGGGAAGAAGAGTGCATCTACATACCCTTGTAGATCGCTAAGCGGAAGCGTTCAAGAGAACGGGGTTGAAGGAGTCGTACTCGTCGTGATCCAAATCACCGGAGATCCTAGTGCCGAACGGACGGCACCTCCGCGTTCAACACACGTACAGCCCGGTGACGTCTCCCATGCCTTGATCCAGCAAGGGAGAGAAGGAGAGGTTGAGGAAGACTCCATCCAGCAGCAGCACACGGCGTGGTGGTGGTGGAGGAGCGTGGTACTCCAGCAGGGCTTCGCCAAGCACCGCGAGATATGAGGAGGGAGAGGGGTAGGGCTGCGCCAAGAAGGAGAGGAACTCGTGTGTCTTGGGCAGCCCAAACCTCAAGTATATATAGGGGGAGGGGAGGGGCTGCGCCCCCACCTAGGGTTCCCTCCCTAGGGGTGGCGGCAGCCCCCAGATCCCATCTGGGTGGCGGCCAGGTGGAGGGGAGAGGGAGGCGCACCAGGCATGGGCCCTAAGGCCCATCTGCCCTTAGGGTTTGCCCCCCTCCTCCCATAGGCGCCTTGGGCCCTTGTGGGGGGGCGCACCAGCCCACCTGGGGCTGGTCCCCTCCCACACTTGGCCCATGCAGCCCTCCGGGGCTTGTGGCCCCACTTGGTGGACCCCCGGGACCCTCTCGGTGGTCCCGGTACGTTATCGATAAAACCCGAAACTTTTCCGGTGACCAAAACAGGACTTCCCATATATAAATCTTTACCTCCGGACCATTCCGGAACTCCTCGTGACGTCCGGTATCTCATCCGGGACTCCGAACAACATTCGGTAACCACATACAAACTTCCTTTATAACCTAGCGTCATCGAACCTTAAGTGTGTAGACCCTACGGGTTCGGGAACCATGCAGACATGACCGAGACGTTCTCTGGTCAATAACCAACAGCGGGATCTGGATACCCATGTTGGTTCCCACATGTTCGACGATGATCTCATCGGATGAACCACGACGCCGAGGATTCGATCAATCCCGTATACAATTCCCTTTGTCTAGCGGTATTGTACTTGCCCGAGATTCGATCGTCGGTATCCCGATACCTTGTTCAATCTCGTTACCGGCAAGTCTCTTTACTCGTTCCGTAACACATCATCCCGTGATCAGCTCCTTGATCACATTGTGCACATTATGATGATGTCCTACCGAGTGGGCCCAGAGATACCTCTCCGTCTACACGGAGTGACAAATCCCAGTCTCGATTCATGCCAACCCAACAGACACTTTCGGAGATACCTGTAGTGTACCTTTATAGCCACCCAGTTACGTTGTGACGTTTGGCACACCCAAAGTATTCCTACGGTATCCGGGAGTTGCACAATCTCATGGTCTAAGGAAATGATACTTGACATTTAGAAAAGCTTTAGCATACGAACTACATGATCTTTGTGCTAGGCTTAGGATTGGGTCTTGTCCATCACATCATTCTCCTAATGATGTGATCCCGTTATCAATGACATCCAATGTCCATGGTCAGGAAACCGTAACCATCTATTGATTAACGAGCTAGTCAACTAGAGGCTTACTAGGGACATGGTGTTGTCTATGTATCCACACATGTATCTGAGTTTCCTATCAATACAATTCTAGCATGGATAATAAACGATTATCATGAACAAGGAAATATAATAATAACCAATTTATTATTGCCTCTAGGGCATATTTCCAACAGTCTCCCACTTGCACTAGAGTCAATAATCCAGTTCACATCGATATGTGATTAACACTCGAGGTCACATCCCCATGTGACTAACACCCAAAGAGTTCTGGGTTTGATCATGTTATGCTTGTGAGAGAGGTTTCAGTCAACAGGTCTGCAACATTCAGATCCGTATGTACTTCACAAATTTCTATGTCATCTTGTAGATGCAACTACTACGCTACATTTGGAGCCATTTCAAATAACTGTTCTACTTGGAGCTATTCTAAATTGTTGCTCCATTATACGTATCCGGTATCTCTATTCAGAGCTATCCGGGTAGGTGTTAAGCTTGCATCGACGTAACTCTTTACGTCAAACTCTTTATCACCTCCATAACCGAGAAACATATCCTTATTCCTCTAAGGATAATTTAGACCGCTATCTGGTGATCTACTCCTAGATTACCTTTGTACCCTCTTGCCAGATATGTGGCAAGGCACATATCAGGTGCGGTACTCAGCATGGCATACCGTATAGAGCCTATGACAAAAGCATAGGGGACGACCTTCGTCCTTCCTCTTTCTTCTGCCGCGGTCGAGCTTTAAATCTTAACTTCATACCTTACAACTCAGGCAAGAACTCCTTCTTTGACTGATCCATCTTGAGCACCTTCAAGATCATGTCAAGTTATGCACTCATTTGAAAGTACCATTAAGCGTTTTGATCTATCCTTATAGATCTTGATGCTCAATGTTCAAGTAGCTTAATCCAGGCTTTCCATTGAAAAACACTTTCCAAATAACCCTATATGCTTTCCAGAAATACTACGTCATTTCTGATCAACAATATGTCAACAACATATATTCATCAGAAATTCTATAGTGCTCCCACTCACTTCTTTGGAAATACAAGTTTCTCATAAACTTTGTATACACCCAAAATCTTTGATCATCTCATCAAAGCATACATTCCAACTCCGAGATGCTTACTCCAGTCCTTAGAAGGATTGCTGGAGCTTTGCATACTTATTAGCATCTTTCAGGATTGACAAAACTTTCCGGTTGTATCACATACAACCTTTCCTCAAGAAAATCGTCGAGGAAACAATGTTTTGACATCCTATCTGCAAGATTTCATAAATAATGCAGTAATCGCTAATATAATTCCAACAAACTCTTAGCATCGCTACGAGTGAGAAAGTCTCATCATAGTCAACTCCTTGAACTTGTCGAAAAAAATCTTAACGACAAGTCGAGCTTTCTTAATGGTGATACTTACCATCATTGTCTGTCTTCCTTTTAAAATCCATCTGTACTCAACAGCCTTACGACCATCGAGCCGTTCTGCCAAAGTCTACACTTTGTTTTCATACATGGATCCTCTCTCGGATTTTATGGCCTCGAGCCATTTATCGGAATCCGGGCCCACCATCGCTTCTCCATAGCTCGTAGGTTCATTGTTGTCTAGCAACATGACTTCCAAGACAGGATTACGTACCACTCTGAAGTAGTACGCATCCTTGTCATCCCACGAGGTTTGTTAGTGACTTGATCTGAAGTTTCATGATCACTATCATAAGCTTCCACTTCAATTGGTGTAGGTGCCACAGGAACAACTTCCTGTGCCCTGCCACACACTAGTTGAAGAGACGGTTCAATAACCTCATCAAGTCTCCACCATCCTCCCACTCAATTCTTTCGAGAGAAACTTTTCCTCGAGAAAGGACCCGATTCTAGAAACAATCCCTTATTGCTTTCAGATCCGAGACAGGAGGTATACCCAACTGTTTTGGGTGTCCTATGAAGATGCATTTATCCGCTTTGGGTTCAAGCTTATCAGCCTGAAACTTTTTCACATAAGCGTCGCAGCCCCAAACTTTTAAGAAATGACAGCTTAGGTTTCTCTAAACCATAGTTCATACGGTGTCATCTCATCGGAATTACGTGGTGCCCTATTTAAAGTGAATGTGGTTGTCTCTAATGCCTAACCCATAAACTATCGTGGTAATTCGATAAGAGACATCATGGTATGCATCATATCCAATAGGGTGCAGTTATGATGTTCGGACACACCATCACACTATGGTGTTCCAGGCTATATTAGTTGTGAAACAATTTCCACAATGTCTTACTTTTGTGCCAAACTCGTAATTCAGATATTCATTTCTATGATCATATCATAGATCTTTTATTCTCTTATCACGACGATCTTTCAACTTCACCCTGAAATTACTTGAACCTTTCAATAATTCAGACTCGTGATTCATCAAGTAAATATACTCAACATCTACTCAAATCATCTGTGAAGTAAGAACATAACGATATCCACTGCACGCCTCAACACTCATTGGACTGCACACATCAAAATGTATTACTTCCAGCAAGTTGCTTTCTAGTTCCATTTTACTGAAAACGAGGCTTTCAGTCATCTTGCCCATGTGGTATGATTTGCATGTCTCAAGTGATTCAAAACCAAGTGAGTCCAAACGGTCCATTTGCATGGAGTTTCTTCATGCATATACACCAATAGACATGGTTCGCATGTCTCAAACTCTTCAAAATGAGTGAGCCCAAAGATCCATCAACATGGAGCTTCTTCATGCGTTTTATACCGATATGACTTACGTGGCAGTGCCACAAGTAGGTGGTACTATCATTACTATCTTATATCTTTTGGCATGAACATGTGTATCACTACGATCGAGATTCAACAAACCATTCATTTTAGGTGCAAGACCATTGAAGGTATTATTCAAATAAACAAAGTAACCATTATTCTCCTTAAATGAATAACCATATTGCGATAGACATAATCCAATCATGTCTATGCTCAACGCAAACACCAATCTCGATGGTAGAGGGAGCGTGCGATGCTTGATCACATCAAGCTTGGAAAAACTTCCAACACATATTGCCAGCTCACCTTTAGCTAGTCTCCGTTTACTCCGCAACCTTTTATTTTGAGTTTACTAACATTTAGCAACCGAACCGGTATCTAATACCATGGTGCTACTAGGAGTACTAGTAAATTACACATTAACACAATGTACATCCAATATACTTCTATCGACCTTGCCAGCCTTCTCATCTACCAAGTATCTAGGGTAATTCTGCTCCAATGACTGTTCCCCTTATTACAGAAGCACTTAGTCTCGGGTTTGGGTTCAACCTTGGGTTTCTTCACTAGAGCAGCAGCTGAATTGCCGTTTCATGAAGTATCCCTTTTTACCCTTGCCCTTCTTGAAACTAGTGGTTTCACCAACCATCAACAATTGATGCTCCTTCTTGATTTCTACTTTTGTGGTGTCAAACATCGCGAATATCTCAAGGATCATCATATATGTCCCTGATATATTATAGTTCATCACGAAGCTCTAGCAGCTTGGTGGTAATGACTTCGGAGAAACATCACTATCTCATCTGGAAGATTAACTCCCACTTGATTCAAATGATTGTTGTACTCAAACAATCTGAGCACAAGCTCAACAGTTGAGCTTTTCTTCCTTAGTTTGCAGGCTAAGAAAATCGTCGGAGGTCTTATACCTCTTGACGTGGGCACGAGCCTGAAATCCCAATTTCAGCCCTCGAAACATCTCATATGTTTCGCGACGTTTCAAAACGTCTTCGGTGCCTCAACTCTAAACCGTTTAACTGAACTATCACGTAGTTATCAAAATGTGTATGTCAGATGTTCGCAACATCCAAAGACGACGTTCGAGGTTCAGCACACTGAGCGGTGCATTAAGGACACAAGCCTTCTATGAAGCAATGAGGACAATCCTCAGTTTACGGACCTAGTCCGCATAATTGCTACTATCAACTTTCAACTAATTTTTCTCTAGGAACATATCTAAACAGTAGAACTGAAGCGCGAGCTACAACATAATTTGCGAAGACCTTTTGACTATGTTCAGGATAATTAAGTTCATCTTATGAACTCCCACTCAGATAGACATCCCTCTAGTCATCTAAGTGATTACATGATCCGAGTCAACTAGGCCGTGTCCGATCATCACGTGAGACGGACTAGTCAACATCGGTGAACATCTTCATGTTGATCATATCTACCATACGACTCATGCTCGACCTTTCGGTCTCTTGTGTTCCGAGGCCATGTCTGTACATGCTAGGCTCGTCAAGTCAACCTAAGTGTTTTGCATGTGTTCCGAGGCCATGTCTGTACATGCTAGGCTCGTCAACACCCGTTGTATTCGAACGTAAGAATCTATCACACCCGATCATCACGTGGTGCTTCGAAACAACGAACTGTCGCAACGGTGCACAGTTAGGGGGAACACTTTCTTGAAATTTTAATGAGGGATCATCTTATTTACTACCGTCGTTCTAAGCAAATAAGATGTATAAACATGATAAACATCACATGCAATCAAATAGTGACATGATATGGCCAATATCATATTGCTCCTTTTGATCTCCATCTTCGGGGCTCCATGATCATCATCGTCACCGGCATGACACCATGATCTCCATCATCATGATCTCCATCATCATGTCTTCATGAAGTTGTCTCGCCAACTATTACTTCTACTACTACAGCTAACGGTTAGCAATAAAGTAAAGTAATTACATGACGTTTATGTTGACACGCAGGTCATAAATTAAGACAACTCCTATGGCTCCTGCCGGTTGTTATCCTCATCGACATGCAAGTCGTGATTCCTATTACAAGAACATGATCATCTCATACATCACATATATCATTCATCACATCCTTTGGCCATATCACATCACATAGCATGCCTTGCAAAAACAAATTAGACGTCCTCTAATTGTTGTTTGCATGTTTTACGTGGCTGCTATGGGTTTCTAGCAAGAACATTTCTTACCTACGCAAAAACCACAACGTGATATGCCAATTGCTATTTACCCTTCATAAGGACCCTTTTCATCGAATCCGATCCGACTAAAGTGGGAGAGACAGACACCCACTAGCCACCTTATGCAACTAGTGCATGTCAGTCGGTGGAACCAGTCTCACGTAAGAGTACGTGTAAGGTCGGTCCGGGCCGCTTCATCCCACAATGGCGCCGAATCAAGATTGGACTAGTAACGGTAAGCATATTGAACAAAATCAACGCCCACAACTACTTTGTGTTCTACTCGTGCATAGAAACTACGCATAGACCTAGCTCATGATGCCACTGTTGGGGAACGTAGCAGAAATTCAAAATTTTCCTACGTGTCACCAAGATCTATCTATGGAGAAACCAGCAACGAGGGGAAGGAGAGTGCATCTACATACCCTTGTAGATCGCTAAGCGGAAGCGTTCAAGATAACGGGGTTGAAGGAGTCGTACTCATCGTGATCCAAATCACCGGAGATCCTAGTGCCGAACGGACGGCACCTCCGCGTTCAACACACGTACAGCCCGGTGACGTCTCCCATGCCTTGATCCAGCAAGGAGAGAGGGAGAGGTTGAGGAAGACTCCATCCAGCAGCAGCACAACGGCGTGGTGGTGGTGGAGGAGCATGGTGATCCAGCAGGGCTTCGCCAAGCACCGCGAGATATGAGGAGGGAGAGGGGTAGGGCTGTGCCAAGGAGAGGAATTCGTGTGTCTTGGGTAGCCCAAACCTCAAGTATATATAGGGGGAGGGGAGGGGCTGTGCCCCCACCTAGGGTTCCCTCCCTAGGGGTGGCGGCAGCCCCCAGATCCCATCTGGGTGGCGGCCAGGTGGAGGGGAGAGGGAGGCGCACCAGGCATGGGCCCTAAGGCCCATCTGCCCTTAGGGTTTGCCCCCCGTCCTCCCTTAGGCGCCTTGGGCCCTTGTGGGGGGGCGCACCAGCCCACCTGGGGCTGGTCCCCTCCCACACTTGGCCCATGCAGCCCTCCGGGGCTGGTGGCCCCACTTGGTGGACCCCGGGACCCTCCCGGTGGTCCCGGTACGTTACCGATAAAACCCAAAACTTTTTCGGTGACCAAAACAGGACTTCCCATATATAAATCTTTACCTCCGGACCATTCCGGAACTCCTCGTGACGTCCGGGATCTCATCCGGGACTCCGAACAACATTCGGTAACCACATACAAACTTCCTTTATAACCCTAGCGTCATCGAACCTTAAGTGTGTAGACCCTACGGGTTCGGGAACCATGCAGACATGACCGAGACGTTCTCCCGTCAATAACCAACAGCGGGATCTGGATACCCATGTTGGTTCCCACATGTTCCACGATGATCTCATCGGATGAACCACGACGTCGAGGATTCGATCAATCCCGTATACAATTCCCTTTGTCTAGCGGTATTGTACTTCCCGAGATTCGATCGTCGGTATCCCGATACCTTGTTCAATCTCGTTACCGGCAAGTCTCTTTACTCGTTCTGTAACACATCATCCCGTGATCAACTCCTTGATCACATTGTGCACATTATGATGATGTCCTACCGAGTGGGCCCAGAGATACCTCTCCGTCTACACGGAGTGACAAATCCCAGTCTCGATTCATGCCAACCCAACAGACACTTTCGGAGATACCTGTAGTGTACCTTTATAGCCACCCAGTTACGTTGTGACGTTTGGCACACCCAAAGTATTCCTACGATATCCGGGAGTTGCACAATCTCATGGTCTAAGGAAATGATACTTGACATTTAGAAAAGCTTTAGCATACGAACTACACGATCTTTGTGCTAGGCTTAGGATTGGGTCTTGTCCATCACATCATTCTCCTAATGATGTGATCCCGTTATCAACGACATCCAATGTCCATGGTCAGGAAACCGTAACCATCTATTGATTAACGAGCTAGTCAACTAGAGGCTTACTAGGGACATGGTGTTGTCTATGTATCCACACATGTATCTGAGTTTCCTATCAATACAATTCTAGCATGGATAATAAACGATTATCATGAACAAGGAAATATAATAATAACCAATTTATTATTGCCTCTAGGGCATATTTCCAATAGGGGGGGGTGTGGTTCCGATAGCCTCCCGGTATTTCGAAAAATCCCCAAACCTTATCGGAACCATTCCGTTGTCCGTATATAACTTTCTAATATATCAATCTTTACCTCTCAACCATTTCGAGACTCCTCGTCATGTCCGTGATCTCATCAGGGACTCTGAACAACACTCGGTTACCAAATCACATAACTCATATAATACAAAATCGTCATTGAACGTTAAGCGTGCGGACCCTACGGGTTCGAGAACTATGTAGACATGACCGAGACACCTCTCCGGTCAATAACCAACAACGAAACCTGGATGCTCATATTGGTTCCCACATATTCTATGAAGATCTTTATCGGTCGTACCGTAATGACAACATACGTTATTCCCTTTGTCATTGGTATGTTACTTGCCCGAGATTCGATCATCGGTATCTCCATACCTAGTTCAATCTCGTTACCGTCAAGTCTCTTTTACTTGTTCTGTAATGCATCATCCCGTAACTAACTCATTAGTCACATTGCTTGCAAGGCTTATTATGATGTGCATTACCAAGAGGGCCCAGAGATACCTCTCCGATACTCGGAGTGAAAAATCCTAATATCGATCTATGCCAACCCAACAAACACCTTCGAAAATACATGTAGAGCATCTTTATAATCACCCAGTTACGTTGTGACGTTTGATAGCACATAAGGCATTCCTCCGGTATCCGGGAGTTGCATAATCTCATAGTCAAAGGAATATGTATAAGTCATGAAGAAAGCAATAGCAATAAAACTTAACGATCATTATGCTAAGCTAACATATGGGTCTTGTCCATCACATCAATGATGTGATCCTGTGCATCAAATGACAACACATGTCTATGGCTTGGAAACTTAACCATCTTTGATTAATGAGCTAGTCTAGTAGAGGCTTACTAGGGACACTGTGTTTTGTCTATGTATCCACACATGTATCAAGTTTCCAATTTAATACAATTCTAGCATGAATAATAAACATTTATCATGATATAAGGAAATATAAATAACAACTTTATTATTGCCTCTAGGGCATATTTCCTTCAGTCTCCCACTTGCACTAGAGTCAATAATCTAGTTCACATCGCCATGTGATTTAACACCAGTAGTTCACATCTTCATGTGATTAACCCCCATAGTTCACATCGCCATGTGACCAACACCCAAAGGGTTCACTAGAGTCAATAATCTAGTTCACATCACTATGTGATTAACACCCAAAGAGTACGAAGGTGTGATCATGTTTTGCTTGTGAGAGAGGTTTAGTCAAGGGTCTGTCACATTCAGATTCGTATGTATTTTGCAAATTTCTATGTCTACAATGCTTTACATGGAGCTACTCTAGCTAATTGCTCACACTTTCAATATGTATCCAGATTGAGATTCAGAGTCATCTGGATCGATGTAAAAGCTTGCATCAACATAACTCTTTACGATGAACTCTTTATCACCTCCATAACCGAGAAATATTTCCTTACTCCTCTAAGGATAATTTTGACCGTTGTCCAGTGATCTACTCCTGGATCATTGTTGTACCCCTTGCAAAACTCATGTCAAGGTATACAATAGGTCTGGTAAACAGCATGGCATATCGTATAGAACCTATGGCTGAGGCATAGGGAATGACTTTCATTCTTTCTCTATCTTGTGTCGTGGTAAGGCTTTGAGTCTTACTCAACTTCATACCTTGTAACACAGGTAAGAACCCTTTCTTTGACTGGTCCATTTTGAACTCCTTCAAAATCTTTTCAAGGTATATGCTTTGTGAAAGTCCTATCAAGCGTCTTGGTCTATCTCTATAGATCTTGACGCTCAATATATAAGTAGCTTCACCGAGGACTTTTATTTAAAAAAATCTTATTCAAGTAACCTTTTATGCTATCTAGAAATTCTATGTCATTCCTGATCAACAATATGTCATCCACATATAATATCAGAATTGTTACAGAGCTCCCACTCACTTTCTTGTAAACACCGACTTCACCATAAGTCTGTATAAAACCATATGCTTTGATCACCTTATCAAAGCGTATATTCCAACTTCCGAGATGCTTGCACCAGTCCATAGATGGTTTGCTGGAGCTTGCACACTTTGTTAGCACCTTTAGGATCGACAAAAACTTCTGGTTGCATCATATACAACTCTTCTTTAAGAAATCCATTAAGGAATGCAATTTTGATATCCATTTGCTAGATTTCATAAAATACGGCAATTTCTAACATGATTCAGACAGACTTAAGCATCGCTATGAGTGAGAAAATCTCATCGTAGTCAAGACCTTGAACTTGTCAAAAACCTTTTGCGACAAGTTGAGCTTTGTAGACAGTAACATTACCATCAGCGCCAATCTTCTTCTTTAAGATCCATTTATTCTCTATGGCTTGCCAATCATCGTGGAAGTCAACCAAAGTCCACAATTTGTTCTCATACATGGATCCTATCTCGGATTTCGTGGACTCAAGCCATTTATTAGAATCTGGGCTCATCGTTGCTTCCTCATAGTTCGTAGGTTCGTCATGGTCTAGTAACTTGGTTTCTAGAAGAGGATTACCGTACCACTCTGGTGCGGAACATGCTCTGATTGACCTACGAGGTTCAGTAGTGACTTGATCTAAAGTTTCATGATCATTATCATTAGCTTCCTCTCTAGTTGGTGTAGGCATCACTGGAACTGTTTTCTGTGATGAGCTACTTTACAATTCGAGAGAAGGTACAATTACCTCATCAAGTTATACTTCCCTCCCACTCACTTCTTTCGAGAGAAACTCCTTCTCTAGAAAGGATCCATTCTTAGCAACAAAAATCTTGTCTTCGGATCTGTGATAGAAGTGTACCCAACAGTTTCTTTTGGGTATCTCATGAAGACACACTTCTCCGATTTGGGTTCGAGCTTATCAGTTCGAAACCTTTTCACATAAGCATCGCACCCCCAAACTTTAAGAAATGACAGCTTTGGTTTCTTGCCAAACCATAGTTCATACGGTGTCGTCTCAACGGATTTAGGCGGTGCCCTATTTAACGTGAATGCAGCTATCTCTAATGCATAACCCCAAAACGATAGTGGTAAATCGGTAAGAGCTATCATAGATCACACCATATCTAATAAAGTACGGTTACGACGTTCAGGCACACCATTACGCTGTGGTGTTCTAGGTGGCGTGAGTTGTGAAACTATTCCACGTTGTTTTAAATGAAGGCCAAACTCGTAACTCAAATATTTGCCTCCGTGATCAGATCGTAGAAACTTTATTTTCTTGTTACGATGATTCTCCACTTCACTATGAAATTCTTTGAACTTTCCAAATGTTTCAGACTTGTGTTTCATCAAGTAGATATACCCATATCTGCTCAAATCATCTGTGAAGGTCAAAAAATAACGATACCCACCGCGTGCCTCAATACTCATTGGACCACATACATTGGTATGTATTGTTTCCAATAAGTCATTGACTCGCTCCATTGTTCCGGAGAACGGAGTTTTAGTCATCTTGCCCATGAGGCATGGTTCGCAAGTATCAAATGATTCATAATCAAGTGATTCCAAAAGCCCATCTGCATGGAGTTTCTTCATGCGCTTTACACCAATATGACCTAAACGGCAGTGCCATAAATATTGCACTACCATTATCAACTTTGCATCTTTTGGCATCAATATTATGAATATGTGTATCACTACGATCGAGATTCAATAAACCATTTACATTGGGTGTATGACCATAGAAGGTTTTATTCATGTAAACAGAACAACAATTGTTCTCTGACTTAAATGAATAACCATATTGCAATAAACATGATCCAATCATATTCATGCTCAACACAAACACCAAATAACATTTATTTAGGTCCAACACTCATCTCGAAGGTAGAGGGAGTGTGCGATGGTGATCTTATCAACCTTGGAATCCCTTCCAACACACATCGTCACCTCGCCCTTAACTAGTCTCTGTCCATTCTATAACTCCTGTTTCGAGTTACTAATCTTAGCAATTGAACAGGTATCAAATACCCTAGTGTTACTATGAACACTAGTAAAATACACATCAATAACATGTATATCAAATGTACCTTTGTTCACTTTGCCATCCTTCTTATCCGCCAAGTATTTGGGATAGTTCCGCTTCCAGTGACCACTCCCTTTGCAGTAGAAGCACTCAGTTTTAGGCTTAGGTATAGCTTTGGGTTTCTTCACGGGAGTGGCAACTTACTTGTCATTCTTCTTGAAGTTCCCTTTCTTTTTCCTTTACCCTTTTTCTTGAAAATAGTGGTCTTGTCAACCATCAACACTTGATGCTTTTTCTTGATTTCTACCTTCGTCGATTTTAGTATCGCAAAGAGCTCGGGGATCGTTTTCATTATCCCTTGCATATTATAGTTTATCACGAAGTTCTAGTAGCTTGGTGATAGTGACTAGAGAACTCTGTCAATCACTATCTTATTTGAACATTAACTCCCACTTGATTCAAGCGATTGTACTACCAAGACATTCTGAGTACATCCTCACTGGCTGATCCATTCTCCCCCATCTTGTAGGAAAAGTACTTGTCAGAGGTCTCATACCTCTCGACATGGGCATGAGTCTGAAACACCAATTTCAACTCTTGAAACATCTTATATGCTCCATGGCGTTCAAAACGGTTTTTGAAGCCCCGGTACTAATCCGTAAAGCATGGTGCACTAAACTATCAAGTAGTCATCATACCGAGCTTGTCAAACGTTCATAACGTCTGCATCTGCTGCTGCAATAGGTTTGTCACCTAGCGGTGCATCAAGGACATAATTCTTCTATGCAGCAACGAGAATAATCCTCAAATCACGGACCCGGTCCTCATCATTCCTACTATCATCTTTCAACTTGGTTTTCTCTAGGAACATATCAAAAACATAGGGGAGCTACAACGCGAGCTATTGATCTATACAACATAGATATGGAAATAGTATCAGGACTAAGTTCATGATAAATTAAGTTCAATTAATCATATTACTTAAGAACTCCCACTTAGATAGACATCGCTCGAGTCATCTAAATAATCACGTGATCCATATCAACTAAACCATGTCCGATCATCACATGAGATAGAGTAGTTTTCAATGGTGAACATCTCTATGTTGATCATATCTACTATATGATTCACGTTCGACCTTTCGGTCTCCAGTGTTCTGAGGCCATGTCTGTACATGCTAGGCTCGTCAAGTTTAACCAGAGTATTCCGCATGTGCAAAACTGTCTTGCACCCGTTGTATGTGAACGTAGAACTTATCACACCCGATCATCATGTGGTGTCTCGACACGACGAACTGTCGCAACGGTGCATACTCAGGGAGAACACTTATACCTTGAAATTTAGTGAGAGATCATCTTATAATGCTACCACCGTACTAAGCAAAATAAGATGCATAAAGGATAAACATCACATGCAATCAAAATATGTGACATGATATGGCATCATCATCTTGTGCCTTTGATCTCCATCTCCAAAGCACCGTTATGATCTCCATCATCACCGCCTTGACACCTTGATCTCAATTGTAGCATCGTTGTCATCTCGCCAACTATTGCTTCCACGACTATCGCTACCGCTTAGTGATAAAGTAAAGCAATTACATGGCGATTGCATTTCATACAATAAAGTGACAACCATAAGGCTCTTGCTAATTACCAATAACTTTTACAAAACATGATCATCTCATACAACAATTTATATCTCATCACGTCTTGACCATATCACATCACCACATGCCCTGCAAAAACAAGTTAGACGTCCTCTACTTTATTGTTGCAAGTTTTACGTCGCTGCTACGGGCTTCTAGCAAGAATCGTTCTTACCTACGCATCAATACCACAATGATTTTTCGTCAAATGTGATGTTTTAACCTGCAACAAGGACCAGCCGTAGTCAAATCCGATTCAACTAAAGTTGGAGAAACAAACACCCGCTAGCCACCTATGTGCGAAGCACGTCGGTAGAACCAGTCTCATGAACTCGGTCATGTAATGTCGGTCCGGACTGCTTCATCGAACAATACCACTGAATCAAAGTAAGATGTTGGTGGTAAGCGGTATGACTATTATCGCTCATAACTCATTGTGTTCTACTCGTGCATATATCATCTACGCATAGACCATGCTCTGATACCACTGTTGGGGAACGTAGTAATTCAAAAAAATTCCTACGAATACGCAAGGTCTATCTAGGAGATGCATAGCAACGAGAGGGGAGAGTGTGTCCACGTACCCTCATAGACCGAAAGCGGAAGCGTTTAGTAACGCGGTTGATGTAGTCGAACGTCTTCATGATCCAACTGATCCAAGTACCGAACGTACGGCACCTCCATGTTCAGCACACGTTCAGCACGATGACGTCCCTCGAGCTCTTGATCCAGTAGAGGGTCGAGGGAGAGTTCCGTCAGCACGACGGTGTGGCGATGGTGTTGGTGATGTGATCCGTGCAGGGCTTCGCCTAAGCACTACGACAATATGATCGAGGTGGTAAACTGTGGAGGAGGGCACCACACACGGCTAAGAGAAATCTTGGCGTGCCTTTGGGGTGCCCCCGCCCCCGTATATAAAGGGGGGAGGAGGAGGTGGCCGACCCAAGGGGGGAGCGCTACAGGGGGAGTCCTACTTGGACTCCTAGTCCAAGTAGGATTCGACCCCCTCCTTCCAACAAACGGAAAGGGGAAAGGGGGAAGAGGGAGAAGGAAGGGCGGGGGGCGCTACCCAACCGTAGTCCAATTCGGTTTGGGCTTCGGCGAGGGGGCGCACCCCACCTCTTGTGGCAGCCTCCCTCTCCCCACTATGGCCCAATAGGCCCATTAACTTTCCCGAGGGGTTCCGATAGCCTCCCGGTACTCCGTAAAATCCCCGAACCTTATCGGAACCATTCCGGTGTCCGTATATAACCTTCCAATATACCAATCTTTACCACTCGACCATTTCGAGGCTCCTCGTCATGTCTATGATCTCATCCGGGACTCCGAACAACATTCGATCGCCAAACCACATAACTCATATAATACAAAATCGTCATTGAACGTTAAAGGTGCGGATCCTCCGGGTTCGAGAACTATGTAGACATGAATGACACACCTCTCCGGTCAATAACCAACAGCGGAAGCTGGATGCTCATATTGGTTCTCACATATTCTACGAAGATCTTTATCGGTCGTACCATAATGACAACACACGTTATTCCCTTTGTCATTGGTATGTTACTTGCCTGAGATTCGATCGTCGGTATCTCCATACCTAGCTCAATCTCGTTACCAGCAAGTCTCTTTTACTCGTTCCGTAATTCATCGTCCCGTAACTAACTCATTAGTCACATTCCTTGTAAGGCTTATTATGATGTGCATTACTGAGAGGGCCTAGAGATACCTCTCTGATACTCGGAGTGACAAATCCTAATCTCGATCTATGGAAACCCAACAAACACCTTCGGAGATACCTGTAGAGCATCTTTATAATCACCCAGTTATGTTGTGACGTTTGATAGCACACAAGGCATTCCTCCGGTATCCGGGAGTTGCATAATCTCATAGTCAAAGGAATATGTATAAGTCATGACGAAAGCAATAGCAATAAAACTTAACGATCATTATGCTAAGCTAACGGATGGGTCTTGTCCATCACATCATTCTCCTAATGATGTGATCCCGTGCATCAAATGACAACACATGTCTATGGCTAGGAAACTTAATCATATTTGATTAACGAGCTAGTCTAGTAGAGGCTTACCAGGGACACTGTGATTTGTCTATGTATCCACACATGTATCAAGTTTCCAATTTAATACAATTCTAGCATGAATAATAAACATTTATCATGATATAAGAAATATAAATAACAACCTTATTATTGCCTCTAGGGCATATTTCCTTCACACACGACCTAACTGCCTGCCCCACGATCACGTGCCCCGATCCAGCGTCTCCCCCGCCGGCCGATCTCCACCCTTGCCCTCCCAAGAGTATGACCCCCGCTGCTACCGCCAGTTGCATATGCTGCACGCCATCCCCCGTCCCACGACGTGTCTCACTGCACTCGTCCCATGTCTGCCATTTCCGTGGCTCCGCCCTGATCTGGCCTCTGTCCTCGTCTTGGACGTCGTTGCCGGCTGCATTCCACACCGTGATCCGTGGCCTCCGTCCTCATCATCGACGTCGTCAGCATCTGCATTCCATGCCGTGATTTGGCCTTTGTCCTTGTCTTCGACGTTGTCACCTTCTGTAATCACGCCGTGATCTGGCCTCCATCCTCGTCATCGACGTCGCCGCAGTCCGCAGTGACGCCGGAGTCCACCTACCTCATGGCCTAGTCGTGCTACATCGACCCCCGTCACCCTAGGTTTGACATGTAAACCATGTAGTTCGCATCGAAACGATTTAGTTGCTGCAAATAATAACTTGGAGCACATCATGTATAACCAGGACCTTTTTGGTCGGCCGATAGGCCAAGTTTCGAAACTTTTTTTCCACCTTCACAAAATGAGCCCAAACTTTTTCCACACTCTCACATGGTCATTTCAAGCATGCAAGCCAAGTCTCGTATGGCATGAAATAAACCATGTACAACAGGACCGTTCGGATCTGCCGGTAGGCCAAGTCTTGAAGCGCTTTTTCCCACACTCACCAAATAAGCCCAAACTTTTTCCACACTCTCTCATGACCATTGCAAGAATGCACGCCAAGTCTCATTGCTTTTTGACATTCGATTGATTTCCTAGGGTTTTGCCGGCACTAAAACCCTAAAGTACTGCCCGCACGTGACGTGACATGTGCTTGGTGTCTGAATTCAGTCAATTTTTTCATAGGGGACTTCCATGGGTATGCCCACACGGTAGAAAATTTTGCTGCCATTCCATGCATTGCATGGAATAGACCATGTACAACCAGGACCGTTCGGGGCTACTGGTAAGCCAAGTCTTGAAGCACTGTTTTTTCACGTTCGCCAAATGAGCCCAAACTTTTTTGCCACTCTCCCATGACCAATGCAAGCATGCACACCAAGTCTCATTGTTTTTTGACATTTTATGAATTTTCTAGGGTTTTCCCGGCACTAAAACCCTAAAATATTGCCCACACATAACGCGGTGTGCGTTCATTGTCCGAATTCATTCAATTTTTGCGTGGAGGCCCTCATGGGCATGCCCACCCATTCAAATTTACGGGATTCATTTTTTTTTAAAATGGCCATTTTTTGAAATTCACGAACATTTGTTTTGTTTATATGGTCATTTTTACAAAATCATGAACATGGTAATATTTGCCGACATTTTTCTTCCAAACTGTGAATTTTTTTATTTGTGAAAAGTTTTGTAAAATTACCAACATTTTATAAAACCGCAAAACAATTATAATTTCCATAACATTTTTTTAATTCATAGACATTTTATGATCTCTCGAACCCGTAACTTCGGGAGAAGGGGTGCCCCCTCACAAAAGGGGGCCGCAGTGACCAGGCCCGGGCAACTGTTTACCAAAAACACATGTCTCCGCAAAGTCATAAGACCATGTATGGGGGCTGACGCCTGCCCAGTGCTGGAAGGTCAGGGAAGTTGGTGAACTGGGAACTCAGCAAGGGTCTTACCTCCTTCTTGATTGACTATATTTGAGTCTTTGGGGCACTTTAGGATTATATTCCACGCCGAAGATTTGTGCTTGCTTTTTTTCGAACCTAGCAAGTTTTCGAAATTTGAAAATGTCAAATTATTTTAAGGAAGGAAAAAACATAAATGAAAGAAAAAATTTCGTCACTCCCCGCGGGTTGGCCCAAGAACGATTACGTTGGGTCGGGGGGAAGGGGGTGCGGGAGTATAATATTTTGACGATGGCTCGGGCGGTTTATTTTTTGTACCGGGCCGAAGCGGTGTTGTACCGGACCGCAATAGGGAATCATCGAGTTTTTTTTCATTTTCCTTTCTTCATTATTTCCATAAATTTCTTAGAATATTCAAAAAATCCAAAAAAAATTAAAAACTAAAATTACTAAAACAATAAAAGTTTATTCAAATATATCTTACATATCTTTTGAACAAAAATTAAAAAAACAAAAAAAACTAAACTACATCGTCGTCGTCCGTCGCCGTGAGATCGATGACCTCCCTGTCGATGCCACCGCCGTCGTTGCCGATGTCGCTGCTCATGTCATCCATCCACGTGAGGTCATCGTCGTCTCCCGCCGCCGTAGATTCGCGGATCGTCTCCATCAAGCCCGGCGTATCCACCAGGTCCAGTAGGTCTCTCATTTCCGACAGTGGCACGAAGCTGGGCTCCATCGACGCGAGGACGGCGATGGCGAAGCCCGGAGTGTCGTCAGAGTCCCCATCCCGCCACAACGCCGCCTGTTTCGGCGGTATCTCCACTCCCACCGGAGCTGGTAGGGAGATCGACACAAGTGGGGGAGGGCAACCGGCACAGGAGGAAGAACGAGGCGGTTGGCATGAACTTCGCGGAGGACATCATCCTAGTTCCAGCCCCCCCCCCCCCCCCCCCCCCCCAAAAAAAACTGCCAGCGACCGCGTCTGCTCCACCGGCCGCACGCCGGGGCAATGCCCGAGCTCACTTCGGGTGCGGCAGCCCCCGAAACCGTGTACCCGGCGGCACTGATGTGCCACATACCCGGCAACCGAGAAGAGGGCAGCACGAGGATGTTCTACCGGCGCAACTCCATCGCCTCCGGTATGCCAAGGTCGCGCCGCCTCCACGAGAACTGCCGGTGCCGGACATGGTGAGAGTGGCGGGGAAGGGTGGGGAGGGGGGGGGGGGGGGGGGGGGGGGGGGGGGGGGTAGATGACGGCATTTGAGCGCGACGGGAGGAGGAGAGATTGCGGTCGATGTAGGCCGGGCCATGGTGGCTTTTTATAGCGCGGTGAGGGAGGTTGATGGGCGGTGGAGGCCGGTGGCCGGCCACTATTGCCATGTTAATGGTGCGGCATGTGAAGGCGCACCAATGGTACGTTTGATGCGCTTACCGGCCGGTCACAACCGCCCGCCATGCGGCAAGTCGCACACCACGTTCTTTTCTAGATGCGTCACGTCGGGCGTATGTACAGGAATACACCATGCGTATGGCGCGTACCGCCGTGGATGGGCGGGCGAACTAACTTTTTTGAAATATGACCATCATACCCATCGTTAAGAAGAGGTATCGGACAATCTCAGCCCTCCTTGTGTTTAGGGGTGAGGGGTCTACCAAAGCAAAAGTGTAAAGATGACTGTGTGCATATGTTAATGCAGAGAACGGGGTTTTATCTTCCTTTCCGGAAAAAATTACTTGCTTGTCGTGTGGTTCTTGCTTGCAAAGATGCAATTGTGCTTGCGGTGGAGCGCAGTTTTCAGTTTTCAGTTTATTATTTGTTGAGACTGATTACCAGATGGTTCAGCAACTATGAAATACCAAAGATGACAAATCTGGAGGAGTTCATATCATAAAGGAGATGAAATCGATGCTCCACTCTTTCCAGGGGTTTAAGCTAGTATTTGCTAGGCGCAGGTGCTAATTCTTTAGCCCATTCTTGTGCGCGTTTTGCTGTTAAATTTGTTGAACTTTCAATTACGTATGATGTAATCCCTGGCCATCTAATTGATTCTTTGCAATCAGATAAGGTGCCGCCTAATGAATAAAGAGCTTTAAGGCAGTGCTTTCAAAAATAAAATAAAATAAAATATGCTGGAGTACCACATTTTTGCAGCCCAAGGTTCTTTGTAGCGATAGCTGTTGATGTACCTTGCATCCTGGCATAATCGCAACCATCCAATGTGTAACCGCCAATTGGCAGAATCTATTCCAGCTTCTAGGACCAAAATGAAATAATGAGTCTCCCCAGCCACGACTCCAATATGTTTGGAGGAGGAATTTGACCATATGCCATGATGATGTTGCGATGCCTTTTATCCATGGTTCTGTGTGACTCTGCGCATGTTCCTCGGTTGGCCACGGGGGCCATGGAATTGCAAGATTTTCCAACGGCACCATGCAGAGATTTCGCTGCCACATATTCCATCCTTACGGTAGAAGCTAGCTCACATGGAGGCGCTCGGGTCCGTCTGGTGCTGGCCATGGACCAAAGAAACCGGGCATCTTGCCCCAGTACAGTAGATCGATCTCGCTGGAATATAATCTGAATAAAGTGTGGTTTCAGGATGACAGGATATCCCCTCTGTCATATTCTGATTTTTGAACCTTCTTTCTGAAATATTCATAAGTACGCTGCTTCATGTGTTGAATTCTCTTCGTCAGCCCGCTTGATCTCCTGTGTACCAGTACTTATAGAAACCTCACAACACGGAGATCACTGTTCGTCAAGTGATTTTTTTTCTGGGTTTGTAGTGCTGCTCTGAACTACCACGGACGTACCCGTGCTCTATGCTTTGTGTCTTAACTAGCTCACGTAGCCACCACCTACAATCAGCATCGAACTTGATCCCAAATCTACCAACGGAACCTCTCAAATTCCAGGCACCAACTTGTGGAATTTTTATTTATTTTTGATAAAGAGAGCTTCCTCTCCGATTTCCATTAAAAGAAACCACAATGTTTTGCTGATTACACTAACTTGCGGGATTGGAATCCATATGGTCTCTACATCACTTCAGCCAAGATTCAGAATATTTACTCCTTTTCCTCGGCCAAAAAGGGCATCCCATTTCTGATGTGCTGTGGATTCTCTTGGCTCGATCGTTCCTATACCCACCCGCCACCCTAGCTAGCCTATATCTCAATCTAGTATCTCGCTCGATCCATAGCACCCACAAGAAAGGCGAATTTCTGCATGTGGCCCTCGGCTACTGCACCCTCCAAGGCATGAGCATATGCTTATCACGTCGATCAGATAGAGCAGCTCGAGAGTGTGGAGACATAGTCACCAACTCGTCGCCATGTTGCCCATCGGCCAGGAAGGCGCCACGTTGATGTAGTGACTAAGAGCATCTCCAACAAAGTCGCAAAAAATATTGAGCGTTAAAATAATTTTACAGCGTCACTGTAGCATTTTTAGCGCGCTGCGGCCAACATTGGTTTTTCACAAGCCCAAAAAATGCACGCCCAAAAAAGCACGCGTGCAAATTATGAAGCGCGCGCGGTCCGGCGCCCAACATTTGTAGCATGTGATAGTGCTTTTAAGCAGGTGCGTTAAATTCTTTTGCGCGTGCATTATTTTGCAGCATCTGTTGAAGCCTCTCCGGCGCCCAAAAAGAACGGTTTTTAGTGTGTGGAGCAGTTTTCGGGCACTTGTTGGAGATGCTCTAACTGTTGGACTTTTGAATCTTATCTCCATATGATCGAAATGCAAGGCAGGACCCCCTGGAAACCTGACTCTTCGCTCCACGTTGCATCTGCAAGGGAAGGAAACAACACGGTTCAAGAAAAAGAAAAAAAAAGGAGCCAGTTGCACTGCCATGCATTTGAGACGTTGACGTGGATCGATCAATTATGCGTACTTCGATGTGTCGACCCAAGCGCATCGCAGCAACAGAATCTACATTTCAAAGGAAGCGCTTTCATCCAAAAATGTTCAGAATCAGAATCTAATTAGCCTCACAGACCTTTCAGTCGCCAAGCCGATGGCAATCCCTATACCATACGAGCGTCAAGGCCGGCGGGGCGACGCCCCAAGCTCCTATAAATAGCGGGCACCGAAACAGCGCAGCCATCATCAAATCATAGCAACCGGAGCTTCTGAAGTGCAAAAACCATAAGCACTAACTTAGCTCGGTTTCCGATCCAGTTGGAGATGTCTTCTGGGTCGAGCAGCTCATCCCTCGGCGGCGCCAACGCGGAGTGGAGCAAGAAGGAGAACAAGCTGTTCGAGGATGCACTCGCCTACTACGGCGAGGGCACGCCCGACCGCTGGCTCAAGGTGTCCCGCGCCATGGGCGGGACCAGGACGGCCGACGAGGTGCGCCGCCACTATGAGATCCTTGACGGCGACATCAAGCTGATCGAGTCCGGCAGGGTTCCTTTCCCCAACTACAACACCCAGGGGGCTTGGAACTGATTCATCAAGCAAGGTAACCAAAACCCAACCGGATCCTTGTCTCTTGTCTACAGTTTATAAGTGTGAATATCAGCAGGTCCTAGCTCAGAGCTATATAGTCATCGATCTCAACTCAATCACTTCTCATAACTATCAATAATTATAGTGATCGATCATGCCCTAGCCTAGCATCTACACAAAACTATCCAAACAAATGGGGCCATGCATGTTTCTCCCATTGAAATACAAATTTCAATGTAGCCCATATCTAAATTTGAGAAGTTGAGATAGATATGTTTACTTACAAGGTACATCTCTTGTTGTATTTTTTTTCAGGACCAAAGCTTCTGAATTCTGAAGATCCTGCAAACAGGATAACCTGTTGATAATCTAGCCCTTAGCTGGGACCATGTTATTATAGCAAGCATACATAATTATGTATGTATAACGAAGATTGTGGGCACTTGGTTAAGAATATGTGTGTGCACATGAAGAAGACATATGTGCATGTACGTAATATATACTAGGTTTGTGAGCAAATCAAGTGCACTTGGTCTCGCAGACTCTAGCATGTATTTTTCATTGCGTACAGTATTACTCATCCCGAACATCCCCAATAAGTTTTTGAGTAAACAGCAGAGATGTAAATCCCCTGTACTTGTGTGTACTGTTTACGAACTTGTGTTGGTAGAATATTCCTGTTTGTCTATCATTTGGTTCAAGACTCAGATGTTTACATTGAACTTTACATGTTATCATTATCAATCCCTTCTGATGAAGATGGAGTAGATGTGAGTATGACTATGTGCCATCTGATAACTTGTGTACTCCCTCCGTTTTATTTATTCTGCATATTAGCTTTGACTGAAGTCAAAGTCTAATTTTTTTGAGAAAGTTTATAGAAAAGTATATGAACATTTATAATAACAAATATGTATGAAGTGAAAACATGAAGTTGATTATTTGTCTTCTCGAACAGTTTTCGCGTCTGAAAATAAATTTCCATAAGAGTGAACTACTTTGCTTTGGAAAGGCCAAGAAAACGGAGAATGAATATAGGCAAATCTTCGGTTGTGAGGTGGAGTCTCTTCCGTTTATGTACCTCGGAATACCCATTCACCCCCCTAAGCTCACAAATAAAGAATGGGAAATTTTCGAAGACCGCTTTGAAAAGAAGCTCAGCAGTTGGAAGGGGGAACTCATGTCATATGGGGCACAATTGACTCTTATCAACACTATTCTCACAAAGTCTACCCATGTTTATGGTCTCCTTTTTTAAAATGCCCAACCGGATGTTTAAAAGGCCTTATTTTTATTGATCTAGGTTTTTCTGGCAACTCGATGAGCACAAATATAGAAGTACATACTAGATAAGTGGGATATCTTATGGCAAGAGCTTATTCGTAATGGATATACAAGTTTCTTAACGAGGAGGGTGTATGGCAGGAGCTTATTCATAATAAGTATCTATATTTAGAAACTCTATCTTAGGTGGAAGCAAAATCAATAGACTCCCCTTTTTGGAAGGGCCTGATAAAGGCCAAGTCCGCTTTATTTAAGAGAGATTCGTTTGAGGTTGGCAATGGCCATTCTACGAGTTTCTGCAAAGACACCTGGTTTGGGGACAACCTGCTTACTGCAAGGACCTCATCAATACGGGGATGGTGTTCCATAGAAAACATATTCGTAAGATTAAGGTCCCAATTAAACCGCACGTGAAAATCAATGCCATTGCACCACTATCACCATTTAGAAACTTCCCTAGCTACTATTTGCCTGCTTCCCAAAATGGTGGGAGAGAGCGCTGATTTCGCACGAGAATTCCGCATGTAGGCCTAAACTCCGCTGCAATTTTCTCTGTCGATTAATCCTTTAGCCCATGATTTTAATCAGTCCATGAACCTTAGATATTGCATTGATCTTTGTCAAACTGGAGTTACTTATCGATGCCCCTCCTAGCGATGCTAAACGGACTTAATCCGAGGAAACAAACAGGGGCAATTCGGGGGGGGGGGGGGTCTCCTTTTTCCGCCATTCTCTAGCAAATCCTCTCCTCATGATGGCCTCGTGGCAATCAATGAGTATGTGGGTCGATGGATCCCCACGTTCAAGTCGTGTTTGTTGTAGGTTCAAGCCGGTCACCTGGTCTTTTTTCTTATTTCGTTTGTGGTTTTTGGACGTGTTTGTGCTAATAGCCCAGCAAACAACTTTATTTCATGTGATGCTCCTTGGTGGTTGCTTTATTTTTAAAATGGAGCTAAAGTATATTTTGAGGTTCTGTAGGTTTAGGCCTTAGTCGTTAGAATTTCTGTTGGGTGTCATTGTGGCTTCGGCAACAATGACAACAACAACGAATAAGTGTGCTCTAGATCTTGCCTTGACGTGGTAGATTCCGTCCTCATCAGCAGCAGATCTATGAGCCCGTCTTTTTAGAAAAGGAGGATTACCCCCGGCCTCTACATCTGGACGATGCATGCAGCCATTTTATTAATTATTCATAAAGATCTTACAAAGTAGTACATTAGGTAGTCTGAAGCCACCATCTTAGCAACAATTGTCTCTACTCCTATCCATCTGATGAAGGGGTGCCGATGGTCCGAACTAATACCAAACAGACATCGCACAAATGCCTAACATCTAAAGACAGAGGCCCCAACCAAGCCACATACTGGGTTTGGGGCACAGACTGATCCGGCACACTCTCTGTGTCTTCATCGCCATCTTCCACCAATCCATCTTCAGAGCAGAAACTAATGCACCGACCTTGGAAGGCCTCTCTGCCATCGACGCCACCATGACGCTAGAAAGCATCCTCCTCCTGCGCCAGATCTAGGAGCTCATACGTTCCTATATTATTAAAGACCATATTATTTCTACATAGACAAAACAACCAATGTAAAGCCACAAACATGTTTAAGTATCATCCCAAAACCGGACTTCATCTCAGTTTTCAGCCTTGGATTGGGAGGCGGCGGCGGCATGCGCATCATACCCTCCATGGAGGTGCCATTTGGGAGGTTTGGGTTTTAGGGAGAGTACAGTGGGTGTGTGCGGTGGGCTCCGGACAAGGGCTCGAGCAATGGTGGTGGTCTGGAGGTTGGTAGGTGGAGCGGCGTGGCATCTACTGCATCGACTACGGCGGGTCTTAGAGGCATGGTGCAGCTCAGTCTTGGCGACGAATGGGGCTGGATGGACGAGCGCAGGGCGGTGGAGTGTTTGGCATGCATCATGGCGACGTTGATTGCCCGCCGACCTCGCAAGTATAATGTGGATCTATTTTCTGGAGATGTTTCGGTCGATTGATGTTGGTGGCGGCCTGAGAAGAGTGTGCATGTGGTGTACGCATTGGGTCTGCTGCACCGGGTCTATGCTCCTGGTACGTCGTGCTGGCAGATCGGCGTGAGCCCGGTTCTAAATAATGGGGAGTGGTAATATTCCCCAGAGTGCTTAACAAAAAAAAAAACTACCACAATTCATCCAATCCTACCTATAGGCCACCATTTTGCGATTTTTTTTTCCCGAAAACTACCACTTTACGCCTAATTTTTGGCAAAAAAAAGAATGGATCTCCTCACCCACGACTCCGATATGTTTATAGAAGGAATTTAACTTTATGCCATGATCACTTGATCAGGTTGCGATGCCTTTGATCCATGGTCCTGTGAGGCTGTGACTCTGCTCATGTTCCTCAGTTGGCCACGGGGGCCATGGTATTGCGAGATTTCCCAACGCCACCACGCGAAGATTTCACTGCCATATGCTCGATGTTTAGAGGAGAAGCTAGCTGATGTGGAGGCGCTCGGATCCATCTGGTGCTCGCCGTGGACCAAATAAACCGGGCATCTTGCCCCAGCACAGTAGACCGGAGACGCATTAATTGGGCCGAGCAGATCGATCTTCGTGGAATATAATCTGCATAAAGCACGGTTTTCAGGATTCCCCCGTCAAATACTGATTTTTGAACCTCCTTTCTGAAATGCATCTTTCTCAGCTACTTAGGGCGAATTTCTATTTTCTACTAGGCAGAGAGCTCATACTAGGCAAACTCGAAGCACGGAAATTAGTGTTCGTCAAGGTGTTCTTGACTGGGTTTCACCCGCAGCCACCGCGTGCAGGCCTGCATCAAACTGGATCCCAAATCTGTCTCGGATTCCAGGCACCAACTTGCGGGATTGGAATCCAGGCATCACTTCAACCAGGATTCAGAATATTTACTCCTTTTCCCCAGCCAAAAAGGGCATCTCAATCCTGATGTGCTCGGCTCGATCGTTCGTATACCCACCTGTCACCCTAGCCAACCTATCTCTCTATCTAGTATCTCGCTCGATCCATAGCGCGGGCACCGACAAGAAAGGCGAATTTCTGGGTGTGGACCTGATCGCTATTGCACCTCCAAGAGGCATGAGCATCTGCTTATCACGTCGATCGGATAGAGCTGCTCGAGAGTGTGCAGACGTAGTCACCAACTCGTCGCCATGTTGCCCACCGGCCCGGAAGGCGCCACGTTGGTACAGTGGCCGGAAACGTGTTGGCGCAGCCCTAAACTAGCTCTGGACGAAGGTACAAGAAGCACTTTTTTCTGACAACCAACGCCCCGGGCGTTTTAACGCCCCAGCGCTCAAACCCCTGATGTTTTCTTTGTTCCAACTAACCATCATACTACAAACAGCCTAGCTACTACTAGTACACGGCAACTAATACATGCATGCACGTCCGTCTAGCTAGCTCACGAGATACATGCATACGCACACCACGCACACCTACGTACACACACGCACACACGCCACGTCTTCCGCTGCGCCTCGCACATTTCGCGCGTATCCGTCGCGCCCGACGAGTCTGACTGCCATCAGTGCGTCCCACGCGTACCTGATGCACCCGACGAGCCCGACCACATCATATGTCGTGGCTTATTCCAACACACACCCCTTAAGCCACGGTCCAGAAGAGTCTGTCATCGTCGACGTTGGCGTCGGCCAAGAGAGCCTGCTCCGCCGCCCGTCCTTTCCGCAGCTGCGGGCACTCGCGCTGGAAGTGTCCGTGTTTCCCACATTTGTAGCAGCACCTGCGCCTGTTGCCGCCGCTCCCCGACGCCACGTTGCGTCCATCGTCGTCGTCCCGTGCTCCGCCGTGCTGCCGCTCCCGCGTCCGCCACTGTGCCGCCGTGAACAGGAGCTGTCCGTCCGCCCGCTCGCCACTGTCCTGCCGTCGACGCCGAACTCGCTCGTCGAACGCGCGCAGCCGCCCGAACGCTTCGTCGAACGCCATCATCGTCACGTAGTGGAACTGCTTGATGCCGGCGATGACGGGGAAGAGCCGATCCGGCACCGTATCCAGCAGCTTCTTGACGAGCGCCGCATCGCCTAGCGTCTTCCCAAGGTTGGCATACCTCGCGCGCCGTCGCCGCGAGCCTCCCGCCGTACACGTCGAGCTCCTCGCCGTCCGCCATCTTTAGGCGGTCAAATTCGCCGCGCAGCGTCGCCAGCCTAGCCGCGCGGACCCGATCGGCGCCGACGAACCTCACCTTTAGGGAGTCCCATACATCCTTGGCGGTGAGGTTCGTCGACACCTATAGCAACACATCCTCTGGCAATGCCCTGAGTAACAACGCACGCGTCATCTTGTCCTTCCGCGCGTTCACCGTCACACGTCGCCCGGCGCTCGCCTCCCACACGGTGTGGACGTCGAGGATCGCCTGCACCTTGATGGCCCAGACCGTGTAGTTGTCCGCAGTCAGCATCAGCATCGCCATTGTCGCCAATCCGCTCGCGGCGCCGCCGTGTGGGACGAGCGCCATGGTCGCCGGTGATCACCCAAACCGAAGCTCTGTATACCAATTTTTGGGGCAGCCCTAGACTAGCTCGACGAAGGTAGAAGAAGCACTTTTTTTTGGCGACCAACGCCCGGGCGTTTCAACGCCCTGGCGCTCAAACGCCCTGAGTTTTTCTTTGTTCCAACTAACCACCATGCTACAAACAGCCTAGCTACTACTAGTACACGGCAATTAATACATGCATGCACGCCCGTCTAGCTAGCTCACGAGATACATGCATATGCACACCACGCACACCTACGTAAACACACGCACACACACCACGTATTCTGCTGCGCCCCTCACGTCTCGCGCGCATTCATTGTGCCTGACGAGCCCGACTACACCAGTGTGTCCTGCACGCATCCGACGCGCCCGACGAGCCCGACCACACCACATGCCATGGCTTATTCAAAACAAAACGCTAGCTGTTCGACTTAACGCGAAATGATCGAAATGCAAGGCAGGTCCCCCTGGAAACCTGACTCTTTGCTGAAAGTTCAAGAAAACAAAAAATAACGAGCCATGCATTTGAGACGTTGACGTAGATCGATGCATTATGCGCACACCTATGTGTCGTCCCAAGCGCATCGCAGCAACAGAATCAACATTCCAAAGGAAGCACCTTCGTCCAAAGAAGTTCAGAATCAGAATCTAATTAGCCACTGACCTTTCAATGCTCAGGCCGAGATGGCAATCAAGATGCCACACGAGCTACAAGCGCCTATAAATAGCGGGCACCGAAGCAGCACAGCGATCATCAAACCATTACCATCGGAGCTTCTCAAGTGCAAAAAACCATTAGCGCTAACTTAGCTCGGTTTCCCATCCAGTTGGAGATGTCTTCTGGGTCGCGGAGCTCATCCCGCGGCGGCGCCAACGCGGAGTGGAGCAAGAAAGAGAATAAGCTGTTCGAGGATGCACTCGCCTACTACGGCGAGGGCACGCCCGACCGCTGGCTCAAGGTGTCCCGCGCCATGAGCGGGACCAAGACGGCCGACGAGGTGCGCCGCCACTACGAGATCCTCGACGGCGACATCAAGCTGATCGAGTCCGGCAGGGTCCCGTTCCCCAAGTATAATACCCAGGGGGCCTGGAACTGATTCATCAATCAAGGTAACCAAAACCCAACCTCATCCTTGAATCTTTTCTACAATTTGTTATAAGTGTGAAGTGTCAGCCGGTCCTAGCTCAGCTATATAGAGATCCCAATCACTTATTCACTTGTCATAAACTCATAATAAAGGTAGACCATGCCCTAGCTAGGTTAACGTTGTCAATTGACAACGAAATAGCAAAGGAATGGCGCTTGTTAATGCTATCAATTACTTCGCTAGCTGTTTCTGCTCCAGATACACACAAGCAAAGCGGATCCGGCACATAGATTGGTATCCAGAATTCCAGATCCATTAGTGTGAGAGGCGGTGCTGCATATCCCAAATTACAGAACATAGATAAGTATCCAGTGGAATCCATTTCTTTCCGAGCCAAGCATTCACACAAAACTATCCAAAGAAATGGGGGCATGTTTCTCATATTGAAATGCAAATGTCAATGTAGCTCAGTTCTAAAATTGAGAAGTTGAGATAAGTTAACTTACAAGGTACCTCTCTCGTTGTATTTTTCTTTTTCAGGAGCAAAGTTTCTGAATTCTGAAGATCCTGCAAACAGGATAATCTGTTGATATAATCTAGTCCTTAGCTGGGACCATGTTATTGAAGCGAGCATAATTATGTACTGTATGATGAAGATTGTGGGCACTTGGTTAGGAATAAAAGAAGAAAACATGTGCGTGTGTACATAATATTAGGTTTGTAAGCAAATCAAGTGTGTTTCGTCTTGTAGACGGTAGCACATATTTTCATTATGTACAGTATTACTCCTTCCCAATAAGTTTTGGAGTAAACATCGGTGATGTAAATCCCCAGTACTTGTGTGTACTGTTTATGAACTTATGCTGGTTCGAATATTCCTGTTTGTTGGTTCAAGACTCAGATTTTACATTGCACTTTACATGTTTTTTTTGAAACGTCACCAGGGGCAGAGGAAAACTGCCCACCTGAATTTTCATTAAACTTTAAGTCATGACAGAAAAGAGCAAAGGGATTTTTACGGCTGCACAGAGAGAGAGAGAGAGAGAGAGTAGGGAGAGGGGGGCTAGTGCAACACAGTAAGACATTGGACCCACAACTCCAAGATCGTCTTACAGATAGTGCGAGAGCATTGCCACCTCCAGAGCGAGACATCAACAGAGATGTTGCGGACCACATCAAGGGGCATGAGGTTTTGCGCGCGGAAGGCTTTGACATTCCTGCTCTTCCAAATATTCCAAAGGACGGCGATGCAGGCGGTGGATCGCAACGAGGTGGCGTAGGGAACCCCCCAGAGCTAGCTGAACTTTACATGTTATCATTATTGATTTGCTTCCGACGAAGATGGACTAGATGTGAGTATGACTATGTGCCATCTGATAACTTGTGTACTCCCTCCGTTTTATTTATTCTGCATATTAGCTTTGACTAAAGTCAAATTTCAAAAGTTTGACCAAGTTTATAGAAAACTATATGAACATTTGCAATCTGTATTAAGTGAAAACATGAAGTTGATTCTTTGTCTTTTTGAGCAGCTTTCGCGTCTCAAAATAAATTTCCATAAAAGAGAGCTATTTTTCTTTGGAAGGGTCAAGGAAACAGAGAATGAATATAGCCAACTCTTCGGTTGTGAGGTGGAATCTCTTCCGTTTATGTACCTCGGAATACCCCCCCCCCCCCCTTAATCTCAGAAATAAAGAATGGAAAATAGTCAAAGATCGCTTTGAAAAGAAGCTCAACAATTGGAAGGGGGAACTCATGTCATATGGGGCATGATTGACTCTTATCAACACTATTCTCACAAGTCTACCCATGTTTATGTTGTCCTTTTTTTGAAATGCCCAAAGGGGTATTTAAAAGGCTTGATTTTTATTGATCTAGGTTCTTCTGGCAGCGATATGAGCACAAATAGAAGTACTTAATAGATAAGTGGGATATCATCTGTTAGACAAAGGATCAAGGTGGTTAGGGTATTGATAACTTAAAGATAAAAAATAAGCACTTGCTTAGTAAATGGCTATACAAGTTGCTAATAAATTGATGAGGAGGGTGTATGGCAAGAGCTTATTCATAGTAAGTATCTATATTCCAAAACTCTATCTTAGGTGGAAGCAAAATCAATGGACTCCCCTTTCTGGAAGGCTTGATGAAGGCCAAGTCTTCTTTATTCAAAAGAGATTTGTTTGAGGTTGGCGATGGCCATTCTACGAGTTTTTGCAAAGACACTTGGTTGGGGACAACCTGCTTGATCTACTATACCCATTGTTAAATAACGTGGCACGTAGAAAAAATGGTACTATGGACTCGATTATGGGATCTACAACCTATAACCATCCAATTCAATTAGACAATCTTTGATTGGGGAAAATTGGGTAACGTGATTACATTTGGTGTGTAGGTTGATGTTGGTCAACTTATCACAAACACCAGATTTATTCAAATGATGATTGAATACTAATACCGGGTTTACACGGGACCTCAACAATACGATGATTGGTGTTCCATAGAAAAAATATTTGGAAGATTAAGGTGCCAATTAAACCGCTTGCGAAATCAATGCTATTGCACTGCTATCGCCGTTTAGAAACTGCCATGTTATTTGCTTGCCTCCCAAAATGGCGGGAGATAGCGCCGATTTTGCAGGAGAATTGTGCCTGCAGGCCTAAATTTTGCTACAATTTTCTCTACCGGTTAATCTTTTAGCCCGTGATCTTAATCAGTCCATGAACCTTAAATATTGCATTGATCTTTGTCAAACTTGAGTTACTTACTTCTCGATGACCCTCCAAGCCTTGCTAAACATATTGAATCCGAGAAAACAAGCAGAGGCGATTCCCGAAGTTCTCCTTCTTGCCGCCATTCTCTAGAGACCCCTCTCCTCATGATGGCCTTGCAGATATCAATGAGTAGGTGGGTCGATGGAGCCCCACGTTCAAGTCGTGCTTTCTGTAGGTTCAGGCCTGCCACTTGGTGGTCTTTTTTTCTTATTTCATTTATGCTTTTTTGGGCGTGTTTGTGTTGATGCCCGAGCAAACAACTTTATTTCATGTGTTGCTCTTACTTGGTGGTTGCTATATTTATAAAGCGGGGCGAAAACATATTTCGAGGTTCTGCGGGTTTAGGCCTTATTTCAGCCGGCTGGCATTGTGTCTTCGACAACAATGACAACAACGGTGAATAAGTGTGATCTAGCCTCCTTCCTCGTCAGTGGCAGATCTAGGAGCTCGTGTGTTCCCGTATTATTATCGACTATATTATTTCTGCATAGACAAAACAAACAATGTAAAGCCACAAGCATGTTTAAGTATCATCCCAAAACCAAACTTCATCTTTGTTTTCAGCCTTGGATTGGGCTGCAGTGGTGCCATGCGCGTCGTACCCTCCATGGAGGTGCCATCTTGGAAGGTTTTGGTTTTAGGGAGAATGTGTCTGTGCCCGGTGGGCTTCAGACAAGGGCTCCAGTGACGGTGGTCGTGTGGAGGTTGACAGGTGGAGCGGCATGGTATCTACCGCATCGACAACGGCGGGTCTTGGCGGCATGGTGCAGCTCAGTCTTGGAGACGGATGCAACTGGATGGACGAGCGCAAGGCGGTGGCATGTTTGGCGCCGTGGCGGCATCGATGGCTGGCCGGCTTGGCAAGTAAAATACGGATCTCTTTCCTGGATGGGTCAGCGGACCGATGGTGGTGACGGCTTCTGAAGTATGTGCATGTGGTGTACACTTTAGGTCTGTTGCATCAGGTCTATGCTCCTGGTAATTCATGCGTATGGATCGGCGGTGATCCGGATTCTAAATGGTGGGGAGTGATGGCATTCCTCATTATCCAGTTTGTAGTTTCGGGTGGTGGCTTCAGGTTGTTTGGTGTATGTTTTTGTCACATCTTTGTTAAATAATTAAATAAAGGTGACTGTGTCCATCTATTGATGAAGAGGCCCGGGTTTTTAACCTCCTTTCCGAAAATATCATGCTTCTTCTGTGCTTCTTGCTTGCAGAGATGCAATCGTGCTTGCGTTGGAGCGTGGTTTTCACTTTTCAGTTTATTACTGTTGAGACTGATTGCCAGATGGTGCAGCAACTATGGGATACCAAAGATGACAAATCTGGAGGAGTTCATATCATGAAGGAGATGAGATCGATGCTCCACTCTTTCCAGGGGTTTAAGCTAGTATTTGCTGGGCGCAGGTGCTAATTCTTTAGCCCATTCTTGTGCGCGATCTGCTCCTAAATTTGATGAACTTTGAGTTACGTATGATGTAATCCCTGGCCATCTAATAGATTATTTCCAATCAGATAAGGTGCCACCTAACGAATAAAGAGCTTTAGGGCAATGCTTTCAAAAATAAAATAAAACATACTAGACCACATTTTTGCAGCCCAAAGTTCTTTGTAGCAGTAGCTGTTGATGCACCTTGCATCATGGCATAATTCCAACCATCCAATGTGTAGCCGCCAATTGGCAGAATCTATTCCAACTTCTAAGACCAAAAAGAAAGAATGAATCTCCCTAGCCACGATTCCTACATGTTTGGAGAAGGAATTTGGCCATATGCCATGATGAGGTTGCGATGCCTTTTATTCATGGTCCTGTGGCTCTGCTCATGTTCCTCGGTTGTCCACGGGGGCCATGGAATTCCGAAATTTTTCAATGCGGCCATGCAGAGATTTCGCTGCCACATATTCCATCTTCACGGCAGAAGCTAGCTCACGTGGAGCCGCTCGGGACCGTCTGGTGCTCGCCATGGACCAAAGAATTAAACCGGGCATCTTGCCCCACTACAGTAGACCGGGATGCATTGGGCCGAGCAGATCGATGTCCCTGGAATATAATCTGCATAAAGCGCGGTTTCAGGATGACAGGATCTCCCCGTCATATTCTAATCTTTAAACCTCCTTTCTGAAATGCATCTTGTCAGCTACTTAGGGCGAATTTTTGCTAGCAAGGCAGAGCTCATGCTTTCTAAAATACATATACGCTGCTTCACATGTTGAATTCTCGTTGTCAGCTCGCTTCTGCTGTGTACTACCTAGCAACCTCACAGCAAGGAGATCACTGTTCGTCGAGTGTTTTTTTACAGGGTCCGCAGTGCCGCTCTCAACTATCACGGAAGTGCCCGTGGTCTATGCTTTGTGTCTTGACTGGCTCACGCAGCCACCATGTACAATTTGCAGCAATCAAACTGGATCCCAAATCTGCCAACGGAACCTCTCAGATTCCAGGCACCAACTTGCGGGATTGGAATCCACGCGATCTCTACATCACTTCAGCCAGGATTCAGAATATTTACTCCTTTTTCCCCTGCCAAAAAGGGCATCCCATTCAAGATGTGCCGTAGATTCTCTCGGCTCGATCGTTCCTATACCCACCCGCCATCCTAGCTAGCCTATCTCTCTATCCAGTATCTCGCTCGATCCATAGCGCGTGGCCCTGAGCTACTGCACCCTCCAAGAGGCATGAGCATTTGCTTATCACGTCGATGAGCAACTTGAGAGTGTGCAGTGTTAAACGTGTACGTCAAGTTGTATAGTTAGGATTAGATTGAGTTTGTTGTGCGGGTCATTCTTATCTAATCCCAGCACACGTTGTAATCCTAACTACCTGTATCTATCCTGTACCATGTACGTGAATATAAATAGAGAAGAGGCCGGAGGTAATCACCACGGTAAAACAATCTGCTTAACTTGGTATCAGAGCCAAAGATCCAATCTCCCTTCTTCCACCATGACGGGCACCACCCCTGCTTCCCTCTCGGGCACCGCTGGCGCCCTCACCACCCTCAACGCCGGCACCCTGTCCGTCGGCTCCTCCACTTCCGCTCCGATCTCAGTCACCTCGCTCGGTAGCCTGATCACTCTGCGCCTTCCACGCAAGAACTTCCTGCTATGGAAGACCCAAGCCGTCCCCGCCCTTGCTGCAAACGGCCTGTTCGGCTATGTTGCCGGCACCAACGCAGCCCCGCCGCACACCATCAAGGAAGGAACTGGTGATGCAGCCGTCGATGTGGCCAATCCAGAGTTTCTTCGCTGGTACCAGCAGGACCAGCTTGTCATGATCGCCCTCCTCGGGTCCATGACCGAGGACATCCTCGGCCAGATGACCCAGCTGACGACCTCCGCCGCCGTTTGGACTGCACTGCACAACATGTTCGCTTCGCAGAATCGCGCCCGCATCATGCAGCTCAGGTATCAGCTTTCCAACCTGAAGAAGAAGGACCTCTCTGCCTCCGACTACTACCGCAAGATGAAGGGGTTCGCTGATGCAATGGCTTCCATCGGCAAGCCCCTCACTGACGATGAAGTGCTCGGCTACATGCTCGCCGGGCTGGGCTCCGAGTTCGAGCCCCTCATCGCGTCGATCACGGCGCGGGATGATCCAGTAAGTCTCAACAGTTTCTATGCGTACCTCCTTAGCGCTGAACTTCGCCTAGAGCAGCAGAACTCGTCAGGTGAAATCCATCCTTCCGCCAACGCTGCTGCTCGTGGCAATGACCGCGGCGGCAATGGTGCACGCGGTGGACATGGCGGACAAGGCGGCGGACATGGCGGACAAGGCGGCGGACATGGCGGACAAGGCGGCGGACGGGTGGCCGCGGCGGGCGTGGCCGCGGCAACGGCCGCTCCAACTTGAAGTGTCAGGTGTGCAGCAAGTTTGGCCATGACACCCTTCACTGCCGCAATCGCTTCAACCATGCCTTCCAGCTGGAGGACAACAGGGAGCGTTCCGGCAACTCGGCCAACACTGGCTCATACTCCGTCGATCCTCACTGGTATGCGGACACCGGTGCGACGGACCATCTGACGAGCGACCTCGATCGTCTCTCGTTCCAGGAGCGTTACGGCGGCAAGGACTAGGTTCACGTCGCCAACGGTGCAGGTCTGCATATTTCTCATGTTGGTCATTCAACTATTGCTGGCTCATCTAGACCTCTATACTTACGTAATGTTTTGCACGTCCCACATGTTAGCAAACACCTTCTTTCCGTAAACAAGCTTGTTTCTGATAATGATGCCTTTGCCGAATTCCATCCTAAATTTTTTTATTTGAAGGACCGAGCAACGAAGAGGGTTCTTCTGCAAGGTAGATGCCGTGGAGGTCTCTACCCGGTGCCAAGCCTCAAGTCCACTTCCTTTGTGTCCAGTCATCGTGCTCTCTCTGGTGTCAAGCTCTCCATCGAACATTGGCATCGAAGATTAGGTCATCCGTCCAAAGACGTCGTTGAGTCTGTTCTTAGATCAAATAAATTTGCTTGTGCACCTTCCGAGTCTAGTGTTTGTGACGCATGTCAACGTGCGAAAGTTCATCAATTACCTTTTCGAGATTCAACTCATGTAACTCATACTCCTCTTGAACTTATTCATTCCGATGTATGGGGGCCTGCCATTACCTCTGTCGGCGGGTTTAAGTATTATGTGAGTTTTTTAGATGATTTCAGCCGGTTCACCTGGATTTTTTTGCTCAAGCGCAAATCTGATGTAGAACAAGCATTCTACAATTTCCAGAAACATGTCGAGCGTATGCTTAACACCAAAATTCGAGCTGTTCAATCCGACTGGGGTGGTGAATACCACCGCTTATCTCGGTATTTTCAGCGTGAGGGTATACACCATCGTGTCTCTTGCCCACACACGTCCCAACAAAATGGGATTGCCGAACGCAAGCATCGGCACATTGTCGAGACGGGCATTGCCTTGCTCGCCCACTCCTCACTTCCTGTGCGCTTTTGGGACGAAGCATTTCTCACCGCGTGTTACCTTATTAATCGCATGCCTACTCGAGTTCTCCAAAATGCTACACCCATCAGCTGTCTTTTAAATGAGCGCCCAGACTATACTTTTCTTCGCGCATTTGGATGTGCCTGTTGGCCTAATTTGCGCCCTTATAACAATAGAAAACTTGAGTTCCGATCTAGGCAGTGTGTTTTCCTTGGCTATAGCTCAATGCACAAAGGCTATAAATGTTTGGATCGGTCGAGTGGGCGCATCTACATCTCACGTGATGTTGTGTTCGATGAGAACGTATATCCTTTTGCTACATCCAGTTCGGCTCCACTTTTACCTACGCCATCATCTTCACTGTTTCCTGTTTCTGAGCCTGCTGTTGTTGATGATCGCATGAGAAAATATGATCTTTCCCTGTTGGCTAACCCTGCCTTGAGCAGCTATGAGACCTGTGCAGATCGGACGCCACCCAGCAGCTCCTCAACACCGACGTCGCCATGCACGTCCGCGCCTCGCCATGCAGATGAGCCTCCCTTGCCTGGCCCCGGTAGCCCGGCATCTTCGTCACCTGCATCCCCGGCCGCGTCCACGCCTGGGCAGGGCTCCCGCGACGGTCCGCTCGCCTCCTCTGTGAGGGACCCCTCCGCACGCTCGCCTGGAGCGAGCTCTCCTGCGTGCTCGTCTCCGCCGAGTCCCCACGCGAGCTTGCCTACCCGTCCGCTGGACTTGGACGCTCCGGCAGCGACGCCGTCTCCAGCCGCGTCGTCTCCGGTTGCAGCTGTTCCTGATGCTACGACACATCCGATGAAGACCCGGCTCCGTGACAACATTGTCAAGACACTGGTCCCGTCCGACGGCACCGTGAGATATGAACCTCGGCGTCGCGCCTTTCATGCTGAGCCGCACACATATCGTGATGCCCTCGCCGACTCTCATTGGCGTCAGGCAATGGATGTTGAGTTCGATGCTCTCCAACAGAATCACACCTGGACTCTCGTTCCTCGGCTGCCAGGGCAGAACATCATCAGCTGTAAGTGGGTTTTTAAGGTCAAGCACAAGTCGGATGGCTCGCTGGATAAATTCAAGGCTCGGCTCGTCGCTCATGGATTCACACAGCAGCATGGTATTGACTATTCTGAGACTTTCTCCCCTGTTGTTAAGCCTGCTACGGTTCGTCTTGTGCTCTTCCTTGCCATCTCCAGAGGCTGGCATCTTCGTCAGGTTGACATAAGCAATGCATTCCTTCACGGGATTCTCAAAGAGGACGCCTACATGCAGCAACCTCCTGGTTTTCAGGATCCGTCTCGGCCACACCATGTCTGCAAGCTCCACAAGTCCATCTATGGTTTAAAGCAATCCCCGCGAGCATGGTATGCTCGTCTCAGTGATCGACTGCAACAACTCGGCTTTGTTCCCTCTGCCGCTGATACTTCCCTCTTCATTTTTATGCATGATGGTGTGACTATTTATATGCTGGTATACGTGGATGACATTGTCATTGTCAGTTCGTCCTCCCAGGCTATGGATTCTCTTCTTCGCCAGCTCTCTGCCACTTTTCCTGTTAAGGATCTCGGTACTCTGAATTATTTTCTTGGAGTTGAAGTGGTTCACAATCCAGGGGGAATAAATCTCACACAGCAGAAGTATGCTCTAGATTTGCTGCAGCGCACAAATATGGCGAATTGCAAACCAGTTTCTACTCCTATGTGCACACATCAGAAGCTGTCTCGTGAGTTGGGTCATAGTCTGAATGAGGAAGAGGCGTTCAGGTACCGCAGTACAGTTGGCGCACTTCAATACTTAACTCTGACTCGACCAGATCTTTCCTTTGCGGTGAACAAGGTCTGTCAGTACCTGTCGTGGCCCACAGATGTGCACTGGGAAGCTGTAAAGCGGATTCTGCGTTTTGTAAAGGGAACAGTCACCACCGGCCTGACCATTCGACGCTCCTCATCAACGCTCATTAGCGTGTTTACTGACGCCGATTGGGCAGGGTGCAGCGACGACCGGCGATCAACCGGAGGTTTTGCGCTCTTCTTCGGGCCCAACCTTGTCTCATGGAGTGCAAGGAAACAGCCAATTGTTTCACGTTCATCGACTGAAGCTGAGTACAAGGCCCTCGCAAATGGTACAGATGAAGCTACCTGGATACAGTCCTTGTTGAAAGAACTGCACGTCTCACAACCTCGAGCACCCGTCTTATGGTGTGACAACCTCGGTGCCACGTACCTGACTGCTAATCCGGTGTTCCATGCTCGTACTAAGCACATCGAGGTTGATTTTCACTTCGTAAGAGAGAAGGTGGCCATGGGAGCACTTGAAGTACGGTTCATCGCCTCGGCTGATCAAGTAGCTGATGCATTCACCAAACCTCTCACCAAGACTATGCTCGAGCGCCTGCGCACCAATCTCAACGTCACTACCGGGTGAGATTGCGGGGGAATGTTAAACGTGTACGTCAAGTTGTATAGTTAGGATTAGATTGAGTTTGTTGTGTGAGTCATTGTTATCTAATCCCAGCACACGTTATAATCCTAACTACCTGTATCTATCATGTACCATGTACGTGAATATAAATAGAGAAGAGGCCGGAGGTAATCACCACGGCAAAACAATCTGCTTAACTTTGCAGACATTGTCATGTTGCCCATCGGCCCGGCCGGAAGGTGCCACGTTGGTGCAGTGACCGATGAGAGGGCCCTTATTGACTTAAGGCGCCTTGCCTTCCGGAGGCCATTTGGGCCTCCGGAAGCCGCCGCGTGGATGGAGCTGCTCGACTGCATCGCCCTCCACGAACCGGAGTTGGATGCGGGCCCTGACGAGGTTCGGTGGCGTCTTGAGCCTTCGGGCCAATTCTCCACCAAGTCCCTCTATTCGGCCATTGCCCCCTCCTCCGTCCCTCCCCCCTTACGGCGGTCTGGTCCATCCGTTTGCCACTGAAAATTCGGATCTTTATGTGGCAATGGATTCGCGGTAGGATGTCGTCTGGGGTGGAGGTCCGCAAACGCAATGGCCCTGGGTCCGGCCTTTGCCCCTTGTGCGGTACCCCTGAAGACTCGAATCACATCTTCTTCTCCTGTGTTCAGCTCAATTCTTGTGGAGCTGCTTTAGGAAAACTGTGGGAGGCGATTGGTGCCACACCAACTTCTCCGACCTCTTTGCCGAACTCCAAAACTCCCCTTCCCCTTCTCGCCACATTAGGTGGCTCGAGATTGGGGTTCTTGCGTGGACCCTTTGGACGATTCGCAATAAGCTTGTGATCCAGCGTGTTCCTCTTCGACGGGCTACTGACGCTCTCTTCAAACTGTCTGGTTACTTGCAGCTATGGCGGCCCCTTAGCCCCCCCCCAACCGCGACGCCCCCCCCGACTTCATCTCCGACCTCCGCTCGATGACCGTCCGTCTATCGCCGTCGCCCCCTCCGCCACCCCCGGAGCCGGATTAGACGCCGTGCCTTGGCCGCGTCCTTTTTCTGTTTGTTGTTTTTCTGGGCTTGTTGAGCTGTGCCCTCAGCAGAACCTTTGTACTCCTCGTTATGTGACTTGGGTGTGTGTGTGTGCGCTGAACTAGTCTATGTTTGTGTGCTCTTGGCGGTTTGCTTTATTTATAAAGCGGGGCGAAAGCCTTTTTCGGTAAAACGCTACCTGTTAGACTCTTTTTTTCGAAATGGCACCTGTTGGACTTTTGAATCTTGTTGCAAAATGATCGAAATGCAAGGCAGGACCCAGTAGATAAGAAACCTGACTCTTTGCTGCAAGTTCAAGAAAACAAAAAATAACGGGCCATGCATGCATTTGAGATGTTGACGTGTGGATGGATCGTGCTCCTTTGTTCCCAGGCGCACCGCAGCACCAGAATCTACATTCCAAAGGAAGAACCTTCGTCCAAAAAAGTTCAGAATCAGAATCTAATTAGCCTCACTGACCTTTCAGTCGCCAAGCCCGACCATACGAGCGCCACAAGCTCCTATAAATAGCGGGCACTCAAGCAGCACAGAGATCATCAAACCATTACCACTGGAGCTTCTCAAGTGCAAAAACCTCAGCGCTAACTTAGCTCGGTTTCCGAGAAACATACCAATTCCGATCCTGTTGGAGATGTCTTCTGGGTCGAGTAGCTCATCCCGCGGCGGCGCCAACGTGGAGTGGAGCAAGAAGGATAACAAGCTGTTCGAGGATGCACTCGCCTACTATGGCGAGGGCACGCCCGACCGCTGGCTCAAGGTGTCCCGCGCCATGGGCGGGACCAAGACGGCCGACGAGGTGCGCCGCCACTACGAGATCCTCGACGGCGACATCAAGCTGATCGACTCCGGCAGGGTCCCTTTCCCCAACTACAACACCCAGGGCCAGGGGGCTTGGAACTGATGCATCAATCAAGGTAACCAAAACCCAACCGGATCCTTGTCTCTTGTCTACAGTTTTTATAAGTGTGAAATATCAGCAGGTCCTAGCTCAGAGCTATATAGTGGTCGATCTCAACTCAATCACTTCTCGTAACTATCAATAATTATAGTGATCGACCATGCCCTAGCCTAGCATCCACACAAAACTATCCAAACAAATGGGGGCATGTATGTTTCTCCCATTGAAATGCAAATGTAGCCCAGTTCTAAATTAGAGAAGTTGAGATATGTTAACTTACAAGGTACATCTCTTTTTTTTATTATTTTTCAGGAGCAAAGCTTTTGAGATCCTGCAAACAGGATAATCTGTTGATATAATCTAGTCCTTAGCCGGGACCATGTTAATGAAGCAAGCATAATTATGTACCGTATGATGAAGATTGTGGGCACTTGGTTAGGAATAAAAGAAGAAAACATGTGTGTGTGTGTGTGTGTGTGTGTGTGTGTGTGTGTGTGTGTGTGTGTGTGTGTGTGTGTAATATTAGGCTTGTAAGCAAATCAAGTGCGCTTGGTCTTGTAGACGGTATCGTGTATTTTCATTGTGTACAGTATTACTCCGCGCCAATAAGTTTTGGAGTAAACATCAGTTATGTAAATCCCCGGTAATTGTGTGTACTGTTTATGAACTTGTGCTGGTAGAATATAATTGTTTATCTATCAATTGGTTCAAGACTCCGATTTTACATTGCACTTTACATGTTATATATCATTATCGATTTGCTTTCGACGAAGATGGAGTAGATGTGGGTATGACTATGTGCCATCAGATAACTTGTGTGCTCCCTCCATTATATTTATTCTACATATTAGCTTTGACTGAAGTCAAAATTTGAAAATTTTGACCAAGTTTATAAATAACTATATGAACATTTACAATCTGTATGAAGTGAAAACATGAAGTTGATTCTTTGTCTTTTGAACAGCTTTCGCGTCTCAAAATAAATTTCCATAAGAGCGAGCTATTTTTCTTTGGAAAGGTCAAGGAAATAGAGAATGAATATAGCCAACTCTTAGGTTGTGAGGTGGAATCTCTTTTGTTTAAGTACCTCGGAATACCCATCACCCCCCCCCCCCCCGACTAGCGCAGCGTAATCGGAAACAAAGAATGGGAAATAATCGAACGCTTTGAAAAGAAGCTCAACAGTTAGAAGCGGGAACTCATGTCATATGGGGCACGATTGACTCTTATCAACACTATCCTCACAAGTCTACCCATGTTTATGTTGTCCTTTTTTGAAATGCCCAAAGGGGTCTTTAAAGGCTTGATTTTTATTGATCTAGGTTCTTCTGGCAGTGCGATGAGCACAAATAGAAGTACATGATAGTTAAGTGGGATATCTTTTGTTGGCCAAAGGATCAAGGTGGTTTGGGTATTGAAAACTTAAAGATAAAAAATAAGCGCTTGCTTAGTAAATGGCTATACAAGTTGCTTAATGAGGAGGGTGTACGGCAAGAGCTTATTCATAATAAGTATCTATATTCCAAAACTCTATGTCAAGTGGAAGCAAAATCAATGGACTCCCCTTTTTGGAAGGCTTGATGAAGGCCAAGTTCTCTTTATTCAAGAGAGATTCTCTTGAGGTTGGCAATGGCCATTCTACGAGTTTTTGCAAAGACACTTGGTTGGGGACAACTTGCTTGCTCTACAATACCCATTGTTAAATAACGTGGTACGTAGAAAAAAATGAGATTGTGCACTCGATTATGGGATCTACACCTATGAACATCCAATTCAATTAGGCGGGCTTTGACTGGAGGAAAATGGGTAACGTGATTACATTTAGTGTGTAGGTTGATGTTGATCAACTTATCACAAACACCAGATTTTTTTTTCAAATGATGATTGAATACTAATAGTGTGTTCAATACGATGACTGGTGTTCCATAGAAAACATGTTTGGAATATTAAGGTGCCAAAATCGCTTGCAAAATCAATGCTATTGCGCTACTATCGCCATTTAGAAACTACCCTACTATTTGCTTGCCTCCCAAAATGGCGGGAGATAGCTGCGATTTTGCAGGAGAATTGTGCATGCAGGCCTAAATTTCGCTGCAATCTTCTCTGTCGGTTAATCCTTTAGCCCATGATTTTAATCGGTCCATGAACCTTAAATATGGCATTGATCTTTATCAAACTGGAGTTACTTACTTATCGATGCCCCTCCAAGCCTTGCTAAACAGACTGAATCCGAGGAAACAAACCAAGGCGATTCCCGAGGGGGTTCTCCTTTTTCCGCCATTCTCTAGCGACTCCTCTCCTCATGATGGCCTCACGGATATCAATGAGTAGGTGGGTCGATGGAGCCCCGCGTTCAAGTCGTGTTTTCTGTAGGCTCAGGCCGGCCACTTGGTGATCTTTTTTCTTATTTCATTTATGCTTTTTTGGGTGTGTTTGTGCTGATGCCCAAGTAGACAACTTTATTTCATGTGTTGCTCTTAAACTTTGTGGTTGCTTTATTTATAAAGCAAGGCGAAAGCATAGTTCGAGGTTCTGTAGGTTTAGGCCTTAGTCGTTAGAATTTTGGTAGGCTGGCGTTGTGGCTTCGACATCAATGACAACACGGTGAACAAGTGTGCTCTAGATCTTCCCTTGACGTGGTAGCTTCCTTCCTCATCGGCAGCAAATTTAGGAGCTCATACGTTCATGTATTATTAATGACCATATTAGTTCTACATAGCCAAAGAAACCAATGTAAAGCCACAAACATGTTTAAGTATCATCCCAAAACCGAACTTCATCTCTGTTTTCAGCCTTGGATTGGGCAGCCGTGGTGCAATGCGTTGTAGCCTCCATGTGGGTGCCATCTTGGGAGGTTTGGGATTTAGGGAGAGTGTGGGTGTGGGCGGTGGGCTCCGGACAAGGGCTCAAGCAACGACGGTGGTGTGGAGGTTGGCAGGTGGAGCGGTGTGGCATCTACCACGTCGACGACGACGGTTCTTGGCAGCATGGTGAAGCTCAGTCTTGGCGACAGATGTGACTGGATGGACGAGCGCAGGGTGTCAGCGTGTTTGGCGCTGTGGCGGTGTTGATGGCCGGCCGGCCTCACAAGTATAATGCGGATCTCTTTCCTGGAGATGGATTAGTGGATCGATGGTGGTGGCGGCTTCTGAAGCATGTGCATGTGGAGTACGCTTTGGGTTTGCTGTACCGGGTCTATTCTCCTGGTACGTCATGTGGGTGGATCGGCGGTAAGCCCGGTTCTATATGATGGGGAGTGATGGCATTCCCCATCATCGAGTTTGTAGATTTGAGTGATGGCTTCAGATTGTTTGGTGTATGTTCTTGTCAGACCTTAATTAAATAATTTAATAAAGATGAGTGTGTGCATCTATTGATGCAGAGTCCGGGGGTTTTAGAGGGTGTTTGTTTCCTGGGACTTATTGGTTTAGGGACTTAAAAATGTCCCTATAAGTTCCATGTAAACCAAACAGGAGGGACTTAAAGTGGGCATTTGTGACTTATGAAATAAGACTCTCAAGGAGGGACTTATAGTTGTAATATGGTCTTTTAGTCCATATTAAGTCTCAGGAACCAAACAGGTAGGGACTTTTTAGGAACTTAAGACTTATAAGTTGGGACTAAAAAAAATCTTAGGACTTATGAACCAAACAGGCCCTTAACCTCCTTTCCGGAAAAAAAAATTGCATGCTTCTCATGTGCTTCTTCGTTGCAGAGATGCAATCATGCTTGCGGTGGAGCGTGGTTTTCACTTTTCAGTTTAATACTGTTGAGACTGATTGCCAGATGGTGCAGCAACTATGGGATACGAAAGATGACAAATCTGGAGGAGTTCATATCATAAAGGAGATGAGATCGATGCTCCACTCTTTCCAGGGGTTTAAGCTAGTACTGCTGGAGCAGGTGCTAATTCTTTAGCCCATTTTTTTGCGTGTTTGGCTGTTAAATTTGATGAACTTTCAGTTACGCATGATCTAATCCCTGACCATCTAATTGATTATTGCAATATAAGATAAGGTGCCCCCTAACGAATAATGAGCTTTAGGGCAGTGCTTTCATAAATATAAAATAAAATAAAATACACTAGTATGGCATTTTTGCAGCCCAAGGTTCTTCGTAGCGATAGCTGTTGATGCACCTTGCATCCTGGCGTAATCCCAACCATCCAATGTGTAGCTGCCAATTGGTAGCTAGAATCTGTTCCGGCCTCTAAGACCAAAAAGTTGGATCTCCCCACCCACGACTCCGGTATGTTTGGAGAAAGAATTTGACCATATGCCACGATGACGTTGTGATGCATTTTATCCATGGTCCCATGACTCTGTCCATGTTCCTCGGTTGGCCACGGGGGTCATGAAATTGCGAGATTTAGATTTCGCCGCCATCATCTTCACGGGAGGAGCTAGCTCATGTGGAGGCGCTCCGGTCCGTCTGGTGCTCGCTGTGGACCAAAGAATTAAACCGGGCATCTTGCCCCTACTACAGTAGAAAGTAGATCAATCTCCATGGAATATAATCCGCATAAAGCGTGGTTTTGGGATTCCCCCGTCAAATTCTGATTTCTGGACCTCCCTTCTGAAGTACAACTTGTTACTTGTGCTAGGGTTCTAACGACATAAAGTTCGCTGCTTCACGTACGTGTTGAATTCTCTTCGTCAGCTCTTCTGCTGTGACCTAGCAACCTCGCAGCATGCACGGAGATTACTACCGCGAACGTACATGCAGCCACCGCGTGCAGTCTACATCAAACTGGATCCCAAATCTACCAATGGAACCTCTCAGATTCCAAGCACCAACTTGCACGATTGGAATCTAGGCGGTCTCTACATCAGCTCAGCCAGGATTCAGAATATTTACTCCTTTTCCGCAGCCAAAAAGGGCATCCCAATCCTGATGTGCCGCAGATTCTCTCGGCGCGATCCTTCCTAGCTATACCCAATTAACCCGCCACCCTTGTCTCAAAAAAAAAAAAAACCCGCCACCCTAGCTAGCCTATCTCTCTATCTAGTATCTCGCTCGGTCCATATTGCGGGCACCGACAAGAAAGGTGAAGTTCTGCATGTGGCCCTGATCGCTACTGCACCCTCCAAGAGGCATGAGCATCTGCTTATCACGTCGATCGGATAGAGCAGCTCCAGAGTGTGCAGACGTAGTCACCAACTCGTCGCCATGTTTCCCATCGGCCCGGAGGACGCCACGTTCGTGAGGAACGACTGGTGAGTGGCCAAACGCTAGCTGTTCGACTTTATTTTGAATCTTATCGCACCCGTAGAAACTTGACTCTTTGCTGCAAGTTCAAGAAAACAAAAAATAACGAGCCATGCATGCATTTGAGACGTTGACGTGTGGATCAACAAATTATGCGTACTCTTATGTGTCGTCCCAAGCGCATCGCAGCACGAGAATCGACATTCCAAAGGAAGCATCTTCGTCCAAAAAAGTTCAGAATCTAATTAGCCTCACTGACCTTTCAATCCCAAAGCCGATGGCAATCACGATACCATTCGAGCGACAAGGCCTGGCAGGGCGGCGCCCCAAGCGCCTATAAATAGCGGGCACCGAAGCAGCACAGCGATCATCAAACCATAACCACCGGAGCTTCTGAAGTGCAAAAACCATCAGCGCTAACTTAGCTCGGTTTCCGAGAAACATATACCAATTCCGATCCAGTTGGAGATGTCTTCTGGGTCGAGGAGCGCATCCCGCGGCGGCGCCAACCCGGAGTGGAGCAAGAAGGAGAACAAGCTGTTCGAGGATGCACTCGCCTACTACGGCGAGGGCACGCCCGACCGTTGGCTCAAGGTGTCCCGCGCCATGGGCGGTACCAAGACGGCTGACGAGGTGCGCCGCCACTACGAGATCCTTGACGACGACATCAAGCTGATCGAGTCCGGCAGGGTCCCTTTCCCCAAGTACAACACCAAGGGCCAGGGGGCTTGGAACTGATTCATCAATCAAAGGTAACCAAAACCCAACCTGATCCTCGTGTCTTGTCTACAATTTATAAGTGTGAAGTCAGCATGCAGGTTCTAGCCTAAAGCTATATAGTGATCGATCTCAACTCAATCACTTCTCATAATTAATAACGTTAGACCATGCCCTAGCCTAGCATTTACACAAAACTACCCAAACAAATGGGGGCATGCAGATGCATGTTTCTCACATTGAAATGCAAATATCAATGTAGCCCAGTTCTAAATTTGAGAAGTTGAGATAAGTTAACTTACAAGGTACATCTCTTGTTGTATTTTTTTCAGGAGCAAAGCTTCTGGATTCTGAAGATCCTGCAAACAGGATAACATGTTGATAATCTAATCCTTGGCTGGGACCATATTATTGAAGCAAGCATAATTATGTGTGTATAACGAAGATTGTGGGCACTTGGTTAGGAATAAAAAGAAGAAACATATGTGTGTGTACATAATACTAGGTTTGTAAGGGAATCAAGGGCACTTCTTCTCTCAGACGCTGGCATGTATTTTTCATTCTGTAACTCATCCCCAATAAGTTTTGGAGTAAATTTCAGTGATGTAAATCATCCCCTGTACTTGTGTGTAGTGTTTATGAACTTGTGCTTGGTAGAATATTCATGTTTTGTCTATCTTCAAGATTCGGATGTTTACGGTTGCACTTTACAATTTAGAGAGTGGTTTTTCTACACCCACCCTTGGTGCACCCAAGCAAGAAAACATACCAAAACATTTTGAAAAAATCTGAAGCTTTGTGGGAATGATCATCTACAATGTTAGAGAGGCTTGCAAATTTTCGTGGTCAAATGACATCCGAGGAGCTCTATACAAAAAAGACAAAATGAAATTTTCTTTGGACCACCAAACTTGGCAAGCCTCTCTAACATATCGATCCCTTTGGAGAAAGATGGAGTAGCTAGCTAGGAGTATGACTATGTGGCATCTGATAACTTGTGTACTCTCTTCATTTTTATTTACTTCGCATATTAGCTTTGACTAAAATGAAATTTTGTAAAGTTTGACCAAAGTTTATAGAAAAGAAATATGAAAAATTACAATAAAATCTATATGAAGTGAAATATATTCAATGATGAATCTAATGGTAATGATTTTGTATTGTGTTTGTTAACTGACTTTTTGATAAACTTGATCAAACATTATAAAGTTTGACTTCTCACAATACTAATATGTGGAGTACATTGTTCGAAGATGCATGACTGCCACATACTTCTGCAGAGTACTTTACCAGCTGCACTTAAAGGAATTTTGTATCAGGCTATTGTTGAATTGGGAAGATTTTTTAGGGAGTTATCTTCCACAACATTGATGTCGTGAAAACAATCGAATGTTGGAATTCCTTTAATTCTATGCAAGCTTGAGAAGATCTTCCCCTCCCTTCTTTGATGTAATGGTGCACTTAGCTATTCATCTCCCTGATGAGGCACTTCTAAGGGGCCCTATTCAATGTGGTTGGGTGTATCTAGTTGAGGGAAGAGTAGGATATCGTAAGGGAACTGATCGTAACAAACAAGGCCCAAAGGTTCAGTTGCCGAGGCTATATCGTGGATGCATGCTTAACTTTTTACCCAGGTATATGCATGATGATGTATAAATCGGATTTAACAAGTCTGACATGAACAAATAAGCTCATGTGGATTGCCCAAAGGCTTTTGCAACATTTGAAAAAAATACCTTGCTCATCTTTACCAGGTTTATGCCATCTGCTAGCAGACGGCAAAGAGGCCACGTGGCAGTAGCCTGGGCTGGCCTATTTGGGCTCTTTGTCGTCTGCTGGCAGACGGCATAAACCTTCTGACATGAACAAATAAGCTCATGTGGATTGCCCAAAGGCTTTTGCAACATTTGAAAAAAATACATTGCTCATATTTACTAGGTTTATGCCATCTGCTAGCAGACGGCAAAGAGGCCACGTGGCAGTAGCCTGGGCTGGCCTATTTGGGCTCTTTGTCGTCTGCTGGCAGACGGCAAAGATGCAAAGGTCTTTGCCGTCTGCTGGTAGACGACAAAGCACGTCGTTAACCCCCTAACGGACCTACGTTGCCATGTGTGCCGTCCAGGTCCTTTTGTCGTCTGCTGGCGGACGGCAAGGACCATTTCATCTTTGTCGTCCGCTAGCAGACGGCAAAGTGCCCTTTGCCGTAGCTTATTCAGCTGGACCTATTGCCATCTGCTGGCTGACGGCAAAGGTCTTTGCCGTCCGCCAAGCATGCATTTGCCGTCCGCCATGGCAGACGGCAAAGTTCCTGATTCCTGTAGTGCATGTAGTAAGTTTTCTTCACCTTATTAATTCCTAGAAGAATCTTACAAAGAAACTTTAATTGTGTTATAGAAAGTTCCTTTTTTTGGTTTTGTAGGCTTTGCAAGGAAGAAATAATGAAAAGGGTTGTCAATAACATCGATGAGTTGCTTGAGAAGGTGTTCCCAAAGTGGCTTCAAAACATGTGAGAACTTTGAATAATGTTTCAGAAGACTTGTGCACGCTATCGATTGGGACAGAGCATCATGTACTAGTACACAATGCCTGCAATGTCCATGGTGTTGGGATCGTGAGAAGCACCAAAGGACTCCAATTCTGGCATAATGACAAGGGAAATTTTGGTTCTTGCCACTAAGTAATTCCGATATTCCAAGGCTGCCACCCAAACTTCACGAATTTGGTTTGTGTCACTAGTGCTCGATCACGCAGAAAAATAGTTACATGCCTCTGCGTGCCTGATTACCTGATTCGGTTTTGGATGTAGTTATAGCCTTCTTCCCTAGATACCTTAGGATTTGTCTAATCCAGGAAATAAATTAAACTTGGCAAGGAAATATCTGCAAGTCCTTATTATCTCAAATATTCTAGTTCCCTGTACCAAGAATTATCGCAGAGATTGAAACAATATAAAGGAAATAGGCCAGAGCTAAGGTTTCATGTGCAGTTGTAGTGTAGGTATTTGGGGTATGAATTAGATGGTCATCATCGCACTGGTAAAAACCAGTATGTATATCTTGTAAACATATTATGTAAGAGATGTGTCCTAGAAGCACCACGACCGACTGTCACAACATCAAGGATCGAATGTCCAACCTTGGCCCTATCCAACTCATGGGGATACCTCAGTTACTAAGGATAGACCAAACCACCACCTTAGCGTTCGATGGTTACATTATAGTCTCCCCCAGAGACTTGATTCTGACCACTGTATTAATTTACTATCACCAACTTTTGGCATAGATTTCATCTCCTCTCTTCCCTAGACATCTACTTGTTCCAATCTTTGGAGTTTCAGGTACCGGTGAGCCCTGGGATCGAGGTAGAGGCAAGAGACACAATAGCTACACAACATTATAGAATAATGCTCTCTTTAAGTAAATAGATGACCCCTTATTGCACATACACGGGGTTGCGAGCCTACGCATCAACCCTTAGCCTAACATGATTACTCGCACATTGCATTGAATCACAAGCAATATAAATTATATAAATATATACTCGAAGGTGAATGATTGAAAGTCTTACAACGTCATTGATTGCAATGGAATCTCAATTACAAGAAATTAAACTAATGAAGATGGAGGCTACCGTGGTGAAGATTGCCATGGAGGTGGGATGTTGATGACGGTTGCATAGATGGTAATGGTGATGATGACAGTTGCATGGGAATAGTTGTTCTCCTCTCTTTATTAGTGGGGCTCCTCCTTTACATAGTGCAAACAGGCGGAATGGGGTTTTAGGGCACTTCTGTTGTGAAAGATCCCAGAAGATCTCAGGGATGACATCACGAAGGCAGTAGCTCCCCCTACGACCAATTCTGATCGTATTGCGTATTCTCAACTAGAACCTCATGTGTGTGAGGATCATGAGGATGATCCTCAAGTCCAGAATATCCCATATATGGCTTGATTTTCTACCTAAAACATCCTTTTCTTTGATTACCTCTTGTAATCCCTTTGTTGTATATGTGGACTTTTGTTTTAATAAAGCTCTTGATATGTTGTGGGGGTTTTACCCCACAGTTCCCAGTCAAAAAAACATCCATTTCTGCAAGGAACAAAATAAACTAGGAGGTTTGCAGTCATTTGCATGTATTATTCATTAGTGGGAACATCAAGGTGATAATCTCAACAATATCTGAGAATATCTGGTTTAAACACGGGTAAAAATGAGTGAAAATTTTACTCATCAATGTCGTCGCCTCTAGTTATCATGTGTCGTGACATTGTCGTCTGCTTTCACATGTTTCCTCATCTATGGGACCTACTACTTCTCTACATCAACATCACCTCTATGAGACCCCCCCTGATGTCTACTACACAACCTTCTTCTTGTAGACATTGTTGGGCCTCCAAGTGCAGAGGTTTGTAGGATAGTAGCAAATTTCCCTCAAGTGGATGACCTAAGGTTTATCAATCCGTGGGAGGCGTAGGATGAAGATGGTCTCTCTCAAACAACCCTGCAACCAAATAGCAAAGAGTCTCTTGTGTCCCCAACACACCCAATACAATGGTAAATTGTATAGGTGCACTAGTTCGGCGAAGAGATAGTGATACAAGTGCAATATGGATGGTAGATATAGGTTTTTTGTAATCTGAAAATATAAAAACAGCAAGGTAACTAATGATAAAAGTGAGCACAAACGGTATTGCAATGCTTTGAAACAAGGCCTAGGGTTCATACTTTCACTAGTGCAAGTCCTATCAACAATAATAACATAATTGGATCATATAACTATCCCTCAACATGCAACAAAGAGTCACTCCAAAGTCACTAATAGCAGAGAACAAATGAAGAGATTATTGTGGGGTACGAAACCACCTCAAAGTTATCCTTTTTGATCGATCTATTCAAGAGTCCGTAGTAAAATAACATGAAGCTATTCTTTCCATTCAATCTATCCTAGAGGTCGTACTAGAATAACACCTTAAGACACAAATCAACCAAAACCCTAACGTCACCTAGATACTCCAATGTCACCTCAAGTATCCGTGGGTATGATTATACGATATGCATCACACAATCTCAGATTCATCTATTCAACCAACACAAAGAACTTCAAAGAGTGCCCCAAAGTTTCTACCGGAGAGTCAAGACGAAAACGTGTGCCAATCCCTATGCATAAGTTCACAAGGTCACGCAACTCGCAAGTTAATCACCAAAACATACATCAAGTGGGTCACGTGATATCCCATTGTCACCACAGATAAGCACATGAAAGACATACATCAAGTGTTCTCAAATCCTTAAAGACTCAATCCAATAAGATAACTTCAAAGGGAAAACTCAATCATCACAAGAGAGTAGAGGGGGAGAAACATCATAAGATCCAACTATAATAGCAAAGCTCGTGATACATCAAGATCGTCCAATCAAGAAAACAAGAGAGAGAGAGAGAGATCAAACACATAGCTACTGGTACATACCCTCAGCCCCGAGGGAGAACTACTTCCTCCTCGTCATGGAGAGCGCCGGATGATGAAGATGGCCACCGGAGAGGGATTCCCCCCTCCGGCAGGGTGCCGGAACGGGTCTAGATTGGTTTTCGGTGGCTACGGAGGCTTCTGGCGGCGGAACTCCCGATCTAGTTTCTTTCTGGAAGTTTTGGGTATATAAGAGGTGTTGGAGTCGGGAACCAGGGGGGGTCTCCGGGCTGTCCACGAGGCAGGGGGCGCCCAGGGGGGTGGGCGTGCCCCCCCCCCACCCTCGTGGGCAGCCCGAGACTCTTCTGGCCCAAGTCTTTTACTCCATGGCCTTCTTCTGGTCCAAAAATAAGTTTCGTGGAGTTTCAGGTCAATTGGACTCCGTTTGGTTTTCCTTTCCTGCGATACTCAAAACAACGAAAAAACAGAAACTGGCACTGGGCTCTAGGTTAATAGGTTAGTCCCAAAAATCATATAAAATAGCATATAAATGCATATAAAACATCCAAGGTTGATAATATAATAGCATGGAACAATCAAAAATTGTAGATACATTGGAGACGTATCAAGCATCCCCAAGCTTAATTCATGCTCGTCCTCGAGTAGGTAAATGATAAAAATAGAATTTTTGATGTGGAATGCTACCTAACATATTTATCATGTAATTCTCTTTATTGTGGCAAGAATATTCAGATCCATAAGATTCAAGACAAAAGTTTAATATTGACGTAAAAATAATAATACTTCAAGCATACTAACTAAGCAATCATGTCTTCTCAAAATAACATGGCCAAAGAAAGCTTATCCCTACAAAATCATATAGTTTGGCTATGCTTCATTTTCATCACACAAAAATGCTCTCATCATGCACAATCTCGATGACAAGCCAAGCAATTGTTTCATACTTTAGTAATCTCAAACTTTTTTCAACTTTCACGCAATACATGAGCGTGAGCCATGGACATAGCACTATGGGTGGAATAGAATATAATGATGGGGGTTGTGTGGAGAAGACAAAAAAGGAGAAAGTCTCACATCGATGAGGCTAATCAATGGGCTAGGGATATGCCCATCAATTGATGTCAATGCAAGGAGTAGGGATTGCCATGCAACGGATGCACTAGAGCTATAAATGGGTGTGCATCCAACTTGCTTGCTCATGAAGACCTAGGGCATTTGAGGAAGCCCATTGTTGGAATATACAAGCCATGTTCTATAATGAAAAATTCCCACTAGTATATGAAAGTGACAATATAAGAGACTCTCTATCACGAAGATCATGGTGCTACTTTGAAGCACAAGTGTGGGAAAAAGGATAGTAGCATTGTCCCTTTTGTTTTATTTTTTTTATTTGGCCCCCTTTTTTTCATTTGGCCTTTTTTTCTTTTTCCTTTTTTTGGGACAATGCTCTATTAATGATGATCATCACACTTCTATTTATTTACAACACAAAGATTACAACTCGATACTAGAACAAAGTATGACTCTATATGAATGCCTCCGGCGGTGTACCGGGATGGGTAATGAATCAAGAGTGACATCTATGAAAAAATATGCATGGTGGCTTTGCCACAAATACGATGTCAACTACATGATCATGCAAGTCAATATGACAGTGATGATGTGTGTCATGATGAATGGAACGGTGGAAAGTTGCATGGCAATATATCTCGGAATGGCTATGGAAATGCCATAATAGGTAGGTATGGTGGCTGTTTTGAGGAAGATATAAGGATGTTTATGTGTGACAGAGCGTATCATATCACGGGGTTTGGATGCACCGGCGAAGTTTGCACCAACTCTCGAGGTGAGAAAGGGCAATGCACGGTACCGAAGAGGCTAGCAATGATGGAAAGGTGAGGGTGCGTATAATCCATGGACTCAACATTAGTCATAAAGAACTCACATACTTATTGAAAAAATCTACAAGTCATCAAAAACCAAGCATTACGTGCATGCTCCTAGGGGATAGATTGGTAGGAAAATACCATCGCTCGTCCCCGACCGCCACTCATAAGAAGGACAATAAAAAAACCTCATGCTTCAAATTTGTCACACAACGTTCACCATACGTGCATGCTACAGGACTTGCAAACTCTAACACAAGTATTTCTCAAATTCACAATTACTCAACTAGCACGACTCTAATATCACCATCTTCATATCTCAAAACAATCATCAAGTATCAAACTTCTCATAGTATTCAATGCACTCTATATGAAAGGTTTTATTATATCCCTCTTGGATGCCTATCATATTAGGACTAAATTCATAATCAAAGAAAATTACCATGTTGTTCTAAAAGACTCTCAAAATAATATAAGTGAAGCATGAGAGTTTAACAATTTCTTGAAAATAAAACCACCACCATGCTCTAAGAAGATATAAGTGAAGCACTAGAGCAAATGACAAACTACTCCAAAAGATATAAGTGAAGATCAATGAGTAGTTGAATAATTATGTAACTATGTGGAGACTCTCTAACATTTAAGAATTTCAGATCTTGGTATTTTATTCAAATAGCAAGCAAAAAATAAAATAAAATGACGCTGCAAGCAAACACATATCATGTGGTGAATAAAAATATAGCTCCAAGTAAACTTACCGATGAAGGAAGACGAAAGAGGGGATGCCATCCGGGGCATCCCCAAGCTTAGGCTCTTGGTTGTCCTTGAATATTACCTTGGGGTGCCATGGGCATCCCCAAGCTTGGGATCTTGCCACTCCTTATTCCATAGTCCATCGAATCTTTACCCAAAACTTGAAAACTTCGCAACACAAAACTTAACAGAAAAACTCGTAAGCTCCGTTGGTATAAGAAAATAAATCACCACTTTGGTACTGTTGTGAACTCATTATAAACTCATATTGGTGTAATATATAATGTATTCCAACTTCTCTATGGTTCATACCCTCCGATACTACTCATAGATTCATCAAAATAAGCAAACAACACAATGAAAACAGAATCTGTCAAAAATAGAACAGTCTGTAGTAATCTGTAGGATTCTAATACTTCTGTAACCCAAAAAATTCTGAAATAAATTGGTGGACTTGAGGAATTTGTCTATTAATCATATTCAACAAGAATCAACATAATCGCACTCTTCAGTAAAAAATTGCAGCTAATCTCGTGAGCGCAAAAGTTTCTGTTTTTTACAGCAAGATCGCAAAGACTTCACCCAAGTCTTCCCAAAGGTTCTACTTGGCACAAACACTAATTAAAGCACAAAAACACATCTAAACAGAGGCTAGATGAATTATTTATTACTAAACAGGAGCAAAAAGCAAAGAACAAAAATAAAATTGGGTTGCCTCCCAATAAGCGCTATCGTTTAATGCCCATAGCTAGGCATGATGATTTCAATGATGCTCACATAAAGGATAAGAATTGAAACATAAAGAGAGCATCATGAATAATATGAATAACACATTTAAGTCTAACCCACTTCCTATGCATAGGGATTTTGTGAGCAAACAACTTGTGGGAACAAAAATCAACTTGCATAGGAAGGTAAAACAAGCAAATATTCAAGATTTTCAACACATAGAGAGGAAACTTGATATTGTTGCAATTCCTACAAGTATATGTTACTCCCTCATAATAATTCTAAGTAGCATCATGAATGAATTCAACAATATAGCTATCACATAAAGCATTATTTTCATGATGCATAAGCATAGAAATTTTATTACTCTCCACGTAAGCAAATTTAATGTCATGGATAATAGTGGGAGTTGATACGTCTCCAACGTACCTATAATTTTTTATTGTTCCATGCTATTATATTATCAACCTTGGATGTTTTATATGCATTTATATGCTATTTTGTATGATTTTTGGGACTAACCTATTAACCTAGAGCCCAGCGCCAGTTTCTGTTTTTACCTTGTTTTAGAGTATCGCTGAAAAGGAAAATCAAACGGAGTCCAATTGACCTGAAACTTCACGGAACTTATTTCTGGATCAGAAGAAGCCCAGAAGATTTGGAGTGCACGTCAGGAAAGAAATGAGGGAGCCACGAGGTAGGGGGGCGCGCCCACCCCCCTAGGGCGCGCCCTCCACCCTCGTGGGCCCCTCGTGGCCCCCCTGACGTACTTCTTCCACCTATATATCTCCATATACCCTAAAAACATCAGAGAGCACAATAGATTAGGAGTTCCGCCGCCAGAAGCCTCCGTAGCCACCGAAAAGCAATCTAGACCCGTTTCGGCACCCTGCCGGAGGGGGGAATCCCTCTCCGGTGGCCATCTTCATCATCCCGGCGCTCTCCATGACGAGGAGGGTTTAGTTCTCCCTCGGGGCTGAGGGTATGTACCAGTAGCTATGTGTTTGATCTCTCTCTCTCTCGTGCTCTTGATTTGGCACGATCTTGATGTATCGCGAGCTTTTCTATTATAGTTGGACCTTATGTTTCTCCTCCCCCTCTACTCTCTTGTAATGGATTGAGTTTCCCCTTTGAAGATATCTTATAGGATTGAGTCTTTAAAGATTTGAGAACACTTGATGTATGTCTTGCCGTGCGTATCTATGGTGACAATGGGATACCACGTGATTCACTTGATGTATGTTTTGGTGATCAACTTGCGGGTTCCGCCCATGAACCTATGCATAGGGGTTGGCACACGTTTTCGTCGTGATTCTCCGGTAGAAACTTTGGGGCACTCTTTGAGGTTCTATGTGTTGGTTGAATAGATGAATCTGAGATTGTGTGACGCATATCGTATAATCATACCCATGGATACTTGAGGTGACATTGGAGTATCTAGGTGACATTAGGGTTTTGGTTGATTTTCGTCTTAAGGTGATATTCTAGTATGAACTCTAGGGCTGTTTGTGACACTTATAGGAATAGCCCAACAGATTGATTGGAAAGAATAACTTTGAGGTGGTTTCGTACCCTACCATAATCTCTTCGTTCGTTCTCCGCCATTAGTGACTTTGGAGTGACTCTTTGTTGCATGTTGAGGGATAGTTATGTGATCCAACTATGTTATCATTGTTGAGGGAACTTGCACTAGTGAAAGTATGAACCCTAGGCCTTGTTTACGCTCACTTTTATCACGTGTTACCTTGCTGTTTTTATAATTTTAGATTACAAAAACTATTATCTACCATCCATATACCACTTGTATCACCATCTCTTCGCCGAACTAGATTACCTATACAATTTACCATTGTATTGGGTGTGTTGGGGACACAAGAGACTCTTTGTTATTTGGTTGCAGGGTTGCTTGAGAGAGACCATCTTCATCCTACGCCTCCCACGGATTGATAAACCTTAGGTCATCCACTTGAGGGAAATTTGCTACTGTCCTACAAACCTCTGCACTTGGAGGCCCAACGACGTCTACAAGAAGAAGGTTGTGTAGTAGACATCAAGCTCTTTTCTGGCGCCGTTGCCGGGGAGGTGAGTGCTTGAAGGTATATCTTTAGATCTTGCAATCGAGTCTTTTAGTTTCTTGTTTTATCACTAGTTTAGTATATAAAAGAAAACTATAAAAAATGGATTTGAGTTTGTCTCATACGCTTCACCTTTTTAATATCTTTCGTGAGTATGATGGAAAGGATAATTGTACTCAAGTGCTAGAAGAAGAAATCTATAAAATGTTTGGCACTAAATATTTGAATGATGAGCATGATTGCAATGTTGTTAGTATGAATTCCTTGAATATCCATGATGCTAATGATATGCAAAGCCACAAGCTTGGGGAAGCTATGTTTGATGAAGACGATATTTTTTGTCCCCCGAGTTTTGATGAGCAAATTTATTATGATGAAAGGATGCCTCCTATCTATGATTATTATTGTGATGACATGTATGCTTTAAAGAATAATAATAACAATGAAACTTGTCATCTTTATTTCAATTTTCAATCACATGATAGTTGCTTTGTTGAGTTTGCTCCCACTACTATTCATGAGAAGAAATTTGCTTATGTGGAGAGTAATAAAAATTCTATGCTTGTAGATCATGAAAAGAATGCTTTGTGTGATAGTTACATTGTTGAATTCATTCATGATGCTACTGAGAATTATTATGAGGTAGGAATATATGCTTGTAGGAATTGCAATAATACCAAGTTTCCTCTCTATGTGCTTAAAGTTTTGAAGTTATGCTTGTTTTACCTTCCTATGCAAGTTGATTCTTGTTCCCAAAAGTTGTTTGCTCACAAAATCCCTATGGATAGGAAGTGGGTTAGACTTAAATGTGCTAGTCATACTCTTCATGATGCTCTCTTTGTGTTTCAGTTCCTATCCTTTATGTGAGCATCATTGAAAATCATCATGCCTAGCTAGGGGCGTTAAACGATAGCGCTTGTTGGGAGGCAACCCAATTTTATTTTTGTTCCTTAATTTTTATTCCTGTTTAGCAATAAATAATTAATCTATCCTCTGTTTAGATGTGGTTTTATGTGTTTTAATTAGTGTTTGTGCCAAGTAGAACCTTTGGGAAGACTTGGGGAAAGTCTTGTTGATCATGCTGTAAAAACAAAAACTTTAGCGCTCACGAGAATTGCTGCCATTTTTATTTGGAGAGTGATATTTAGTTAATTATTTTTTCAGATGATTAATAGATAAATTCATCAGGTCCATCAATTTATTTGAGAATTTTATGAGTTCCAGAAGTATACGTTTGATCCAGATTACTACAGACTGTTCTGTTTTTGACAGATTCTGTTTTTCATGTGTTGTTTACTTATTTTGATGAATCTATGGCTTGTAAAATAGTTTATAAACCATAGAGAAGTTGGAATAAAGTAGGTTTAACACCAATATAAATAAAGAATGAGTTCATTACAGTACCTTGAAGTGGTGATTTACTTTCTTATACTAATGGAGCTTACGAGTTTTCTGTTAAGTTTTGTGTTGTGAAGTTTTCAAGTTCTGTGTAAGGATTCAATGGACTATGGAATAAGGAGTGGCAAGAGCCCAAGATTGGGGATGCCCAAGGCACCCCAAGGTAATATTCAAGTATAGCCAAGAGCCTAAGCTTGGGGATGCCCCGGAAGGCATCCCCTCTTTCGTCTTCGTTCATCGGTAACTTTACTTGGAGCTACATTTTTATTCACCACATGATATGTGTTTTGCTGGGAGAGTCAATTTATTTTGTTAGTATTTGCTTTCTGTTATTTAGAACAATGTTTTGCATCTTTTATTTCAACAAAAGTGGCATTGATAGCCTTTACTATGCCTATTTTACAAGTCCTCATGTTGCTGTTCGAAAACAGAAACATTACCGCTGTTGCAATAATTCCATAGAAAATTCAGAATGTGATAAAATGTTGAAACCTTTTTAATATTAAGCTCTGATAAATTTACTACAGTGGGAATTTTCTTTCATAATTTTTGGAGTTAGGGAAGTATGGATCTTGCTGCACTCTTTATAGACTGTCCTGTTTATGCAGATTGTTGTTATGTTTGCATTGTTTGCATATGTTTGCTCCTTTAATGATTCTATTTGAGGATAGGACTATTAAATATGCAGAGGAATTTAGTATGCAATGTTGAATAATAATTTTAGTGATTTGCTAAAGTAGAGTATGATAAGGTTTTTGCAATGGTTTATACTAACTTATCTCACGAGTCCTTGTTGAGTTTTGTGTGGATGAAGCTTTTGAGATTTAGGGAGACCGTGATATGAGAGGAATTAAGGAGACACAAAAGCTCAAGATTGGGGATTCCCAAGGCACCCCAAGATAATATTTCAATAAGTCTCAAGCGTCTAAGCTTGGGGATGCCCCGGTTGGCATCCCACCTTTCTTCTTCAACAACTATCGGTTAGTATCGGTTGATCCTAAGTTTTTGCTTCTTCACATGATGTTCGCTATTCTTAGATGTCATTTTATTTTGTTTTGCTTGATGTTTGAATAAATTATCAAGGTCTGAAATTATTAAATGGGAGAGTATTCACATAGTTGCATAATTATTCAACTACTCATTGATCTTCACTTATATCCTTCGGAGTAGTTTGTTGTTGCTCTAGTGCTTCACTTATATCCTTTTAGAGCACGGTGGTGGTTTTATTTTATAGAAATAGATGAACTCTCATGCTTCACTTATATTATTTTGAGAGTTCTAAACAGCATGGTAATTTGCTTTGGTTATGAATTTAGTCCTAATATGATGGGCATCCAAGAGGGATATAATAAAAACTTTCATATAGAGTGCATTGAATACTATGAGAAGTTTGAAACTTGATGATTGTTTTGAGATATGAGGATGGTAATATTAGAGTCATTCTAGTTGAGTAGTTGTGAATTTGAGAAATACTTGTGTTGAAGTTTGTGATTCCCGTAGCATGCACGTATGGTGAACCGTTATGTGATGAAGTCGGAGTATGATTTATTTATTGATTGTCTTCCTTATGAGTGGCGGTCGGGGACGAGCGATGGTCTTTTCCTACCAATATATCCCACTAGGAGCATGTGCGTAGTACTTTTTTTCAATAACTAATAGATTTTTTCAATAAGTATGTGAGTTCTTTATGGCTAATGTTGAGTCCATGGATTATACGCACTCTCACCCTTCCACCATTGCTAGCCTCTCTAGTACCGCGCAACTTTCGCCGGTACCATAAACCCACCATATACCTTCCTCAAAACAGCCACCATACATACCTATTATGGCATTTCCATAGCCATTCCGAGATATATTGCCATGCAACTTTCCACCGTTCTGTTTATTATGACACGCTCCATCATTGTCATACTGCTTTGCATGATCATGTAGTTGACATCGTATTTGTGGCAAAGCCACCATTCATAATTCTTTCATACACGTCACTCATGAGTCATTGCATATCCCGGTACACTGCCGGAGGCATTCACATAGAGTCATATTGTTGTTCTAAGTATTGAGTTGTAATTCTTGAGTTGTAAGTAAATAAAAGTGTGATGATCATCATTATTAGAGCATTGTCCCAGTGAGGAAAGGATGATGGAGAGTATGATTCCCCCACAAGTCGGGATGAGACTCCGGACGAAAATAAATAAATAAAAGAGGCCAAAGAAGCCCAAATAAAAAAAAAGAGAAAAGAGGCCATAAAAAAGAAGAGAAGGCCCAAATAAAAAAAATAAGAGAAAAAGAGAGAAGGGAAATGCTACTATCCTTTTACCACACTTGTGCTTCAAAGTAGCACCATAATCTTCATGATAGAGAGTCTCCTATGTTGTCACTTTCATATACTAGTGGGAATTTTACATTATAGAACTTGGCTTGTATATTCCAATGATGGGCTTCCTCAAAATTGCCCTAGGTCTTCGTGAGCAAGCGAGTTGGATGCACACCCACTTAGCTCTTTTGTTGAGCTTTCATATACTTATAGCTCTAGTGCAACCGTTGCATGGCAATCCCTACTCACTCACATTGATATCTATTGATGGGCATCTCCATAGCCCATTGATACGCCTAGTTGATGTGAGACAATCTTCTCCTTTTTGTCTTCTCCACAACCACCATTCTATTCCACCTATAGTGCTATATGCATGGCTTACGCTCATATATTGCGTGAAGATTGAAAAGGTCTGAGAACATCAAAAGTATGAAACAATTGCTTGGCTTGTCATCGGGGTTGTGCATGATTTAAATATTTTGTGTGGTGAAGATGGAGCATAGCCAGACTATATGATTTTGTAGGGATAGCTTTCTTTGGCCATGTTATTTTGAGAAGACATGATTGCTTAGTTAGTATGCTTGAAGTATTATTATTTTTATGTCAATATTAAACTTTTGTCTTGAATCTTATGGATCTGAATATTCTTGCTACAATAAAGAGAAATACATGATGAATATGTTAGGTAGCATTCCACATCAAAAATTCTGTTTTTATCATTTACCTACTCGAGGACGAGCAGGAATTAAGCTTGGGGATGCTGATACGTCTCCAACGTATCTATAATTTTTTATTGTTCCATGCTATTATATTATCAACCTTGGATGTTTTATATGCATTTATATGCTATTTTATATGATTTTTGGGACTAACCTATTAACCTAGAGCCCAGCGCCAGTTTCTGTTTTTACCTTGTTTTAGAGTATCGCTGAAAAGGAAAATCAAACGGAGTCCAATTGACCTGAAACTTCACGGAACTTATTTCTGGATCAGAAGAAGCCCAGAAGATTTGGAGTGCACGTCAGGAAAGAAATGAGGGAGCCACGAGGTAGGGGGGCGCGCCCACCCCCCTAGGGCGCGCCCTCCACCCTCGTGGGCCCCTCGTGGCCCCCCTGACGTACTTCTTCCACCTATATATCTCCATATACCCTAAAAACATCAGAGAGCACAATAGATTAGGAGTTCCGCCGCCAGAAGCCTCCGTAGCCACCGAAAAGCAATCTAGACCCGTTTCGGCACCCTGCCGGAGGGGGGAATCCCTCTCCGGTGGCCATCTTCATCATCCCGGCGCTCTCCATGACGAGGAGGGTTTAGTTCTCCCTCGGGGCTGAGGGTATGTACCAGTAGCTATGTGTTTGATCTCTCTCTCTCTCTCGTGCTCTTGATTTGGCACGATCTTGATGTATCGCGAGCTTTTCTATTATAGTTGGATCTTATGTTTCTCCTCCCCCTCTACTCTCTTGTAATGGATTGAATTTCCCCTTTGAAGATATCTTATAGGATTGAGTCTTTAAAGATTTGAGAACACTTGATGTATGTCTTGCCGTGCGTATCTATGGTGACAATGGGATACCACGTGATTCACTTGATGTATGTTTTGGTGATCAACTTGCGGGTTCCGCCCATGAACCTATGCATAGGGGTTGGCACACGTTTTCGTCGTGATTCTCCGGTAGAAACTTTGGGGCACTCTTTGAGGTTCTATGTGTTGGTTGAATAGATGAATCTGAGATTGTGTGACGCATATCGTATAATCATACCCATGGATACTTGAGGTGACATTGGAGTATCTAGGTGACATTAGGGTTTTGGTTGATTTTCGTCTTAAGGTGATATTCTAGTACGAACTCTAGGGCTGTTTGTGACACTTATAGGAATAGCCCAACGGATTGATTGGAAAGAATAACTTTGAGGTGGTTTAGTACCCTACCATAATCTCTTCGTTCGTTCTCCGCTACTAGTGACTTTGGAGTGACTCTTTGTTGCATGTTGAGGGATAGTTATGTGATCCAATTATGTTATGATTGTTGAGGGAACTTGCACTAGTGAAAGTATGAACCCTAGGCCTTGTTTCCTATCATTGCAATACCATCTACGCTCACTTTTATCACTTGTTACCTTGCTGTTTTTATAATTTCAGATTACAAAAACTATTATCTACCATCTATATACCACTTGTATCACCATCTCTTCGCCGAACTAGTGCACCTATACAATTTACCATTGTATTGGGCGTGTTGGGGACACAAGAGACTCTTTGTTATTTGGTTGCAGGGTTGCTTGAGAGAGACCATCTTCATCCTACGCCTCCCACGGATTGATAAACCTTAGGTCATCCACTTGAGGGAAATTTGCTACTGTCCTACAAACCTCTGCACTTGGAGGCCCAACAACATCTACAAGAAGAAGGTTGTGTAGTAGCATCAAGCTCTTTTCTGGCGCCGTTGCCGGGGAGGTGAGTGCTTGAAGGTATATCTTTAGATCTTGCAATCGAGTCTTTTAGTTTCTTGTTTTATCACTAGTTTAGTTTATAAAAGAAAACTATAAAAAACGGAATTGAGTTTGTCTCATACGCTTCACCTTTTTAATATCTTTCGTGAGTATGATGGAAAGGATAATTGTGCTCAAGTGCTAGAAGAAGAAATCTATAAATTGTTTGGCAGTAAATATTTGAATGATGAGCATGATTGCAATGTTGTTAGTATGAATTCCTTGAATATCCATGATGCTAATGATATGCAAAGCCACAAGCTTGGGGAAGCTATGTTTGATGAAGATGATATTTTTTGTCCCCCAAGTTTTGATGAGCAAATTTATTATGATGAAAGCATGCCTCCTATCTATGATGATTATTGTGATGACACATATGCTTTAAATAATAATAATAACCATGAAACTTGTCATATTGATCTTAATTTTCAATCACATGATAGTTATTTTGTTGAGTTTTCTCCCACTATTATTCATGAGAAGAAATTTGCTTATGTGGAGAGTAATAAATTTTCTATGCTTGTAGATCATGAAAAAAATTCTTTAGGTGCTGGTTATATTGTTGAATTAATTCATGATGCTACTGAGAATTATTATGAGGTAGGAATATATGCTTGTAGGAATTGCAATAATACCAAGTTTCCTCTCTATGTGCTTAAAGTTTTGAAGTTATGCTTGTTTTACCTTCCTATGCAAGTTGATTCTTGTTCCCAAAAGTTGTTTGCTCACAAAATCCCTATGGATAGGAAGTGGGTTAGACTTAAATGTGCTAGTCATACTCTTCATGATGCTCTCTTTATGTTTCAGTTCTTATCCTTTATGTGAGCATCATTGAAAATCATCATGCCTAGCTAGGGGCGTTAAACGATAGCGCTTGTTGGGAGGCAACCCAATTTTATATTTGTTCCATAATTTTTGTTCCTGTTTAGCAATAAATAATTAATCTAGCCTCTGTTTAGATGTGGTTTTATGTGTTTTAATTAGTGTTTGTGCCAAGTAGAACCTTTGGGAAGACTTGGGGAAAGTCTTGTTGATCATGCTGTAAAAACAGAAACTTTAGCGCTCACGAGAATTGCTGCCATTTTTATTTGGAGAGTGCTATTTAGTTAATTCTTTTTGAAGATGATTAATATGTAAATTCATCAGGTCCGGCAATTTATTTGGGAATTTTATAAGTTCCATAAGTATACGTTTGATCCAGATTACTACAGACTGTTCTGTTTTTGAGAGATTCTGTTTTTCAAGTGTTGTTTACTTATTTTGATGAATCTATGGCTTGTAAAATAGTTTATATGTTGGGGAACATAGCAGAATTTTAAAATTTTCTACACATCACCAAGATCAATCTATGGAGTCATCTAGCAACGAGGGAGAGAGGAGTGCATCTACATACCCTTGTAGATCGCGCGCGGAAGCGTTCAAGAGAACGGGGTTGATGGAGTCGTACTCGTCGTGATCCAAATCACCGATGACCTAGCGCCGAACGGATGGCACCTCCGCGTTCAACACACGTAAGGTTGGGAAGATGTCTCCTCCAACTTGATCCAGCAAGGGGGAAGGAGAGGTTGATGAAGATCTAGCAGCACAACGACGTGGTGGTGGAAGCAACGGTGATCTCGGCAGCGCTTCGCCAAGCTCAGGGAGAGGGAGGAGTGTCACGGGAGGGAGAGGGAGGCGCCAGGGGCTAGGGTGCGGCTGCCCTCCCTCCCCCCACTATATATAGGACCCCTAGGGAGGCGCCGGCCTAGGAGATTGAATCTCCAAGGGGGGCGGCGGCCAAGGGGGTGGAGTGCCCCCCAAGCCAAGTGGGCCGCCCCCACCCCTAGGGTTTCCAACCCTAGGCGCAGGGGAGGCCCATGGGGGGGCGCACCAGGCCACTAGGGGCTGGTTCCCATCCCACTTCAGCCCATGGGGCCCTCCGGGATAGGTGGCCCCACCCGGTGGACCCCCGGGACCCTTCCGGTGGTCCCGGTACAATACCGATTACCCCGGAAACCTTCCCGATGGCCGAAACTTGACTTCCTATATATAAATCTTCACCTCCGGACCATTCCGAAACTCCTCGTGAAGTCCGGGATCTCATCCGGGACTCCGAAAAACTTTTGGTTTACCGTATGCTAATATCTCAACAACCCTAGCGTCACTGAACCTTAAGTGTGTAGACCCTACGGGTTCGGGAGACACGCAGACATGACCGAGACGACTCTCTGGTCAATAACCAACAGCGGGATCTGGATACCCATGTTGGCTCCCACATGCTCCTCGATGATCTCATATACAATTCCCTTTGTCAATCGGTACGTTACTTGCCCGAGACTCGATCGTCGATATCCCAATACCTCGTTCAATCTCGTTACCGGCAAGTCACTTTACTCGTACCGTAATGCATGATCCCATGATCAACCACTTGGTCACATTGAGCTCATTATGATGATGCATTACCGAGTGGGCCCTGAGATACCTCTCCGTCATACGGAGTGACAAATCCCAGTCTCGATTCGTGCTAACCCAACAGACACTTTTGGAGATACCTGTAGTGTACCTTTATAGTCACCCAGTTACGCTGTGACGTTTGGCACACCCAAAGCACTCCTACGGTATCCGGGAGTTGCACAATCTCATGGTCTAAGGAAATTGTCATGGAATTGTCACGGCAGATGTCCTTTTGCAAGGACTTAGTCGTGGAGCCATCGCAACTAGGAAGCTTAAAGGGGTTAATCGGGACAAGGACACGCGAGGTTTATACTAGTTCAGCCCCTTACGGTGAAGGAAGGCCTACGTCTAGTTGGTTGGAATTGCTTGAGGTTTCGATAACCAGGGAGCGAGATACGCTATGCCTGGCTCTCGATCAGTTGTTTTTCGCCCTAAGCCGCTGGCGGGTCGTCCCCTTATATACACGGGTTGACGCCCTGCGACCTATAGAGTCCCGGCCGGCTCATAAACAGTGTCCGGCTTGGCGACTAGTCACTTCTACCTTATAGTACAAGTTATACCAGCACGGTGGTTTATCTTTACGGGCCTCAGAGTCGCCTGTGGGCCTTTAAGCCTTTTAGTGAACCGCCATCTTCATGCCTTGGTCTTGGGCTTCTGATGAACCTCTATTTGCGTAACCCGGCCCCTCCTGGATGGCTTACACAAATAGTCATATCCCTGACATTAGGCCCCAGATTGATTTGAACCGGTTCATGTCAATCTTTGAAAATCTTATGAACTGGCCTTTAGTCTTCTGTCTTGCGTGAAAAGTGTAACCCGTCATGACATCATCCTCTAGCTCTGGGTTAAATCATCGTGACATCATCTTCAATAAAAACTTATATTTAATTCATCATATCTTCAACGGATCTTTGCCTTTACTGACCCTCCCGAAAATCGAGGCGTCGGGCCGCTGGATAATGATGTCTTGGTCTCCTCGTTTCTCGCGTCATCTCAGTCGGTCCTCCTTATAAATAGGCGCAACCTAGGTCTTTTTAATTTCCTCCGGTCGTCTTCTTCCTCGCACTCCCTCTTCTGCCGCTCGAGCTCCGCCGCCGCCACCGTCGGAAACCTCGTCTTCACCGACTCAGGCTGCTGCATCACCCTGTTTTTTGACCAGAGAACAACGGCAACCCTCCGCAGTTCTTCCACATCGGTGAGTTCTCTTTCCCCCCTTTCTCAGATCTACATTAGTACTGTCTTGAGTTCGTCGACGTTCATCGCCGCCTGGCGCAACCTCCATTAGTTCTTACCTCTAATACCTTGTTCAGATCATAAAAACCACATAGAACTGCCGCGGAGGATGTTGTGTGCTTATTCTGTATGAAAACAGATCTCATTTCCTTGTTTTGGAAGCCCTCCTTGAGTATATGAACTTCCCTGTACTGTTTTAGGTCTAGAAATTTTTCCTTTCCAGAGCATCGTTTGATCCAAAATAATAATTGCAACTTGTGAAACCTGTTTGCTCCACACTTAGCCAAAAACTGTGTCTGTTGACTCTGTTTCAGCCATAGTAGTCCGTGTAACCGGTTTAAGATAATACCGGCTGTCAGCACCGCTTGCCTCTGGCGACTTAAGAAAACCTTAATCATATTTAATACCTGCAGCTGTTAAACATTATCACATAGTTACCCGTATGTCATTAGGCCCCTTCTTAAGCCGCCATCTTAAATAACCCAATAATGTTTATTCTCCAGGTTATAATAAACCGGAAAAAATTCCTTTATCTTGTTGTAGGCTTCAATTTACCCAATGGCACCCAAAGCTGTTAAACCTCCGGTTACCTGCAACTGGGTCCCATCCATTGTTACAGAGAGCAAACTATCCGAGTTTGTAAAGTCTGGCCATCTGCCCAAGAAGGATGTCATGTCTTATCGTGCTCCTGACCCGTCTGAAGAGAAACCTCAACCCAAGGAAGGGGTGATCATTTTTACCGATCACATGAGCCGGGGATTTGCTCCTCCCGGTTCAAAATTCTTTAGAGACATTTTGCACTTCTTTGACTTAAAACCTCAAGACATCGGGCCCAATTCTTCTTCCGATATGATCCGCTTCTCCTTGGTTATCTCCACCACCTGACAAAGAAAACACATAAACCTTTTTTGGGAGTGGAAAAAAGGACAGAGGTCTTGCTTTATTGCTTTATGTAATATACATAGTATAAGTATATACACATTAGAGCCGATGGCTCAAGTATAATAAGGCCGAAGATGAGCGATATTCCACGGCCGACGGGTGTCCTCCTCCGACTTACATGAGTCTTTGTGTTCCCGAACGTCGATAAGGTAGTATGATCCGTTGTTCAGATTCTTCTGACCACAAAGGGTCCTTCCCAAGGAGGGGATAGCTTGTGCATGTCAGATTGATCCTGGATGAGTCAGAGCACTAAGTCGCCTTCCTGAAAGGTTCTGGACCTAACCCGGCGGCTATGGTAGCGGCGCAGGTCTTGCTGGTAAATCGCCGAGCGGGCTATTGCCAAGTCTCGCTCTTCATCCAACAGGTCAAGTGCGTCTTGCCGAGCTTTTTCATTGTCTTCCTCAACATAAGCCGCCACACGGGGTTAGTCATGACGGATGTCACTCGGCAGGACCGCCTCTGCTCCATACACCATAAAGAAATGCATGTAACCCGTAGATCTGTTAGGTGTAGTATTGATGCTCCAAAGTATAGAAGGTAACTCCTCCACCCAACAACCCGGCGTCCGCTGCAAGGGGACCAAGAGCCGGGGCTTGATACCCCTCAAGATTTCTTGATTAGCTCGTTCTGCTTGACCATTGGATTGAGGGTGAGCCACAGCTGAAACGTCAAGCCGGATATGCTCTCGTTGACAGAACTATTCCATAGCTCCTCTGGAGAGGTTAGTGCCATTATCAGTTATAATGCCGTGTGGAAAACCAAAGCGAAAAATCACCTTTTTCATAAAATGGACCGTCATGGCTGCATCACACTTACTGACTGGCTCCGCCTCCACCCACTTTGTGAACTTGTCAACCGCCACCAAGAGGTGCGTCTTTTTATCCTTAGACCTTTTGAAAGGCCCGACCATATCAAGCCCCCAGACTACAAATGGCCAAGTAATTGGAATCATCCTCAATTCTTGAGCCGGCACATGGGCTCGTCGTGAGAATTTCTGACATCCGTCACATTTACTGACCAGGTCTTCTGCATCAGCATGAGCCGTCAGCCAATAAAACCCATGACGGAAAGCTTTGGCCACAAGAGATTTTGAGCCGGCGTGATGACCACAATCGCCTTCATGAATCTCACAAAGGATCTCCTGACCCTCTGTAGGTGACGCGCAACGTTGAAACGCTTCAGTGACGCTGCAATGATGTAACTCGCCATTGACAATTGTCATGGACTTGGATCGCCGGGCAATTTGTCTTGCCAAGCTCTCATCTTCAGGCAACTCTCCCCGGGTCATGTAAGCCAAATAAGGCACTGTCCAATCCGGGATAACGTGGAGAGCCGCCACTAGCTGTGCCTCTGGGTCTGGTATTGCCAGATCTTCCTCTATAGGTAACTTAACAGAAGGATTATTCAAAACATCAAGAAAGGTGTTAGGCGGCACTGGCTTACGCTGAGATCCCAGCCGGCTTAAGGCATCAGCCGCCTCATTCTTCCTTCGATCAATGTGTTCCACCACATAACCCTTGAAATGTCCAGCCACAGCATCGACTTCACGACGGTAAGCCGCCATAAGGGGATCTTTAGAGTCCCACTTGCCTGACACCTGTTGAGCCACAAGGTCTGAGTCTCCCAAGCATCATACCCGGCTCAAGTTCATCTCTTTGGCCATCCAGAGACCATGGAGTAGGGCCTCGTACTCAGCTGCATTGTTAGTACAAGGAAACATAAGCTGGAGCACATAACAAAATTTATCACCTCGAGGGGAAGTTAACACGACTCCAGCCCCCGAGCCTTCCAACTGTCTGGACCCATCAAAGTGAATAGTCCAATAAGTGTTATCGGGCTTCTCCTCAGGTGCCTGTAGCTCTGTCCAGTCGTTGATGAAATCCACCAAAGCTTGAGACTTAATGGCAGTGCGTGGTGCGTACTTCAGACCATGAGGCCCGAGCTCGATGGCCCACTTGGTGACTCGTCCTGTAGCCTCTCTGTTCTGAATAATGTCTTCCAAGGGGGCAGAACTTACCACAGTGATAGGGCGACCTTGGAAGTATTGCTTCAGCTTCCGGCTTGCCATGAACACCCCATAAACAAGTTTCTGCCAATGAGGATATCTTTGTTTTGACTCGTTGAGTACCTCACTGACATAATAAACCGGTTGTTGAACCGGATGTTCCTTACCAGCCTCCTTGCGCTCTACCACAATTGCCACACTGACGGCTCGTGAATTAGCAGCCACATATAACAGCAAAGGCTCTTTGTCAATGGGGGCTGCAAGAACTGGCGGCTCAGATAACTGCCTCTTCAAATCCTCAAAAGCGGCATTAGCAGCATTACTCCAGACAAAGGTGTCTGCCTTCTTCATCAGTTGGTACAGCGGTAGGGCCTTCTCACCTAACCGGCTTATGAACCGGCTTAAAGCGGCAACATGACCCGCCAGTCGCTGAACATCATTGATACATGCTGGTTTAGCCAAAGAAGTGATTGCCTTAATCTTCTCCGGATTAGCCTCGATGCCCCTGTTTGATACCAAGAATCCCAAAAGCTTGCCTGCAGGCACACCAAATACACACCTCTCCGGGTTAAGCATCATTTTGTAAACCCGGAGATTGTCAAAGGTTTCTCTAAGATCAGATATCAAGGTTTCCGCCTCTCTGGATTTCACCATTATGTCATCCACATAAGCATGAACATTGCGCCCAATCTGATTGTGGAGACAATTCTGTACACACCGTTGATAAGTCGCCTAGGCACTCTTGAGCCCAAAAGGCATAGACACATAGCAGAAGGCTCCAAACAGAGTGATGAAAGCCGTCTTCTCCTGGTCCTTAACTGCCATCTTGATCTGATGATAACCAGAGTAAGCATCCAAAAAGCTCAAACGCGCACAACCCGCCGTAGCATCAATGATTTGATCAATACGGGGGAGAGTGAAAGGATCAGCCGGACAAGCCTTATTTAAGTCTGTGTAATCCACACACATCTGCCAGGTGCCGTTTTTCTTGAGCACGAGCACCGGGTTAGCCAACCACTCTGGGTGAAACACTTCGACAATGAACCCAGCCGCCAAGAGCCGGGCGACCTCTTCTCCTATAGCTTTTCGTCGTTCCTCATTGAATCGCCGCAGAAACTGCCTAACCGGCTTATACTTCGGATCAATCTTAAGAGTGTGCTCAGCGAGTCCTCTCGGTACACCCGGCATGTTAGAAGGCTTCCATGCAAAAATGTCTCGGTTCTCACGGATGAACTCGATGAGCGCGCTTTCCTATTTAGGATCCAAGTTGGCACTGATGCTGAATTGCTTAGACGAATCACCCGGAGTAAAATCAACGAGCTTAGTCTCTGCAGCCAATTTAAACTTCATGGCCGGGTCATGCTCCGTAGTCGGCTTCTTGAGGGAGGTCATATCCGCCGGGTCAACGTTATCTTGATAAAATTTGAGCTCCTCTGCTGCACAGACAGACTCGGCATAAGCTGCATCGCCTTCTTCGCATTCCAGGGCCACCTTTCGGCTTCCATGCATAGTGATGGTACCTTTGTAACCCGGCATCTTGAGCTATAAATAAACATAACACGGCCGCGCCATGAACTTGGCATAAGCCGGCCGGCCGAACAAAGCGTGATATGGGCTCTTGATTTTTACCACTTCAAAAGTTAACTTTTCTGCCCTAGAATCATGCTCGTCTCCAAAGGCCACCTCTAGCTCAATCTTACCCACAGGATATGCCGACTTACCAGGTACCACTCCATGGAAGACGGTGTTGGAAGTCTTTAAATTCTTGTCAGTTAAGCCCATGCGCCGAAAGGTCTCGTAATAGAGGATGTTGATGCTGCTACCTCCATCCATGAGCACCTTAGTAAATTTATAACCACCAACCTGCGGTGCCACTACCAGGGCCAGTTGACCCGGATTATCAACCCGGGGAGGGTGATCCTCCCTGCTCCAGACAATAGGTTGTTCCGACCACCTCAAGTAACGAGGGACTGCCGGCTCAACAGAATTCACTGCCCTCCTATGAACTTTCTGATCCCGTTTACACAAACTTGTGGTGAACACGTGATACTGCCCACTGTTTAGCTGTTTTAGATGGCTCCGATAACCCGACTGCTGCTGCTGCTGACCTCCTTGACCAGACTGTTGTTGATTATAACCACCCTGGCTTCCCTGAAAACCGGATCCTGAACCGCCGCCCGGGCCATGAAAGCCGCCAGCTCCTGAGCCGCCTCCTGGGCCTTGATTGCCATCAAACGTATTAGAATTCTTGAAAGCCTTTGATTGCGCAATCCTTCCATAAATGAGTCGCTGGTCGTTCCCGGGTGCCGTGTTTCGGGCAGGGCTCATTGAGTAGTTGCTCAAGAGATGGACCTGACCCACCAAACCGAGGGGGTGGCTTTCCTTTGTGCTTCTGATTGTTACCCTGTGCATTGGCCACAAATTCCCGGTTACCGTCCGCCTTATGCTTATTGCCTCCTTGACTCGCCGGTTATGCTGCTGACCCTTTCCATTACCGTTCTTCTTTCCCTTCCCTGTCTTTTCCTCATCAGACGCGGGATTGGTACTATCAGAATCGGCATACTTGACTAAAGCCGCCATCAGCGTCCCCATATCGTTGCAATCACGCTTAAGGCGCCCCAGTTTCTGTCTCAGAGGCTCAAAGCGGCAATTTTTCTCCAGCATGAGAACTGCTGATCCGGCATCCATCTTGTCAGACGAATGTATTATGTCTTTGACCCGGCGCACCCAATGAGTCGTAGATTCACCTTCCTCCTGCTTACAATTTGTCAGGTCCATAATCGACATAGACTGCTTGCAAGTGTCCTTGAAGTTCTGGATGAAACGGGCCTTTAGCTCCGCCCATGACCTAATGGAATTGGGTGGCAAGCCCTTTAACCAAGAACGGGCCGTTCCGTCCAACATCATGGTGAAGTATTTAGCCATCGCTTCATCACTAACCTCCAGCAGCTCCATGGCCATCTCGTAACTTTCAATCCACGCCCCAGGCTGTAAATCGGCCGTATAATTCGGCACCTTTTGAGGTCCCTTGAAATCCTTGGGCAGATGTACATTACGTAGAGCCGGTACCAGACAAGGAACTCCTCCGGTTCTAGTAGCAACACCCGCCTCAACGGAAGTCGTCGGGTAAGCCGGTGAGTCCTGTTGGGCTGCTAGCTGAGCCGCCCGCTCGTCCTCCTGACGTATCCGATCCTGAATCGGGTTATACCCGCCGGGCTGGTTCCGGCGTTGAGCGCTACATGACAAGGCCTCTGACTCCATGTGTCTACTGTAACTCGGGCTCCGGTTTTGACGAGGCGGAGCTAACCAGGGCGGAGGAGTTGAGTGAATCATGTCCTGGCTGTAGGAGTAGGTCTCTTGCTGAGCCAGGGCTGTTTAGACAAGTTCCCTGATCCTTCGGGTTTCCACCGTTGTCGGATCATCACCATCTACTGGGAGAGCCGCCAAACGTGCTGATGCCGCGATTAAGTTCTCCATGGGGTTGGAGAAGTGACCTTGTGGTATTGGTACGTAATGGGGCGATGCCATGTTGCTGTGAAGAGGCGTCGTCACCAGAGGCTGGACTGGGCCTCCCGCTCCGGATGTCATAAACTGATTTGCACCTGGCGGGTTACTTGGGCCAGCCCCGGGTGTAGCAAAGAGATTCCTAGGATCATAAATCTGAGGTAAACGGGACTGAGTTTTCTGATGTCTCCTCCTCATTACCTCATTAGATGTGTTCAAGCTCAACGTGAGCTGAAAGGCCTCTGCTTGAAGTTGTTGCGCCCGTACGTCCAAAGCCGCCCGCTCTGTGGCTAATCTAGTATCTTCAGCTGCTAAGGTTTCCTTGGCCCGGGCGATCTCATCGCGAACCTGTGCCACCTCTGCCTCATGCTCAGATTGGTTCGCAGGGACGACTGTAACAGTTAACAAGGCCGTAAGTTTATCCATGAGATCCATCAGCACCTGAGCCGGTGAGCGCACAGGGCCTCCTGCCCCGGCTGCTCCTAACCCGGACGTTATCACCGCTGAGGCCGTAGAATTTTGGTCGGGTTGAGTACCAGCCATGAAGACTCCTGCCCAGTTTGGCGACTCTGAGGGGTCCGGAATAGTGCTGCCATCGGAACAGCCCCCAAGCACACCATCTTGAACTTGATACAGCGAATCTGTTGAGCCGGCGGACGAATCACCGTCAGAGAGGACGGCCGGCTCACCATCACCTTCAGATCCTTCAGGAAGTTCACCTCCGTGGATGCAACCCACAAAGGCACGCTTCACGACGGGTTGAGCTCGGGCGGGTTTTGCACGCTGAGCCGTCTCGACGAGGTCGGTGCAGCTGTCCGGCTCAGGGCCCGGCTCACCAATCCGGCCGATGAAGACGTGAATTCCGCCAAAGGGGACCCGGTACCCGTACTCAATTGAGCCGGCGTCGGGGCCCCAGCCTTAGTCGTCGATGTAGATCTTGCCGCGATGACTCTTGGTCATCCGGCCAACTGCGTATCCCTTGAGCCCTTCGAAGCTGCCCTTCAAGAACTCAAATCCACCGTGCGCTGGCCCCACGGTGGGCGCCAACTATCGTGGAATTGTCACGGCAGATGTCCTTTTGCAAGGACTTAGTCGTGGAGCCATCGCAACTAGGAAGCTTAAAGGGGTTAATCCGGACAAGGACATGCGAGGTTTATACTAGTTCAGCCCCTTACGGTGAAGGAAGGCCTACGTCTAGTTGGGTTGGAATTGCTTGAGGTTTCGATGACCAGGGAGCGAGATACGCTATGCCTGGCTCTCGATCAGTTGTTTTTCGCCCTAAGCCGCTGGCGGGTCATCCCCTTATATACACGGGTTGACGCCCTGCGACCTACAGAGTCCCGGCCGGCTCATAAACAGTGTCCGGCTCGGCGACTAGTTACTTCTACCTTACAGTACAAGTTATACCATCATGGCGGTTTATCTTTACGAGCCTCAGAGTCGCCTGTGGGCCTTTAAGCCTTTTAGTGAAGCGCCATCTTCATGCCTTGGTCTTGGGCTTCTGATGAACCTCTATTTGCGTAACCCGGCCCCTCCTGGATGGCTTACACAAATAGTCATATCCCCAACAGAAATGATACTTGACATTCGGAAAAGCTATAGCAAACGAACTACACGATCTTTGAGCTATGCTTAGGATTGGGTCTTGTCCATCACATCATTCTCCTAATGATGTGATCCCGTTATCAATGACATCCAATGTCCATAGTCAGGAAACCATGACTATCTTTTGATCAACGAGCTAGTCAACTAGAGGCTCACTAGGGACGTGTTGTGGTCTATGTATTCACACATGTATTACGATTTCCGGATAACACAATTATAGCATGAACAATAGACAATTATCATGAACAAAGAAATATAATAATAACCATTTTATTATTGCGTCTAGGGCATATTTCCAACAGTCTCCCACTTGCACTAGAGTTAATAGTCTAGTTACATTGTGATGCATCGAACACCCATGCAGTTCTGGTGTTGATCATGTTTTGCTCTAGGGAGAGGTTTAGTCAACGGATCTGCCACATTCAGGTCCGTATGTACTTTACAAATATCTATGTCTCCATTTTGAACACTTTCACGAATGGAGTTGAAGTGACGCTTGATATGCCTGGTCTTCCTGTGAAACCTGGGCTCCTTGGCAAGGGCAATAGCTCCAGTGTTGTCACAGAAGAGAGTCATCGGGCCCGACGCATTGGGTATGACTCCTAGGTCCGTAATGAACTCCTTCACCCAGATTGCCTCTTGTGCTGCCTCTGAGGCTGCCATGTACTCCGCTTCACATGTAGATCCCGCCACAACGCTTTGCTTGCAACTGCACCAGCTAACTGCCCCACCATTCAAAATATACACGTATCCGGTTTGTGACTTAGAGTCATCCAAATCTGTGTCGAAGCTAGCATCGACGTAACCCTTTACGACGAGCTCTTCATCACCTCCATAAACGAGAAACATATCCTTAGTCCTCTTCAGGTACTTCAGGATATTCTTGACCGCTGTCCAGTGTTCCATGTCGGGATTACTTTGGTACCTTCCTACCAAACTTACGGCAAGGTTTACATCAGGTCTGGTACACAGCAAAGCATACATGATAGACCCTATGGCCGAGGCATAGGGGACGACACTCATCTTTTCTCTATCTTCTGTCGTGGTCGGGCATTGAGCCGTGCTCAATCTCGTACCTTGCAATACAGGCAAGAACCCCTTCTTTGACTGATCCATTTTGAACTTCTTCAATATCTTGTCAAGGTACGTACTCTGTGAAAGACCAATGAGGCGTCTCGATCTATCTCTATAGATCTTGATGCCTAATATATAAGCAGCTTCTCCAAGATCCTTCATTGAAAAACACTTGTTCAAGTAGGCCTTTATGCTTTCCAAGAATTCTATATCATTTCCCATCAACAGTATGTCATCCACATACAATATGAGAAATGCTACAGAGCTCCCACTCACTTTCTTGTAAAAGCAGGCTTCTCCATAAGTCTGCGCAAACCCAAACGCTTTGATCATCTCATCAAAACGAATGTTCCAACTCCGAGATGCTTGCACCAGCCCATAAATCGAGCGTTGGAGCTTGCACACCTTGTCAGCATTCTTAGGATCGACAAAACCTTCCGGCTGCATCATATACAATTCTTCCTTAAGGAAACCATTAAGGAATGCCGTTTTGACGTCCATTTGCCATATCTCATAATCATAGAATGCGGCAATTGCTAACATGATTCAGATGAACTTCAGCTTCGCTACGGGTGAGAAAGTCTCATCGTAGTCAACCCCTTGAACTTGTCGATAACCCTTAGCGACAAGCCGAGCTTTATAGATGGTTACATTACCATCCGCGTCTGTCTTCTTCTTAAAGATCCATTTATTTTCTATGGCTCGCTGATCATCGGGCAAGTCAGTCAAAGTCCATACTTCGTTTTCATACATGGATCCTATCTCGGATTTCATGGCTTCCAGCCATTTGTCGAAATCTGAGCCCGCCATCGCTTCTTCATAGTTTGAAGGTTCATCGTTGTCTAACAACATGATTTCCAAGACAGGGTTGCCGTACCACTCTGGTGCGGAACGTGTCCTTGTGGACCTACGAAGTTCAGTAGCAACTTGATCTGAAGTTCCATGATCATCATCATTAACTTCCTCTCTAGTCGGTGCAGGCACCTCAGGAACATTTTCTTGAGCTGCGCCACTTACCGGTTCAAGAGGTAATACTTCATCGAGTTCTACTTTCCTCCCACTTATTTCTTCCGAGAGAAACTCTTTCTCTAGAAAGGATCCATTCTTGGCAACAAAGATCTTGCCTTCGGATCTGAGGTAGAAGGTATACCCAATAGTTTCTTTAGGGTATCCTATGAAGACGCATTTTTCCGACTTGGGTTCGAGCTTTTCAGGTTGAAGTTTCTTGACATAAGCATCGCATCCCCAAACTTTTAGAAATGAAAGCTTAGGTTTCTTCCCAAACCATAATTCATACGGTGTCGTCTCAACGGATTTCGACGGAGCCCTATTTAAAGTGAATGCGGCAGTCTCTAAAGCATAGCCCCAAAATGATAGTGGTAAATCCGTAAGAGACATCATAGATCGCACCATATCCAATAGAGTGCGATTACGAAGTTCGCACACACCATTACGCTGAGGTGTTCCAGGCGGCGTGAGTTGTGAAACTATTCCACATTGTCTTAAGTGTGTGCCAAATTCGTGACTCAAGTATTCCCCCCCACGATCTGATCACAAGAACTTGATTTTCTTGTCACGTTGATTCTCAACCTCACTCTGAAATTCCTTGAACTTTTCAAAGGTCTCAGACTTGTGTTTCATTAAGTAGACATACCCATATCTACTCCAGTCATCAGTGAGGGTGAGAACATAATGATAGCCACCACGAGCCTCAACACTCGTTGGACCGCACACATCAGTATGTATGATTTCCAATAAGTTGATTGCTCGCTCCATTGTTCCTGAGAACGGAATCTTGGTATTTTACCCATGAGGCATGGTTCGCATGTGTCAAATGATTCGTAATCAAGAGACTCCAAAAGTCCATCTGCATGGAGCTTCTTCATGCGTTTGACACCTATGTGACCAAGGCGGCAGTGCCACAAGTATGTGGGACTATCATTATCAACCTTACATCTTTTGGTATTCACACTATGAATATGTGTAACATTACACTCGAGATTCATTAAGAATAAACCATTCACCAGCGGAGCATGACCATAAAACATATCTCTCATATAAATAGAACAACCATTATTCTCGGATTTAAATGAGTAGCCATCTCGAATTAAACGAGATCCTGATACAATGTTCATGCTCAAAGTTGGCACTAAATAACAATTATTGAGGTTTAAAACTAATCCCGTAGGTAAATGTAGAGGCAGCGTGCCGACGGCGATCACATCGACTTTGGAACCATTCCCGACGCGCATCGTCACCTCGTCCTTCACCAGTCTCCGCTTATTCCGCAGCTCCTGCTTTGAGTTACAAATGTGAGCAACCTCACCGGTATCAAATACCCAGGAGCTACTACGAGTACTGGTAAGGTACACATCAATTACATGTATATCACATATACCTTTAGTGTTGCCGGCCTTCTTGTCCGCTAAGTATTTGGGGCAGTTCCGCTTCCAGTGACCACTTCCCTTGCAATGAAAACACTCAGTCTTAGGCTTGGGTCCATTCTTTGACTTCTTCCCGGCAGCTTGCTTACCGGGCGTGGGAACTCCCTTGCCGTCCTTCTTGAAGTTCTTTTTACCCTTGCCTTTCTTGAACTTAGTGGTTTTATTCACCATCAACACTTGATGTTCCTTTTTGATTTCCACCTCCGCTGATTTCAGCATTGAATATACCTCAGGAATGGTCTTTTCCATCCCCTGCATATTGAAGTTCATCACAAAGCTCTTGTAGCTCGATGGAAGCGACTGAAGGATTCTGTCAATGACCGCGTCATCCGGGAGATTAACTCCCAGCTGAGTCAAGCGGTTATGCAACCCAGACATTTTGAGTATGTGCTCACTGACAGAACTATTTTCCTCCATCTTACAACTGAAGAACTTGTCAGAGACTTCATATCTCTTGACCTGGGCATGAGCTTGGAAAACCATTTTCAGCTCTTCGAACATCTCATATGCTCCGTGTCTCTCAAAACGCTTTTCGAGCCCCGGTTCTAAGCTGTAAAGCATGCCGCACTGAACGAGGGAGTAATCATCAACACGTGACTGCCAAGCGTTCATAATGTCTTGGTTCTCTGGGATGGGTGCGTCACCTAGCGGTGCTTCTAGGACTTAATCTTTCTTGGCAGCTATGAGGATGATCCTCAGGTTCCGGACCCAGTCCGTATAGTTGCTGCCATCATCTTTCAGCTTTCTCTAGGAACACGTTGAAGTTGAGGGCAACATTAGCGTGGGCCATTTTATCTACAAGACATAGTGTAAAGATTTTAGACTAAGTTCATGATAATTAAGTTCATCTAATCAAATTATTCAATGAACTCCCACTCAGATAGACATCCCTCTAGTCATCTAAGTGAAACATGATCCGAGTCAACTAGGCCGTGTCCGATCATCATGTGAGATGGACTAGTCAACATCGGTGAACATCTTCATGTTGATCGTATCTTCTATACGACTCATGATCGACCTTTCGGTCTTCCGTGTTCCGAGGCCATGTCTGTACATGCTAGGCTCGTCAAGTCAACCTAAGTGTATTGCGTGTGTAAATCTGGCTTACACCCGTTGTATTAGAACGTTAGAATCTATCACACCCGATCATCACGTGGTGCTTCGAAACAACGAACCTTCGCAACGGTGCACAGTTAGGGGGGACACTTTCTTGAAATTATTACGAGGGATCATCTTATTTAAGCTGCCGTCGTTCTAAGCAAATAAGATGCAAAACATGATAAACATCACATGTAATCAAATAGTGACATGATATTGCCAATATCATTTGCTCCTTTTGATCTCCATCTTCGGGGCTTCATGATCATCGTTGTCACCGGCATGACACCATGATCTCCATCATCATGATCTCCATCATCGTGTCTTCTTGAAGTTGTCTCGTCATCTATTACTTCTACTACTATGGCTAACGCTTTAGCAATAAAGTAAAGTAATTACATGACATTTATGTTGACACGCAGGTCATAAATAAATAAAGACAACTCCTATGGCTCCTGCCGGTTGTCATACTCATCGACATGCAAGTCGTGATTCCTATTACAAGAACATGATCAATCTCATACATCACATATATCATTCATCACATCCTTTTGGCCATATCACATCACACGGCACATGCTGCAAAAACAAGTTAGACGTCCTCTAATTGTTGTTGCAAGTTTTTACGTGGCTGCTATAGGTTTCTAGCAAGAACGTTTCTTACCTACGCCAAAACCACAACGTGATATGCCAATTTCTACTTACCCTTCATAAGGACCCTTTTCATCGAATCCGATCCGACTAAAGTGGGAGAGACAGACACCCGCTAGCCACCTTATGCAACTAGTGCATGTCAATCGGTGGAACCAGTCTCACGTAAGCGTACGTGTAAGGTCGGTCTGGGCCGCTTCATCCCACGATGCCGCCGAATCAAGATAAGACTAGTAACGGCAAGCAAATTGACAATATCCACGCCCACAACTGCTTTGTGTTCTACTCGTGCATAGAAACTACGCATAGACCTAGCTCTGATACCACTGTTGGGGAACGTAGCAGAATTTTAAAATTTTCTACGCATCACCAAGATCAATCTATGGAGTCATCTAGCAACGAGGGAGAGAGGAGTGCATCTACATACCCTTGTAGATCGCACGCGGAAGCGTTCAAGAGAACGGGGTTGATGGAGTCGTACTCGTCGTGATCCAAATCACCGATGACCTAGCGCCGAACGGACGGCACCTCTGCGTTCAACACACGTACGATTGGGAAGACGTCTCCTCCAACTTGATCCAGCAAGGGGGAAGGAGAGGTTGATGAAGATCCAGCAGCACGACGGCGTGGTGGTGGAAGCAACGGTGATCTCGGCAGGGCTTCGCCAAGCTCAGGGAGAGGGAGGAGTGTCACGGGAGGGAGAGGAAGGCGCCAGGGGCTAGGGTGCGGCTGCCCTCCCTCCCCCCCCACTATATATAGGACCCCTAGGGGGCGCCGGCCCTAGGAGATTGAATCTCCAAGGGGGGGGCGGCCAAGGGGGTGGAGTGCCCCCCAAGCCAAGTGGGGCGCCCCCACCCCTAGGGTTTCCAACCCTAGGCGCAGGGGAGGCCCATGGGGGGCGCACCAGCCCACTAGGGGCTGGTTCCCCTCCCACTTCATCCCATGGGGCCTCCGGGATAGGTGGCCCCACCCGGTGGACCCCCGGGACCCTTTCGGTGGTCCCGGTACAATACCGATTACCCCGGAAACCTTCCCGATGGCCGAAACTTGACTTCCTATATATAAATCTTCACCTCTGGACCATTTCGAAACTCCTCGTGACGTCCGGGATCTCATCCGGGACTCCGAACAACTTTCGTGTTACCGTATGCTAATATCTCAACAACCCTAGCGTCACCGAACCTTAAGTGTGTAGACCCTACGGGTTCCGGAGACACGCAGACATGACCGAGATGACTCTCTGGTCAATAACCAACAGCGGGATCTAGATACCCATGTTGGCTCCCACATGCTCCTCGATGATCTCATCGGATGAACCACGATGTCGAGGATTCAATCAATCCCGTATACAATTCCCTTTGTCAATCGGTACGTTACTTGCCCGAGACTCGATCGTCGGTATCCCAATACCTTGTTCAATCTCGTTACCGGCAAGTCACTTTACTCGTACTATAATGCATGATCCCGTGATCAACCACTTGGTCACATTGAGCTCATTATGATGATGCATTACCGAGTGGGCCCAGAGATACCTCTCCGTCATACGGAGTGACAAATCCCAGTCTCGATTCATGCCAACCCAACAGACACTTTCGGAGATACCTGTAGTGTACCTTTATAGTCACCCAGTTATGTTGTGACGTTTGGCACACCCAAAGCACTCCTACGGTATCCGGGAGTTGCACAATCTCATGGTCTAAGGAAATGATACTTGACATTCGGAAAAGCTATAGCAAACGAACTACACGATCTTTGAGCTATGCTTAGGATTGGGTCTTGTCCATCACATCATTCTCCTAATGATGTGATCCGTTATCAATGACATCCAATGTCCATAGTCAGGAAACCATGACTATCTTTTGATCAACGAGCTAGTCAACTAGAGGCTCACTAGGGACGTGTTGTGGTCTATGTATTCACACATGTATTACGATTTTCGGATAACACAATTGTAGCATGAACAATAGACAATTATCATGAACAAAGAAATATAATAATAACCATTTTATTATTGCCTCTAGGGCATATTTCCAACATTACAAACCATAGAGAAGTTGGAATACAGTAGGTTTAACACCAATATAAATAAAGAATGAGTTCATTACAGTACCTTGAAGTGGTGATTTACTTTCTTATACTAAGGGAGCTTACGAGTTTTCTGTTAAGTTTTGTGTTGTGAAGTTTCCAAGTTTTGGGTAAGGATTCGGTGGACTATGGAATAAGGAGTGGAAAGATCCTAAGCTTGGGGATTCCCAAGGCACCACAAGGTAATATTCAAGGATATCCAAGAGCCTAAGCTTGGGGATGCCCCGGAAGGCATCCCCTCTTCCGTCTTCGTTCATCGGTAACTTTACTTGGAGCTATATTTTTATTCACCACATGATATGTGTTTTGCTTGGAGCGTCAATTTATTTTGTTAGGATTTTCTTTCTGTTATTTAGAACAATGTTTTGCATCTTTTATTTCAATAAAAGTGGCATTGATAGCCTTTACTATGCCTATTTTACAAGTCCTCATGTTGCTGTTTGAAAACAGAAAGATTACCGCTGTTGCAATAATTCCCTAGAAAAGTCAGAATGTGATAAAATGTTTAAACCTTTTGCATATTAAGCTCTGATAAATTTACTACAGTGTGAATTTTCTTTCATAATTTTTTGAGCTGGGGAAGTATGGATCTTGCTGCACTCTTTACAGACTGTCCTGTTTAGGCAGATTGCTGTTATGTTTGCATCTGTTTGCTTCTTTGATGATTCTATTTTGAGGATAGGACTATTAAATATGCAGAGGCATGTAGTATGCAATGTTGAATAATAATTTTAGTTATTTTCTACAGTAGAGTATGATAAGGTTTTTGCAATGGTTTATACTAACTTATCTCACGAGTCCTTGTTGAGTTTTGTGTGGATGAAGCTTTTGAGCTTTAGGGAGACCGTGATATGAGAGGAATTAAGGAGACACAAAAGCTCAAGCTTGGGGATGCCCAAGGCACCCCAAGATAATATTTCAATAAGTCTCAAGCATCTAAGCTTGGGGATGCCCCGGTTGGCATCCCACCTTTCTTCTTCAACAACTATCGGTTAGTATCGGTTGATCCTAAGTTTTTGCTTCTTCACATGATGTTCGCTATTCTTAGATGTCATTTTATTTTGTTTTTCTTGCTGTTTGAATAAAGTATCAAGGTCTAAAATTATTAAATGGGAGAGTCTTCACATAGCTGCATAATTATTCAACTACTCATTGATCTTCACTTATATCTTTCGGAGTAGTTTGTTGTTGCTCTAGTGCTTCACTTATATCCTTTTAGAGCACGGTGGTGGTTTTATTTTATAGAAATAGATGAACTCTCATGCTTCACTTATATTATTTTGAGAGTTCTAAACAGCATGGTAATTTGCTTTGGTTATGAATTTAGTCCTAATATGATAGGCATCCAAGAGGGGTATAATAAAAACTTTCATATAAAGTGCATTGAATACTATGAGAAGTTTGAAACTTGATGATTGTTTTGAGATATGAGGATGGTGATATTAGAGTCATGCTAGTTGAGTAGTTGTGAATTTGAGAAATACTTGTGTTGAAGTTTGTGATTCCCGTAGCATGCACGTATGGTGAACCGTTATGTGATGAAGTCGGAGCATGATTTATTTATTGATTGTCTTCCTTATGAGTGGCGGTCGGGGATGAGCGATGGTCTTTTCCTACCAATCTATCCCCCTAGGAGCATGCGCGTAGTACTTTGTTTCGATAACTAATAGATTTTTGCAATAAGTATGTGAGTTCTTTATGACTAATGTTGAGTCCATACGCACTCTCACCCTTCCACCATTGCTAGCCTCTCTAGTACCGCGCAACTTTCGCCGGTACCATAAACCCACCATATACCTTCCTCAAAACAGCCACCATACCTACCTATTATGGCATTTCCATAGCCATTCCGAGATATATTGCCATGCAAATTTCCACCGTTCTGTTTATTATGACACGCTCCATCATTGTCATACTGCTTTGCATGATCATGTAGTTGACATCGTATTTGTGGCAAAGCCACCATTCATAATTCTTTCATACACGTCACTCATGAGTCATTGCATATCCCGGTACACTGTTGGAGGCATTCACATAGAGTCATATTGTTGTTCTAAGTATTGAGTTGTAATTCTTGAGTTGTAAGTAAATAAAAGTGTGATGATCATCATTATTAGAGCATTGTCCCGGTGAGGAAAGGATGATGGAGACTATGATTCCCCCACAAGTCGGGATGAGACTCCGGACGAAAATAAATAAATAAAAGAGGCCAAAGAAGCCCAAATAAAAAAGAGAGAAAAGATGCCATAAAAAAGAAGAGAAGGCCCAAATAAAAAATGAGAGAAAAAGAGAGAAGGGCAATGCTACTATCCTTTTACCACACTTGTGCTTCAAAGTAGCACCATAATCTTCATGATAGAGAGTCTCCTATGTTGTCACTTTCATATACTAGTGGGAATTTTACATTATAGAACTTGGCTTGTATATTCCAATGATGGGCTTCCTCAAAATTGCCCTAGGTCTTCGTGAGCAAGCGAGTTGGATGCACACCCACTTAGTTCTTTTGTTGAGCTTTCATATACTTATAGCTCTAGTACATCTGTTGCATGGCAATCCCTACTCACTCACATTGATATCTATTGATGGGCATCTCCATAGCCCATTGATACGCCTAGTTGATGTGAGACTATCTTCTCCTTTTTGTCTTCTCCACAACCATCATTCTATTCCACCTATAGTGCTATATCCATGGCTCACACTCATATATTGCGTGAAGATTGAAAAGGTTTGAGAACATCAAAAGTATGAAACAATTACTTGGCTTGTCATCGGGGTTGTGCATGATTTAAATATTTTGTGTGGTGAAGATGGAGCATAGCCAGACTATATGATTTTGTAGGGATAGCTTTATTTGGCCATGTTATTTTGAGAAGACATGATTGCTTAGTTAGTATGCTTGAAGTATTATTATTTTTATGTCAATATTAAACTTTTGTCTTGAATCTTATGGATCTGAATATTCTTGCTACAATAAAGAGAAATACATGATGAATATGTTAGGTAGCATTCCACATCAAAAATTCTGTTTTTATCATTTACCTACTCGAGGACGAGCAGGAATTAAGCTTGGGGATGCTGATACGTCTCCAACGTATCTATAATTTTTGATTGTTCCATGCTATTATATTATCAACCTTGGATGTTTTATATGCATTTATATGCTATTTTATATGATTTTTGGGACTAACCTATTAACCTAGAGCCCAGTGCCAGTTTCCGTTTTTACCTTGTTTTAGAGTATCGCAGAAAAGGAAAATCAAACGGAGTCCAATTGACCTGAAACTTCACGGAACTTATTTTTGGATCAGAAGAAGCCCAGAGGACTTGGAGTGCACGTCAGGAAAGAAACGCGGGAGCCACGAGGTAGGGGGCGCGCCCTCCACCCTCGTGGGCCCCTCGTGGCCCCCCTGACGTACTTCTTCTGCCTATATATCTCCATGTACCCTAAAAACATCAGAGAGGACAATAGATCGGGAGTTCCGCCAGAAGCCTCTGTAGCCACCGAAAACCAATCTAGACCCGTTCCGGCACCCTGCTGGAGGGGGAAATCCCTCTCCGGTGGCCATATTCATCATCCCGGTGCTCTCCATGACGAGGAGGGATTAGTTCTCCCTCGGGGCTGAGGGTATGTACCAGTAGCTATGTGTTTGATCTTTCTCTCTCTCTTGTGTTCTTGATTTGGCACGATCTTGATGTATCGCGAGCTTTGCTATTATAGTTGGATCTTATGTTTCTCCTCCCCCTCTACTCTCTTGTAATGGATTGAGTTTCCCCTTTGATGTTATCTTATCGGATTGAGTCCTTAAAGATTTGAGAACACTTGATGTATGTCTTGCCGTGCGTATCTGTGGTGACAATGGGATACCACGTGATTCACTTGATGTATGTTGTTGTGATCAACTTGCGGGTTCCGCCCATGATCCCTAGGCCTTGTTTCCTATCATTGCAATACCGTTTACGCTCACTTTTATCACTTGTTACCTTGCTGTTTTTATAATTTCAGATTACAAAAACTATTATCTACCATCCATATACCACTTGTATCACCATCTCTTCGCCGAACTAGTGCACCTATACAATTTACCATTGTATTGGGTGTGTTGGGGACACAAGAGACTCTTTGTTATTTGGTTGCAGGGTTGCTTGAGAGAGACCATCTTCATCCTACGCCTCCCACGGATTGATAAACCTTAGGTCATCCACTTGAGGGAAATTTGCTACTGTCCTACAAACCTCTGCACTTGGAGGCCCAACAACGTCTACAAGAAGAAGGTTGTGTAGTAGACATCAGGAGCAAACTCAACAAAATAACTATCATGTGAGGCATAATCCAGTTGAAAATTAAAATCAAAATGACAAGTTTCATGGTTATCATTATTCTTTATAGCATACATGTCATCACAATAATCATCATAGATAGCAACTTTGTTCACATAATTAATTGGAACCTCTTCCAAAATAGTGGAATCATTACTAAATAAAGTCATGACCTCTCCAAATCCACTTTTATAATTATCACAATAAGATTCAACATCCTCCAAAATAGTGGGATAATCACTTCCTAAAGTTGACACTCTTCCAAACCCACTTTCATCAATATAATCATCATAAATAGGAGGCATGCTATCATCAAAATTTGGGGGACAAAAAATATCATCTTAATCAAACATAGCATCCCCAAGCTTGTAGCTTTGCATATCATTAGCATCATGGATATTCAAACAATTCATACTAACAACATTGCAATCATGCTCATCATACAAAGATTTAGTGCCAAACATTTTAATGCATTCTTCTTCACACTTTGGCACAATTATCGAAATCCTTATTTTCATGAAAGACATTAAAAAGATGAAGCATATGAGGTACCCTCAATTACATTTTTTGTAATTTTCTTTTATAGACTAAACTAGTGATAAAACAAGAAACGAAAAGATTCGCTTGCAAGATCTAAAGATATACCTTCAAGCGCTAACCTCCCCGGAAACAGCGCCAGAAAAGAGCTTGATGTCTACTACACAACCTTCTTCTTGTAGACGTTGTTGGGCCTCCAAGTGCAGAGGTTTGTAGAACAGTAGCAAATTTCCCTCAAGTGGATGACCTAAGGTTTACCAATCCGTGGGAGGCGTAGGATGAAGATGGTCTCTCTCAAACAACCCTGCAACCAAATAGCAAAGAGTCTCTTGTGTCCCCAACACACCCAATACAACAGTAAATTGTATAGGTGCAGTAGTTCGGCGAAGAGATAGTGATACAAGTGCAATATGGATGGTAGATATAGGTTTTTTGTAATCTGAAAATATAAAAACAGCAAGGTAACTAATGATAAAAGTGAGCACAAACGGTATTGCAATGCTTAGAAACAAGGCCTAGGGTTCATACTTTCACTAGTGCAAGTCCTCTCAACAATAGTAACATAATTGGATCATATAATTATCCCTCAACATGCAACAAAGAGTCACTCCAAAGTCACGAATAGCGGAGAACAAACGAAGAGATTATGGTAGGGTACGAAACCACCTCGAGGTTATTCTTTCTGATCGATCTATTCAAGAGTCCGTAGTAAAATAACATGAAGCTATTCTTTCCATTCAATCTATCCTAGAGTTCGTACTAGAATAACTTAATGTCACCTAGATACTCCAATGTCACCTCAAGTATCCGTGGGTATGGTTATACTATATGCATCACACAATCTCAGATTCATCTATTTAACCAACACAAAGAACTTCAAAGAGTGCCCCAAAGTTTCTACCAAAGAGTCAAGACGAAAACGTGTGCCAACCCCTATGCATAAGTTCACGAGGTCACGGAACTCGCAAGTTGATCACCAAAACATACATCAAGTGGATCACGTGATATCCCATTGTCACCACAGATAAGCACATGCAAGACATACATCAAGTGTTCTCAAATCCTTAAAGCCTCAATCCGATAAGATAACTTCAAAGGGAAAACTCAATCCATCACAAGAGAGTAGAGGGGGAGAAACATCATAAGATCCAACTATAATAGCAAGGCTAGCGATACATCAAGATCGTTCTGAATCAAGAACACGAGAGAGAGACCAAACACATAGCTACTGGTACATACCCTCAGCCCCGAGGGAGAAATACTCCCTCCTCGTCATGGAGAGCGCCGGGATGATGAAGATGGCCACCGGAGAGGGATTCCCCCCTCCGGCAGGGTGCCGGAATGGGTCTAGATTGATTTTCAGTGTCTACGGAGGCTTCTGGCGGCGAACTCCCGATCTAGGTTCCTTTTTGGAAGTTTGGGGTTATATAAGAGGTGTTGGAGTCGGGAACAAGTCAGGGGGGGTCTCCGGGATGTCCACGAGGTAGGGAGGCGCGCCCAGGGAGTGGGCGCCCCCCCCCCCCCCCCCCCCCCCCCCCCCCGACTCTTCTGGCCCAACTCTTTTACTCCATGGCCTTCTTCTGGTCCAAAAATAAGTTCCGTGAAGTTTCAGGTCAATTGGACTCCGTTTGATTTTCCTTTTCTGCGATACTCAAAAACAAGGAAAAAACAGAAACTGGCACTGGGTTCTAGGTTAGTAGGTTAGTCCCAAAAATCATATAAAATAGCATATAAATGCATATAAAACATTCAAGGTTGATAATATAATAGCATGGAACAATCAAAAATTATAGATACGTTGGAGACGTATCACACCCCCCCCCCCTTGTCATGTCAATTGTAACGAGAGGAGATGTGTTTGGCAGGAGCTTCCGATATGGGGCCCACTGATTACGGGATGACAGTGGCACCGCTCGTGACTGCCACTGTCATAGCCACTCCACCACTTGCTCTAGACCTTGCAACGATGGCCATGGCATCGAACATCCATGTCCCTTGCTTCGGCATTGCGGCGAACCCGAGCATTGATCACCACGCCACCACCGATGTGGATGCATGGTACTAGATGGATGTGATCATGGAGGAATATTTTTCCTATGGCGAGGAGAGAGGCAGACTGCTATGACGAGTTACGGAAGTGCGCCGACATGGAGGCCGCCTGCTAGGCCATTAATTGGATGAATGGGTGGAGGCGGTCGATCGACTAGTCAGCAAGGCTAGCGGCATAACCATCAAGCCCAAAGGGAGGCAGCAAGGAAATTGTTCGGCATAGTTGTGTGGACAACGGAATCCAACGATGTTTCCATGGCACTTGTTGGGAAAAATAGTAAAAACAAAAAATGCCCTACAATCCTGATCTCAAGAACACTACGAAGATGCATTAGAGATCTATATCAGATCGTTACCAACTTTAAGTTGCAGCGAAAGAAGAGTTGGTGTAGACTGAACTTGAAGTCCCTTGAACCGTCCACAATGATCCCTCGAACAAAAGACCGAAAGCACGGCCTGTTTACGGATTGCACGGATATGGGCTTCACGATCTGGTAGCGCTTCACCGTCCAGAGCTTGGCTTCGCCGAAGAAAGAGAGGTGGGAGAAGAGAACCACACGGGGCTTCTCTATTATGTGGACTAGAGAAAATTAGAACTAGATCTAGTCTAGAACATCACCGGTAGCACTTCGGCAATGGCGGTAAGCCCTATTTTCACCTCCTCGCTAACGATTTTCATATTTGATCCACGTATTAGATCTGGTTTGCGCATTTGATCTACGTGCTAGGGATGATTGATTGTGAGGGTTCGATATGATTGATCAGCACATCTTGATGAGTAGTAGCAGCGATGGATTTTAGGGTTTGATCAAGATTGAGTACAAGGGGATGGGGAATGGGGTAAATCTTACACAGTAGCGCTAAATCCTAGCCACGACGACCCTGGAGGCACTTGGAGTGGCGGGGGCCCTTGTCCTTGTAGTTTTCCACCTTCAGATCAACCGTAGCATGCACCATCTCCTCATCCTCACTGTCATCCAGAATGATTGGCATAGTACGCTGGCCTGGCTCCAGCACCCTGACCACCACCTCCACCGCTTCTTATTCTTCCTCTGACTCTAGAATGATGATGGTTGGCGCCACTATGGCAGTTGGCTGGTCTTGACGAGCCTTGTACTGATTGTACTTCGCCATCTGGCTCTCTGACTAGCATCGTCAGACTTGGCCTGATCCATCACCCATCATAGCATGTCCACTAACATAGCACCTTTGATTAGATCAAGAATCAAAGTCTTCAACTCCTTATATGTCGCCTTCAACAACACAGTGTTTGCCTCCTTATGCATGTCCTCGATGTTGGGCAAGTTAGAGCACACTTCCATTGTGTTCTTGAACTTGGTGCGATCACCAAGTGGGTAGCCAAGGAAGAAAGCCCTCCATCCAATGCCCCGGGGGATGGGGTTCATGGCGATGGAGATGTGGAAGAGGAGTGATAGTGAGAGACAGAGAGGGTTAATTGAGTGCGGTGGTGGGTAAATAGTAGAGCCTTTGGGTGGGTAAATATAGGGGCTTTGGACGATATAATTGAATGTTGATCAACCTGTGAACTTTATGTGGTTCATAATGTTGATCGAGACGGAGAACACGAAGGGCAAGGAGGTGGTGGCGCCCAGGGACAAGGGCAAGGTGGTGGTGGCGCCCAACGACAAGGGCAAGGACGTGGTGTCGGCCTTAGATAAGGGAAAGGAGGTGGTGGCTCCCTTATACAGTGATGTGGTGTTGGATGGGGGCCCAGCGGAAAGCGGAGGAACTATGACCACTACCATGAGGAGGCAGGACCAACTCACTTTCGCAAGGTGATCATTGCCCTGAAGCTGGAGTGCCTTCATATGCCTCTGTACTTCACGAAACACTTCTCTGTCGTGCCTTAGGAGTTCAAGCTGAAGACGAACACTAGATGCACATGGAGGGTGACAGTCCGGCTGATGAACGGCAAGGTCACCGTTGATCAGGGTTGGGCCCCCTGTGCCGTTGTTCACCAGATCAGGAGTGGCTACATGGTCACCTTGTTGCTGACTCCCGACACCCTGAAGGTGATCGTCTTCAACGACGACGACATTGGAGTGGTGACCAAGTGCAAGAAGCACGATGACGCCTTTGTCGTGAACGTCTAGAAAGCTCTCTTTTGCCTGATTGCGTGTCTTCAAAATTAAATTGGTTCCTGCTTTTTTAAGACTATGTCGTGTTGGCTTGGTTTAAGACTGCTTGTTTAAGTTTTGTACTATGTTAAACTTCTTCCTATGCTATCTATTTTGTGTGTCTCTAGTTTATTTTGCTTGTTAGTGTGATGGTAACTTCACCACCTCCACGAGGAGGTTACCAGACAACATGTGTTGCATGTAACTAAACAGACTGACTTGTGTTTCCACCTAATAAAACCCGCAACCAAACAACCCGCCTTCCATTTCGTTGTAGCCAGGCTAGAGGGTATGCAGGCAACCAAACAACATGCAGATGTTGGCTTTTAGCCTGTTTTCCTCAATCAGGCCCACTAGGACAAGCATGAAATGCAAGAAAATAGATGCGAGCAACCAAACACGTCTTAGTGATTTCGTGGGTTTTGGTCTGCTGTCCTAAAAAACTCGAGCAGGAGGGAGTACTTGGCAGAAGCAATCCTCCTCAGCCAGGCCCGGGGAATGCAGCTTTGGCCCATTTGGTTGCCTCTGTTTCCTTATGTTCTACTCACCTCCTTAATCTCCTTCACCTAATCTCTTCTAATCTACAAACATTGCTTCGGTTTGAGATAAGCTCTACATGAAAAGATGCACATCGGCGTTGTGATTCCATTCAGGCAATCGGTTGCGGACTTGTTCCTATGCTATCGATTTTGTGTGTCTCTAGTTTGTTCTGCCTATTAGTGTGATGGTAACCTCACCACCTCCCCGAGGAGGTTACCAGATAACATGGGTTGAATGTAACCAAACAGTCTAACTTGTGTTTCCGCCTAAACAAGCCCGCAACCAAACAGCCTGCCTTCCATTTCGCCGCAGCCAGGCTAGAGGGTATGCAGGCAACCAAACAACATGTAGATGTTGGCTTTTAGCATGTTTTTCCTTAGTAAGGCCCAACTGGGACAAGCATGCAATGCAAGCAAAATAGATGCGAGCAACCAAACACGTCATTAGTGATTTCGTGGGTTTTGGTCTGCTGTCCTTAAAAACCCGAGCAGGAGGGAGTACTTGGCAGAAGCAATCCTCCTCAGCCAGGCCCCGGTAATGCAGCTTTGACCCATTTGGTTGCCTCTGTTTCCTTATATATGTTCTACTCATCTCCTTAATCTCCTTCACCTAATCCCTTCTAATCTACAAATGGTGCTTCGGTTTGAGATAAGCTCTACATGAAAGAGATGCACATCAGCGTTGTGATTCCATTCAGGCAATCGGTTCCTAGTTTCAATTACCATAAATCTTCAATTCATGCTTGGAGTTTTTTCAGACGAATTTCGGCAAATTCTTCACACACACACACACACACACACACACACACACATTTGACCATTTGAAACTTCCTTTAACCACTAGCTTCATCTCGTTCCATGCGGCTTTCGTGTTGTAAGTGTTCTGTTTCGACGGTCGTAGCCGAGTAGATCTATGTCTCCCTGCTGGACTATACAAATGTGTTCGTGTGTGTGTGCTGTTTTTGGCGAATTTCGGCAAATTCTTCTCCCCAGGTTGATCGTTTGAAATTTCCTTTGGCCACTAGCTTTATTTCATTGTTCCACACAACTCTCATATTGTTAGTTTTTTTTTCTTTATTTCAACACTCATAGAAAAGTTCTTCAAATGTGGTGGTGTGACCGTGTGAGGTAAGTTCATGCATATAACCAAATAGTTGAGTGTTGCATATGATGAGCCCATGCATGCAAACAAACAGTCATGTGTATGTTTTTACTCAGCCAGGGTGGAGGTGCAGGCAACCAAATTGAGTGCAGGACCTAGAGCATATATTTACTCAATCAAACTCTACCAGGCCACATATGCAAAGAGGTCAAAATTGATGCAGGCAACCAAACAGGCTCCTGGTAAATCAATGGAGCCGTCGGTTATGTCATATAACTGTGTATGTGACATACACAGTTATTTACTACTCCCTCTGTTCTAAAATAAGTGTCTCAAACTTAATACAACTTTGTATTAAAGTTAGTACAAAGTTGAGACACTTATTTTGGGACGGAGGGCGTACATGACTGTGTATGTGAGTTAATATATGTCACATAATTGTGTATTTGCCTCAGTTAATATATTTATTACCCTTTTGCGAAATAATTTGTTTACTTTTTGAGTTTGGTGTTTATTTACTATAGGGGGTATAATTCTGAGAAAAACATTAGATTGTCATTACAAAGAACCCAAAATAGGTTCTTTATTCTTACTTAAAATAATATTATAAATGATTCTGAAATAAAAAAAACTCATATTCTTTGTAGATTATTTTGAATCCATTACATTTGAATATTAATTGATCCATATATAGTTTTTTTAGCAGCTTGGAACTACGTGAGCTTGTATCTAGCTCGGTCCCTGCAAGGTCTATTCTTAAGCAGCGACGCAAGCCATGCAACATTTGCAAGCAACCTTTGCTTCATCAACGCGTGCTTGTATCTTTTCCGCAAAAAAGAAAATGCATGCTCGTATCTGCTTTGGTGGCGGTTTAGGTTAATCCTGTGGCGAAGCCATGCAAAAACTATTTTTACAAGCAGTCTTTGCTTCACCAACAATAGACATTAGCATGTTAACAAGTTGGAAGTTTAAGGATTGCCAAAGGCTATGAAAGGTAGTTTCACCAAAAACACTAAAACTGATCTACCATGACTTTGTTTTTCATAGAATGGTACTATCATGGAGATCCTGATAGAAGTACGTAGAAAGATTTGATTGCGTGCAGTCCAGCGCTCCTAGTTTCTCATGCCTCAGTATAAATTAAAAGTAAACCAGACAGAAGCAATAACTTGTGGCTTTGAACAAACAACTACTTCAGCATATACACTGCAATCAATATGCCCCATTTACAGTACAAGCAAAAAAAAAGTTAACCGGCAACTGCGGATTGATCAAAGGAAGCCAAAGCTGCTGAGGTTAAGACCAAATATGTGTAAGCATTTAGATATCAACAGGCTATGATGTCAGAAGACCAAACCTGTGTAAGCATTCACAAAATGGACAGTGCACCATTTACGCATAAACTTTGCTAGATGCAACAGAAGATAACACTATATGGATCATCATGTCTTACAGAGTAGGGTTACAGGTCAAAAACAAATAGGCTAATTAGAAATCTCTGAAGCTCATCTTAGGATCGCCGTGTCTCGAGTTCCCCCGCCTTCCCATACCCCGGCCGCCTCTCCCTCGTCCCCTACCCCTACCTCTCCCCCTGCCTCTCCGCATAAAGAACGACTTCCCATGCTTCATCTCAACGAGGGAATGTAACAGCTCATCACACAAGATACAACCCTCATGCAAAGTAGCTCCATCTTCAAGAGGGGTGGCTTTCTTGTTGAAGTCGACTTCAATGATAGTTGACTCACATGTTGGGCATTTCTTATCTGTGGTGGTGATCTTATGAGCGGCATGTGGGAGTAGCACAACGCAGTTACACGTGTTGCAGAGAAGCCGCCATTTTGGTGCGCTAACTGGATCAAGAATCAGGGTACCGCTACACTCTGGACAGGCGCAAACTCCCTGAGTGATCATCGATTGCTTGCATGTCGGGTGCGGGCAAAGGAAGCACGGCATGCCAGCCCCTTTCCCAACCTTGCCGGTGTCATCAAGCTTGAGTGCACCGAAAAGTTTGTCGATGCCTTCGAATGGAGGACTATTGTAGCAACAGGGGCATAGTGGAAAAGATTTTGCATCAGGGCCCACCATTGAGAACAGAAGCAACTCAAAACCATCAAGGGGGCAAATAATTTCCTTGTAAAGCTGGAAAGGATAATATCATTAATCAACCAAGTATACATGAATTGATGCTTGGCAGAACAAAGCATAAAAGATAATGCACTTTTTACAATCATTACACATATCACAAAGGTCAATGCAGTAGGTATGTTCAACATGAAACGTGGTAAAAGAATGTTAGGCGTGACATACCGAAGTTTTGGACAGGAAATAAAGCAAAACAAATGGTAACAGAACGAATATAATATGGCAGTGAATAAGAAAAAAACTGAAAGCTGCAAAAACAGGACATCATGCTGAAAACTAAAATAACGACCACATAATCACACAGAAAAATGGGAATAGAATTTAGTAAAGTAACCACCTTAATAGAACCATTCTGGGGAAGATAATAGACCTCCTCACAAGTTACACAATACATCCTCATTGGCTGAGTGGAAATATATTTCATATACCGACCACATTTACCGCACTTGCTCAATAGACGCCCAGAGTCTGCCAGAGGTGAAAACTGTGCTTCGAACAAAGTATCCATGTTTTCAATCTGCAAGCAACACAGTTCATTATAAGAAACTAGGAGTAGAAGAAAAGCATCCATGTCAATCATTGTCATCATGTACAAAGGAATAGTTCAATAGTCAATTGTAAAGATGGATGTTATTAAAAAGCATTTACTAAGAATCTAAAATTTTATAGCAACTCAAACATGTCATGCCTTGCACTTGTGCTTTAACTAAAATTTGCCAACATTTTCTAGGTATGGCTTTAATGAGTTGCTCACTCAATGATTTGGAAATGCAAATGTAAATCGTAAAATAAGCAAAACTAACACGATGGAGTCGGTCTTTGCCACTCAAATGGTAATTCTCAATAAGTTGATATTTTCACTGTAACATAAGTTTTGGGACTCCATAGACCAAAATTATAAGGCATGACATTAGTAGGGGAACCGGGATTAATACCCTTTTCAGGCCGGGACCAAAGCCCTGTTTTCTACTAGTGTTACACTGGGAATGTTGACAGATTGTCAAGTGCCAATCTTTAAGGTGGCAAACGACCAGCTGTCCCTTAAAAACAATACACCACATATAAAACCATAATTTTAAATTAAAGTCTGAAACATTTGTTCTAACTTAACAATCTTATTATATTTATGAACGAACGGGCGTGAGCTCAGCCTAATTTCTTTATTTATAGAAGGTGAAAATAGAGTATGTACAAAGTGTCGCCGGCAAGTAAAGGCCCTGCTGAAGGCCGACCAAGCAACTGGAGAGGGAAAGCTAACTCACATGTACAAACGCTGAAACAGCCAAATGTAGCTAATAGGGACAACTAAGCACTTTGGCGTGCCCTCTCACACTATATCAGTAAATATTGGCTGTTAAAAACAAGTTAGGACACTGAAGATCGAACAGTACTTAGCAACACAATGAGAAGTAAATCTGTGGATCGTATGTTCCTCTGTTTAACTACATCAGCCAAATACAAGAAAGCATGGGTTTATGCTTGATGCGGCATTGGAAAAAGCTTAAGAACCCATTCAAGTCAATGAACATATATATTTTGGAAGATTATGCAAGTACGCTCAGGTGAAATATACAAGAATGCAATTCACAAGACATCAAAATCTCAGACTATTAACATAATCAACTACCTTCTTCACAAAATAAGAGTACTTTCTCATAAACTGTTGAAGGACATGTTGAATGACTTGAAGATGATCAGCTTTGCCTTTTGCAATTAGAGTAATCTGCTGCTCAATAAAACTTCGGATATCTGGCAGGCAGAGATCGGCATCAATACACTGATATCCTCTTATCAGGGTAGTTCCCAGGGCTGTTGGTACTAATCTTCTTCCAGAATTTACCTTCAATAAAGATGAGGAGTTGCATTTACTCATGTGTATATTTGCATATTTAAGCAGGCATGCAGCGTTGAAGTTCACTACCATAAGATGTCAAAACTGTCAGGAGAGAAAAGCCCTCAACTAACCTGGACATAATTACGCTCCGAAATGTTGTTTATATGGACAGGAATTGATGCGTCTGTGCCTATGCCATTCTTTTCCATGAGAGAGATCAATTCACTCTCACTAAGGTAATCAGGAGCCGTGGTGCTTCCCTTAGTAAAGAATAAATATCCGTCAGTAATCTCACATCCAAATAAAAAGCAAGCTCGGGTAAATGTGAGGCTGTGACAAACTCATAAGCTTTACCTCGTATATGTCAACCTTATGAATATTAATTGTGTCCCCTTTTTTAAATGTTGGGAGATTATTCTCACCCACAGCCAGCCATGGCATAATAGATGTAAATCCTTTGGAAGTGACTCGGTGGCCAACACAACGGAAAATCTCTCCACCTGAAGTGAACTCAACTGCAGTCCTGCAAACCATTTTTCCCAGAAAGGGAGATGTTAATCACTAATAGTTCCATCAATAATCAATAAAGCAAGAGCTGGATTGATATGTTTACATTACAATAGAACAAGACATAAATTTAGGTACGGGGATCAGGAATAATGCATGTGATGACCAATGGGACAACAATACATATAATTTAGCAATCAAATGCAAATCCGAATACTCGTGCACTACCTTGTATATCTACAATCATGACTGACAGTGCCAATAAAATGCTGGCATATGTACTGGTACAGCCTCCATGCATCAGTTTCCAAAGCTTCTTCTGGTGCTAGTCGCATTGGAGTAATCGGGGGATGGTCCCCAACATCATGACCTTGACGAGGCTTAACAAAACCAGCATCCATCAACGTTCGGACGTTATTGGACCACAAAGGATTATGTGCTAATGTAGAAAGTACACTTTTAAAATCAAATGACGCGGGATAGGCAGTGCTCTCTGTACGCGGATAACTGTATAAAGATAATTATTAGAGCTTTAGCAGGAAACTCAAAAAACAAACATAATCATTAACTGTACATCAGCACCTATTTATGCAATTTTCAGCTGTAGTAAAAAGATGGTTGTAAGTCAGATGACGATCTACTCTCATAAGTCGTAACTACAACAAGTTGACTACAGTAGGGGGCTCCCTTACAGTCTTTCTGTTAAGAAAAAACAAGTTGACTACAGATTTACAAATTTTCCAGATAAAATTTAAAACATTATCCTGTGTACTACATATGACATCGTAGAGAGTAGTGTAAGGCTGACCCTTAAATGACACCTAAAATAAAATAAGACCATGTCAGCATATATAAACTTGACATAAAAAGAGTTCATGCAGGAATAGTGGGTACAAGAAGGACAAGTCAGACCGCCTGTGAAATATTTTGACAGTTAATCATACTACTTATGTGATAATGCTAGCAGATAGAATGTATACGGTAAGTTGGTAAAACTTTTGCTAATTCTCAGTTTCCTGAAATTGTTGAAAATCTCAGTCACCCCATACTGCACAGGATTTAGCCCACAATTGCGCTCTTGGACGGTGTGCAACTTTAGATAAATGTTAGTGCAATATTTTTAGTTTAAGGTCATATATGGAATTACATGGAGGTGGAGAAGGTTGGATGTTGATCCAAAAGCTTACAGAAGTGACTGAGAGTTAAGAAACTTCAGGCTAATTATGAATAGACCCATATGTTAAATAGCTCATGCCGACTTCAAATTAACTAACATTTTCCATAGAAAAGGGAGAGTCATTTCTAAAACCTTATGTATCCTTGAATGTAAAGCCGCTCGGCCATATGCATGGCTGTCTGGGGTCCGATACCTAGCGCACTTGATGCAACCTGGGATAAGAGCAATATTAAGCACACTAAAACATGAAACTGATTCAATGATTGGAGAAACTCTATCTAAGCGTATCCTAGAACTAGAAGCCCATTTTATACTCAAACGGATGTCCTGGTGCCATTATGACATACTCCAACAGCATAATCTTGGTACTAGATTCCATTTAAAGGCCATATACATTAATATGAAATTGCAATATCAATACTAAGGTCCAAACAGAAGTGAGCAATGCATCATTCACAGGTAAGCACAAATGAACTTTGCAGGCAACAAAGTAAAATGGCAATCCATACAGACATCGTTATCCAATGAAGTTGTAACTTAAACATGGAAAAATACTGCCAGCCTTAGAACTATCGCACCTTAAGCAGATTCACCGTATTAAGACCAGGTGGGCGGGCTTTGCACTCTTCCTTCACTGATATATCTGTTATTTTTAGAGCTCCATCACTGGCTACCATCTTTTGGAACATTACAGTAACCTGTGAAATTGAATGATGAACATGCTGAGAATACTTAGAAGGATGAAGTCAAATCACTAAGGTAGGGGATCTTACATCGAAATCAAAAAGTTTCTTCCTGTCCCATTCTAGCTGTATTTCATCACCATCTTTGATAATGTAAGCTCTCAAAGACCAGAATTTCTCTGGTTTGAATGTGTTAATTTGCTGGTAGCGTTGTACACAGAATCCAAGCGTAGGTGTTTGACAGGGACCGTACCTAATTTAGAAGAAGAAAAACAATCATAAGACCAAATTCTCCAGGAGATTCTTAAAGCAGGGATTAATCAAAGCTTTAAGAAACAGAAAAATGAATGATAATTGCAATTCAAATCTCTCCCTGTAAACCAGATGAATCATTCAAACATCAAAAGCATAAACATCCGCACTTTCCAACATGAAAACGCCAGTGAAGGCATACTTACATTACTTGCACTATCAAATTTATAGAAAGTGTCAAAAGAAGAATATTTGGAAAGGTTGCAAACTCAAGAGACCGAGCAAAAGGAACTTCCGGGAAAAGGTGATAAGCACTGACAATACAGATATTTAGATAAAAACCAGCAATGAGTATTTGAAGAATGTAGGTGGTACTTTCTTGTCAGAAAATTAATTCAATATGCAATTGGTTAACAAATTTATAGAGCTAAAGGGAGATAGAGAACTCACGAAATGACTCTTGAGTCGAGATTTCCATATTTTCCTTGAAAATATCGGGTCTGAAATCGAGTAAATGCTACTCCTACCTTCAAGTCTATTTCTTGCCGAGCATCCACCGCTAGTGCCTCGTCTTTGTTTGGCAACACAAGATTATCCATAGCATTTGATATGTCTTTCTCGGTAACAGATGAGAATCTAGCTCGAAATATTCTTTTGCCAACCTCATCCTCAGGAATCCCGGTGCAACTAATTACTGGAAAATACGATAGCATTGCTATTACATTAATAGGTTGTGAAAGAACCGAGCAAGCTGTGTACGCAAAAGTAATGAATGAAAATCACTCATATCAATTACATTACTCAGGAAAAGGTAAAATCTCGCATACACCAAATAATTTAGTTATAGATATTCACTGGGGAAAGAAAAATTATGTATAGCTTTGAGAAATTCAAAGCAATCTAACTAATCCAGCAGTTAACTTAGTTCAGCAGAGTATTTTGCCATCTGATAGTCTCTCTATCTTGGTCAAGTTGTTTGAACTTTGCTTTCTATTTCTAGAGTCCAGATCGTTTCTATCTCTATAGAGTCCAGATCATACAAAAATAAACTTCATGTAGAGCTCTTTGTGCAACAACCGAATTTCTAATACAGAACTAGATAGGATATAATGCACATATATTGCAGAACTGGAAATTATACCTTCAAAGCATATGTTTTCCCCTTCTCGGTCACAGTCAAGCCAAAGTACCAAATAGGTGCAGCCTCTAGCTTCCTGGGCTAGATGCCTGTGGATATGAGCCTTCAAGAGATACATATATCAGTTTGTATTTAAATATGGAAATGGGACTGTAACGATGGTGGTATTTGTGTATGTATAGTCAATTTGTCATAAAACTTAAGAAGAGGCATTTCAGTATTTCACCCACCATGTCCTTTACAAATTTATCCAAGTAATACAGCCGGGAGTTCTTTTGTGATAGGGCAGTAAATTTGTCAGTTTAGATTCTAGAAAGTAGAAACTAGGCATAGTGTCAAAACGTTCTTATATTTTGGGACGGAGAGAGTACATCAAAAAGCCAAGTAAACACTTATAGAGAAAAAGATGAAATAGGATGACTGAGGGTCAGCTAAACTGTGTAGTAGATCCACCATAGTACCATCTAAAGGTAGAGTAGAACTCGTGTATAAATGTACAATATATACGTAGAGAACTAACTGAAGTTGTTCTTACATAATTGAGATTGTTTGATTACTCCTGTGTCCTACTGTTAACTGAGTTGTATTCGCTAATTAGAGTTATAGAGTGCATTACCTTTGGGTTACTCTCGGATCTCAGAACTGGAGCGTTAAAAAGGTCCATCGGATCAGTCCCTTCCCAGTTCTGATATGCAGGTGGGAAATCAACACTGCAAAAGACGAGACATTGAGTAAAAAAATGGACACAAAAGAACTTATTGCCCAAGGTTAGAATTGTAGTGAGCAACTGCAATATTCATTCAGCAAAAGTGGAATAATTACTTATATATTTTGTTTAAGGTATCTATTTTGCAAATATGCAGTGGGTCCACCATGTGTTCATGTCTGTAACTGTAAGTATCAAGACTGACATGAAAAAAGCGTATGCACATCAATTCAAATGCATTGCGCAGTTAACAACTGGAATGGACTAGAGCTAGTGCATCAAGTGATGCAACTGTAATGAAGGATCTTGAAAGAATTGATGAAGAAATGCAGGACCTGAAGACATGTCCGATGACTGATGTCACTCTGAAGAATGCCTGAGAGCCCTGAAACATCCCATCAAACTCGTGAACATCGGTACTTCCCTTCCGCGTAGACATCTGCACAAATGTTGACGATTTTGAAATGTGTGATGAGAGTGAAATGCTAGAGCACCAAACGCCCATTTGCTTTTCATGATATAGCCCACATATGCAGTACAGTAGCAACTACCCAAAAGTGTATAGCCCTTCATCCCGGAAGTGATGAGTTGATCATTACACAAAATTTTGCACTAAGTTTGATTTGGATTTGCAGTGGGAGCATTAAGCAGCATCAGAAAGAAATGTTCCATCCATGTCAGTGCAACTAGTTCTATCAGCTCTCTACTAGCATGCCCTGAATCTCACTGGAGCTACTCTACAGTGACAACGACCGCGACTACTTGCAACATCGAGCCATTACGAGGACAAGCCGTTTCCTATAGGGGAAACCTGGGCTGCGACCAGACAAGCTATCTGCCTGGCTTCTCTGAACCAGAAACTTGTTGCCGTTAGGGCTCGGTCCTAATACACTGTCGCCGATTTCGAGTTAAAACCACAGCCAAATTAGTCGCCAGGGGGGCAAAAATATCACGGCCGTGGGAGGTTTGGGCGCGGGAGGGAGGGAGGAGGGAGACTTACGCGGCCGCCGGAGAGGGCGGAGGCGATGGAGAGCGCGATGCTGGGCTTCTCCGCGACCTGCAGCGACGGCGACCCGAGCGTGAGAAGGTCTGGAGAGTAGGGCTACCGCGGCCGCCATTAGCGACAGCGCGGTGGCTCGGTAAGCTACGCCGCGGCGGCGGCGGCGGCGGCGGTGGGTGCTTACCATTAAAACCTTGGGCGCCATGGGGACGGAAGGAGAGAAAGAGGAAGAGGTTCGGCTCTGAGTGGGTCTAGCGGCCGAGCCCGTGTCCGTGTGGTACTGTGGTTGCGTTCGTGTCGTGTGTCGACCAATTGGCGGCCCTCACAGTAGTACCGCCGATACAGTAGCATTTTCTTTTTCTGATTCCGAGAGTAAAATCTGTTTTAAACCTTGTAAAAATTTGAATTTGTAGAGATGGTTTAAATCAAACCCTAAACTTCATGAAACAAAATCAGCACCAACCGACAATTCATGGTCATTTACCTTTTGTCCATTTGCAAATAGGGATCGCTAACGTGGCCACAGTCGTCACGTCTATCTCATCGGCAACCATGAACCACATGTTCCCTCACACCATATCCCACATCTCCCCTGCTACCAACACACTTTCTTTAGTCATGCCCGTCCCTTCGCGCGCGCACATGAAGCTTGAGGAGGCCACCCCAACCAACACGCCGCTTCAGTTTGGAGCTCATTTGTGCCGGTCCTCCTTGCTGATGTTCTTCCAAGCTGCCTAGAGATCCATATTTGAAGCCACCGTGGCCATATGTTGGCACGGCACGACACGACACAGGGCCAAGTCGGCCCTTTCAACACAGTTTGGGGCCGTTTTGACCCATTTAGGGTTGTTTTGACCTTTGTGGTGGTTGTTTTGGCCTTTTTAACCTAAAAACAAAAGGCCCGGAAGACCGAAACAGCCCACAAGGTCAAAAATCGAGCCGGATCATCCCTTTTAGCATGCGTGTCAAGGCAATTCATGAGTCGAAACCTTTGGACCAGCATGACATGAGCCTTTTATAAAAGGGCCTACGTGGGTTAGTCATGCCAAGCCTTTTTATGGCTGGGTTGTGTCATGCCGCCCATATTGCCGCCCATATGGCCATGTTTGGATTAAACGCTTGTAATCCCCTCTCCCACACCGCCTCTCTGCATATGTATATATCCCTCTTGTACTTTGTACACATTGCAATGAAAATTACTAACGGGGAATCACCTGGTCATTGAGAAGCTTCACCTTAAGGGCATTGACACATCTACATGGCATACCAAGGACACCGTGAAGAATTGGTGGGTAAGCAGAACCAGCGTGGGCACATCTCATTGAAAAGTCATAGCTTTGCTTACCATGCTTATGGCTTGGACCATTTGGAATGAGCGTAACGCTAAGGTATTCCGCCACAAGAGCGCCTCTCCGGCAATCCTTCTCAACATCATCATGACCGAGGCAAACTTATGGATCACCGCAAGTGTGAAGAAATCAGGATCTGTTGTATCCAAGGTTATTTGTAACAAACTCTATCCTCCCTTAATTAATAGATTAGGCAAATCTTTTGCCTCCATTTCAAAAGAAAGTATATTAGCATGTGACAAGATGAGGATGATAGATATCAATATCTGTTGCTCATCTTGAGGGGAGTGTTGTGGTTGGAATGTGTTTATGTGTGTGGAGTAAAAGGCCCAACATGCATGTGCACTGAATATATATGTACTCTCCCTGCCTCACAATATAAGACGATTTTGCAAGCTATGGGACGGAGGGAGTATTATGTATGTCTTCCAAGGCAAGAAGAGAGAAGGATTTGGAGAGTTGCACACCAAAAATCGGGTATTTAAAATGGTGTTCAGGCTCATGTGCTCCGCATTGAATACTAAACCAGAAGAAGAAAACAGTAAAAAAATGTTTACTCTCAAGTGTCAACATGAGTGTCTTGTAAACTGTGTGCAAATTTTCACGAGGAAAAGACATCTATGGTGGTCTGCGAAAAAAATTAGCGTTCATAACCCTGAGTTTCAAAATGCTTCCCCCACCAAAAAATCTGTTAAAAATGTGTACTGTTATCGTCTATCCTGCACAACTACAAACTGAGATCAAAAATTGAAGGTCAGTATGATGACTGACATAATCACCATGGAAGACCCTTGGGCACAAAAACTTCTGGATGATTCAAGAGAACAATGAATTGATCTCTTATTGACAAAATGAATAAGCCATCAGTTACAAGATCATCAGCAGTTTTGAGTGAAGGAAAGAACAAGCCTAAGGTAATTCTATGAAACAGATTACACTGATCACTGTCCATTCATTAACAGGACGAATTTCCCCTAAAGAACACTCCTTAAGAATCAAGAGGGAAAATCCCACTCCCTAAAGAACACTCTTGAAGAAACAAGGAGGAAAAAATCAACTTATTTTTTAGCAGTGGCATGACTCTAGACTCCTTGTTTGGGCTACACAGAGAATGGCAGCTGGTAGAGGTAAGTGAAGCATATGTACAGAACCGGAGCAACTCCTTCCCTTCCTGGTTTATGTGAGATATCTAAAGGCTTCCCTGACCCCCATCTCCTAGACAGAACTGCAGTATTGATTGTACTCCTTTCTACAGGCCTCAGGGACAACGCATGCGGTACAAATCATGCACCTCCGCGCTTGCGAACTGCGTGTAGTCCTGTTGTTGTTGACGACTCGCCTCCTTCTTCTTAGAAGAACGCTTAGTCGGCGCTTCACTGGGCATGTTATTGCTTGGTGGAGTTAGTGTCACCGGTGGATTGATAGGTGGGGGCGCTGATGTTGCTGGGCAGCGATGTCGGACATTGATCATGTGCGTCTTGGTTGCAGTTGAGGTGCTACCAGTTATGTTTACCATAATAACAGCTTCCTTGTCCCTGGTGTCTTCGCACCACCAGTTTTGTGGTATCCCGTCGACAAATTCTTCTTGTGTGTAGAAGTCCTCATGGTGTATTGTAATATCCACGGTTTCTCCTGGTTTAATAAGACCGTTCGCTGGTAGGACCTGTCGTGCCATGGTAAATTACAAGTTGGTTATGGTATTCAGCATAAAGGCAAAGACAAATCGAGAATGCCAAAGAACCCGCACTTCAGAACTACTGTCTGCCCTCTGCCATGGTCAGTCAAACTTCCGTCGTGATTCAGTAATGACTAACGATTATTGATCTATATGGGCAAATGGCTACATAGTTTGTTTCTTATAATCTTTGCTAGAAATTATAAGGAGTAATAATCGATGAATCATATGGTTCCTATAGGTTGCCGCGAGAACCTACATATAGACTGAAGTTTCACATCATGGAGTCATCGATGGATCATATGGTTCCTATAGGTTACCTTTAGACTCCATGATGGTACAACATAAAAAGTTGGTCGAAAAATTTAGTTGCATCAAGTATAAAAAAAATAGTCATTCATACCTCAAGCCAAAGTGGAAAGCCAAATGATGCCCTTGGAATAATCTCTGGTTTAGTCCCGTCGTCCTTTTTGATCGACTGGCCTTCACATAGGATTTCAAAAGCTGCTTTGCTTGTTTCACAATTATTGGTAATTTGGAAAACAATATTCTCTTGATTTTCCAATATAATTTCCTCTGTGCTAACTGTGCTGTCAGGAACAAAACAAGACTCCTTAAGCATAGACCGCACTTCCTCATTCGATTCGATTATTTCTCCATACTCTTGTCTTCTTGTTAACTCATCTACTCGTGCAATATCAACGCTAAATGTGCACCTCACAGGTTTATGATCACTCTCTGTGACCTCCATGACAGCTACATACCTATTAAAACAGAGGTAAAACAATATGCATATGAGAGAAAGGAATGGTGGGATATCACAAGAAGAAATCAAGAAAAAGTGTTGTAGTAGCTGACGATGTAATTGCAGCAACTACAGGGCACTCTAGCGAGCATTCGGCTACTGATACAGCACGACTGTCGCGATATAGCACCCTATCACACCAAGCAGGTATCCGCTTCTTCTCACCCGAATCATACCCTACAAGGCAGTTGAATAAGAAGCTTAAGAACCAATGGTTTTATTTACTATGCGCTAATAAATTACAAAGCAATTAAGAAATATATATTTCTAAGTGAGCCAGTGGCAAGATCTGAGCAGAGTTTTTTTAAAAAAAATCATCGGTGAACAGAAAATAATTGATCAAATGCTTGTAGAATCAAAAGAGGCATACCTCCAAGACCTGGCGCGTGCTTTTGGAATTTGTAAGTCGGTGGGAATTTGATCAGACCTTCACGCATTCCTTGAAATACTTTTCCAGCTTTCATTTCTGCTCGAAGCTGATCCTTCTCTCTTAGCCAATCAAAGCTTCTTTGGGAAACCATGTCCCTTGCTTCATCATATGTGATACCATAAAGCCGGTAGTTGAAATCACCAAGAAAGACAACCATATCAGCATCAGCCAAGTCAGGCCTGACCTCATCAACTGGATTTCCATTAACCTGCCATTACCACAAAATCTGGACATTAGCATAATTCATCAGTATGGATATCCTGAAGGTTAGAGAACACGTACATTCACTGTTCTGTGCAATTGGACAGATGTAGCAGAAGCTGAAACAAAAGAAATCACAAGGGTTAGAGAAAGTACATTTTGGTGCTTGAAACAACATTATGCAATACTCCCTCCGTTCCACAATGTAGTGCATATAGATTTTTCTAAAAGTCAAACTTTATAAACTTTGACCAAGTTTGTAGAGAAAATCATATACATCTAGAATACCAAACACATGTGCTTAGATACATCACAAGACATACTTTCATATTATGTACATTTGGTATTGTAGATATAAATAGTTTTCTCTATAAACTTGGTCAAACTTTATAAAGTTTGACTTTGCAGAAAATCTATATGCGCTACATTATGGAACGGAGGGAGTACATATGTAACACCTAAAGTCCAATACAAAAATATATGGAAATTAAATAGGAAACGAACATGTGGATCCATGAGGTTTGTTGAAAGCCATTGTACGATAAATGTGATCGAAGTCAGCATTGCGCCTGGCAACAGCTTCCAGATGTGCAGCAAAATGATTGCTCACAAAACACATTTTACGATCGTAGACTCTTATTCTTAATCCTACACCACCCTGCAGAAGAATCACTTGTCATGACACAAGGAAAATAATTGGGGAGCATGACTTAGACACATGCAACAAAATATAAATCGATGCAGTGATCAGTGATTTGAATGTGCTCCTGCATGCAAGTGTTTCTTCCTATTCAGAGAGGCTTGCTTATGAAATCGTAAATAGAATTTCATTTTCCCACATAATATATACCACAGAAGCCCTTTATCTTGTAAGGAGTATACAAAGAAAATATCCTCGAATATCTGGCGAGTACTCTACTGATTACTTTGTTCCAACTTTCATTCTTCATGTTTAGAAACATGTCATTATGGTAGTTGTACATAAGGACACAACCTTCAAAAATGGAGGCCACAACGAGGAACTTGAATGTCTGTACATATATACCATCATATACCTTATTGCCGATGGCACGTCCAAGACCACATGGAACTGCTGCAGCCTCAACATCACCGACATATGGCTTAAGACTTTTTCTTGCCCTTGAAAAGTTAATATTTTCCATATTATGTATATCACATGAGAACGGAAACTCAACAGGTTATCATTATGCGGCAAGAGAAATTTGATCGTAATTCTAAGAAACTAATTCATGACAGGCCCATACCATGCAGCAATAAGCAATGCAGCCAACTGCCTAGAACCAACTCGGTGGAATGATGTCCCCTCATCAAGTGCTTTGCCTATATTATCTATCCACCATTGACCATTGGCACTTCCCTCAAGTCCTACCTAAAACCATGAACAAGGGAAGTTCAGTAAAGCGTGTGACTCAGGGATACTTACACATAATGAAAGTAACAATATGAGCCATCACGGAGATCATAATTTTTAAATTTGAGAGAGAAAGTAAAACAATCAAAATAAGATAGACTTAACGAAAAGAATGATGCAGATGACATTTTGGTTCATTCAAGTGAATATCATAAAATTGGAAGTGTCCAAGAAAAACCGTAGTTGACATGAAACAATACATAAATCATGTCGCATTGATGATTGATAACCAAAAGCTTGGTTGCTGGGGAAAGCAACAACTAATGACTGAATTGTACAATATCAGGAAAAGATGAAACAGCAAAACCGTGATAAAATGGCTAAAACATGTTAGTAAGAGTATAATGAACAACATTACAACTTGGAACAGTATTGAAGTGTTCTTTTCGCATAAGAATGCTCGTAATTGCTTTAGAAAAAAAAGCTGTCACAAAACTAATCTCCGGTGGTGAAAATTCAAGAGTTGAGAGTGATCTAAAGCACAAAAACGGAATCTAAAGGGAATAATCTCACTTCACAAGTAAATTGCTAAGATGGTGCGATTGGCAGGTTGAACCATATACTTCAAATTAACACTCCTAAAGCAGGATTAGTTGTTAATGTTCTTAGCTACCAATACATACTTGGACGCAGGCTTTAAATAATTGATTGATTGAACAGCAACAAAATGAATGACTGAAAGGGAGATAAAGTATCTCACAGTTTCTTTTGCTGCAGAAATTGCAAGAAAACCTGCACCCATCTCAACCTCTTGTAATCCAACAACAACTAACCCGACATCAGATGCTACGCTACCCAACCATGCTTTAAGTGACTCGGCAGTTGCTTTTCCCTGCGCTACATTCCAACTTCCAACCATTATGTTTATCTTTTCCATTCTAGTGTATGACAATTCTTTGTTAGCCAATTCAGTTCGCAAAACATCATCAAGAGGTCCAGGGGATGTCAGTGGCCATCCCCGGATACCGCCATGATGTGCCAGAGTGTAGATGTAAGAACCACCAATCGCCATCCTTATGACCGGGCAGCTATGTCCAGTCCATCCTGCGAGAAGGTTACCATCGACATCCATGACTTGAACAGTACCACTGGCGTAGCCGACCCACACCCTATCTCCGAGTGCCTTTATGCACTGCACAGAAGAAGTATGATGCTGGAACTCCTGCATTCGGTTCCCATTTCCATCCCACTGGATAATGCAACCATTTGTGCATCCAGACCAAATTGCCCCATCATCTGCTTGAGCCACTGCTCCTGTTCTCCGGTTATCTTCGACAAATGTCCCCTTTGTTGCAACCCTGCGCACCGCGTCGGCTGCTCCCATTAAGGCATTCCTAGATTTCTGGAAGAAGTTCAAAGAGCCTCCCGACTTGTCCTTCTTAGATGGTTTTACTTTGACCTCTACTTCCTCCATGGGTTGCTCTGGCATGACCGGTGTATCTAGCCGAGCCGACTCAACTTGGCCATCCATTCCAAATACTTTCAGCAGCTCCCTTGTACGAGCATCCCTGAGGCACACATTTCAGTACAATCTACAAGTTAAAGCAGCTACCTGGCAAAGATGGTAATCTAATCTAAACACAACATTTCATTAGTATTTCTGAAGGCATACCAGAGAGCAAATGTCATGCTTGTCAGGGTCCAAACCTTGGCCCGAGAATGATCGGCAAGCATGTACTTAACATCAGATGCAGGGAGAGAGCATACGTTGCCAACTGTGCAATGGTTCCTGAGGTCAATGTACGCCCTCTCCACCAACAATGCAGCCATGTGCCTCTCTTCCGGTGACAGCGAGAGGGACTTGGCAATGGCGTCGTATGGCCATGCCTTTATGACTCCACCCTCTGAGCCCGACCATATCTCACCTGTCAGATTCAAACAGCGAGAGGGACTCTTCACATTTGGCAAGCACATACAAGAGAAATGCATTGTCACAATATGAGGAGATGATAGATAGATGGCATGCTGCTCACCATACGAGGTGATGGCCATGGAGAGCACCGGCGTGCGGCCGTAGGCCTGCCACGTGAGGGCTTCCCTGAACACGGGGGCGCTGTTGGGTCCACCGTGTGCGCTTCCCCCAACGCTCCCTTCGCCGCCTGAACCAGGAGGCGGAGGCGCGGGCGCCGTGGCGGCCGTCTCGAGGTCCATGCGCCACGAGCGGATCCTCCCGTCCTTGTGCCCCGTCCACAGCAGGCCGTTGGCCCTGTCCATGGCGACGCAGAGCGCGGGCGGCGCGGGCACGCCCTCGCGGAAGGGCGCGCTCTCCTCGTCGCCGCGGCGCGCGCCAGCGCCCCACCCGGCGAACACCTCGTCGAGCGCCCACACCCGGATCCCGGACTCGGCCCCGGCCCAGAGCTGGCGGCGCTGCGGATCGGAGGCGAGCGTGCGGAGGAAGGAGCCGGCCTGCGTCTCCCGGAGCGGGTGGGGCCGCACCTCGAGCGGGGGAGGGCGGTGCGGGTGCATTGCCGCGCGGAGCGGCACGCGGAAGATGCCCTTGCCGCCGCCCGCGCCGACGAACTCCGGGAGGGTGCCGGCGCCGCCGCCGTACTCGGACATGGCGCGCTCGAGCGTCATGGAGCCGTCGCTGGCGCCGCCGACGGAGCGGCGGGAGCTGGGGCCGGAGGAGTAGGAGGCGCTGGGGTGGTGGTGGTGCTGCTGCTGCGGCGGGAGCGGCGGGTGGTATCCCGCGGGGACGCCGGCGGAGGGGTCGTGGTGCGCGTAGGAGAGGGAGTGGGAGGCCGGGAGGACGTGGTCGTCGTCGAGGCTGAGGTTGCGGAGCGCGGCGCGGCGCGCGGACGCGGTGTCCCCGCGCGACAGCGGCTGGCTGTAGGAGATGCCCCTCCGCTGCGGCGGCCGCGACGAGGCGGCGGCCAGCTCCTTGAGCGCCTCGTCGTCGGGCTCCATGGGTGTGATCGCGCCCCCGCCACCGACGGCCGGTCGATCTGATGTGCGTGCGTGCGCGCGGCCTGATCGGTGAGTGGTCCTGGGGCTGGGCGTGGGAATGGGAGCGGGAGGGATAAGATGGAAATGGTCAAGATGGCGAGGCGAGGGAGGAGGGCGCGGCGAGGGAGGCGCGGGAGAGGGAGTGGTCGGGGCTCCGACGCCGTCGGAGACGGAGGCCAAGGGGGGCGCGTGTCGCGTGCTCCTGTCTGCGGACCGGGCCCCACTGTCAGCGCCCAAGGCTATTTTTTCACTCTTTTCATCATTTCTCTTCTCCTTGCATGAAATTTCCTTCAATTTCAGCCACCTAAATTAGTACTGCTACAAGATTAGTTACTATCTAACACTCAGCCAAGCAATGTTATTGGGTACTATGTTCTTTTGTGTTTAGGGTATTACGTTTGAGGTTCTAATTATGTTTCAAATGTGATTAATTAGTCCTAATAATTTGAAACAACCTAGTCCCAGTTATTTACAGACCTAACCTACTACCAGGCGAGTCCGAGCGCCCCTTCTCCCTCCGCCTGTCTCTGCAACGACGGGAGGGACGGGCACCTCAGGTCTTCGGTCTGATGGTGGTAAGGTTAGAATAAATTTAGCATTGTCACCATTCCATGGCGATGAGGCAATGTTTTGTCGCCGTCAACGTGGAATAAGGTATCCCAGTCTCGCCCTCATTCCAGTGATGCTTCTTCATATCATCGAAAGGTGTGTAAAAGATGTTGTGTCCCGAATCTGGTTCTTTAGGTTTGCTTTTTTTTCCTATAGGTTTGTCTCGATCGCACTATCCTACACAGGGAAAAATGAGGTTGTACATCTTGGTCATCTGGCTCCAGTTCCGATCTATAATGGTTGGCAAGCCTCGGTCCTATTGGGGAGCGTAGGAGATTTGTGCTCTTCGACTCCGTCTGGTCAGAACTGAGGCGTTCTGCAGGCCTTGTCTTGAGTTTTCTTCTCTAGGGCGGCGATTTTTTATGCAGGTTGCGGCCACCTGTGTCTTATGGTCTACAAGGACAATTTTACGGCCGCTACTTTTGCAAGATCCTAGGGTTAAACAAGTTTTTTCTGCTAAGACACGGGGCAGAGGCGACGACAAGCTTTGCTTGAGGCGCGTCGTCGATGAAGGCAAGAGAACGATACATTGCCACATATATTCTACTCTTGACGGCGTACGATTTAGGGTGCCGACGGTGCTCAATGTATTCACATCAGAAGGTGCGACAAGGGGGTGTGGCTCTGCGGACCAAGGGGATGGAGACGCGGTGATGAAGGCCCGACCCCCATCCCTTGAGCAGCGACATACGACCGACCGAAGGGGGGACCCTTGTTCCTCTTTTTTTATGGGAGCATGACCGGTTCGTTCTCTCAAGAGGCAACCTCCTCTGTCCGGGAGGGAAATAATGAATCGATATCCACTAACAAGTGGCAAAGGGGGGTAAATACTCCCAACTTCTAGGGAACATAGCAAAATGGTTAGTTGTGAAGTTGGAAAATTGGGGTGATCCGGAAGCCAAAAATACACTACCAAGTTCTAGGTTTTTCACCGCCGCCCGATTCGAGCTCCCCTCCCCCCTCCCCCCGGCGCCACCAGATCCCCACACAGACCCGCTGCCACGCCGCCGCCGCGTTTCTACGGCTCGATTCGAGCTTATCGTGCCGCTACGCCGCTGCCAATCCGCCACCCAATTCGAGCTCCCGCCACCGGCCATTTGAGCTCCCTGCCCGCCACATTTGACGCTAGACGCTCAGGCGCTGCACCGCTCCTCGCCGCTCAGCCACTGACGCTCCTCTCGAAGCTCGGTCGTCACCGCTCGATCTATAGTCGTGTCGCCGCCATGTCGCTAAAGAAAATCCCGAAGAGTAAGACCGGATTCTTCGGGGTGCAGAAAAAGCCGTTTGGAAACTTCAGCGTGGAGTTCCAGTGCGATGGCTATCGCTGCTGGATCGACAGGTTCAACTCCATCACATGGTCCTGCGTGCATATGACATTGCCACGCGGCGCTTTGGCTGACAGAGGCACAAGATGAACTTCCCAGAGATCGAGACTCAGGCGGGCATGGAGCTAATTGGGCCGAAGAATATTAACATTTGGCAGATGAAAACGAGAAGGAGGAGGAGGAGAAGCAGAGGCCGGTAATTCTCTTTGCTCCCGGCGATATTCATGAGGCGACAATGACGAGGTTCGCGCAGGAGCATCCAGAGTATGTCCAGGCCGAGCACGAGTTCTTCTGAAAGCGCAAGGCCAAGCAAAAGAAGAAGAGGATGAAGAAGAAGGAGGAGACCAGCCCCTCGGCAATGATCACCGTCGAGTCTGACTCAAGAAGCATGATAGTTGGGGAGCCGGATCCCCTGACGTACGGCCACCTTACGTTAGGTCATTGACGCGTGCGTCCAGGTCCACACGTCAGTGTGTGGACCGTACGTCAGAGGAGCCGTGTCCAAGGCAGAAAGAAACCATTGCTACCTAGGTATGCCGTCGCGAATATATATCAGTACACTGCACAAGGTTGTTTCGGCGAGAAGCGTACCTTGTGCAACGGCTTGCTATACTTCATGTAGGAGTGAGCCTATTGTTTTGTAAGCCAAAAGTCATCTTCTGCTCCCGAGCTCATTTGAGCTTGGGATGGACAAAAATATTGAAATATTTTTGGTGTAAATACTGACAAAAGTTTTACGTGCTCGCAAAATTTCATGTTGAAAAGACATTTTTGGAAATCATGGCAAAAGAAACAAAATCAACACTCCAAAATACTTTTGAAAATAACATTTTTGAAGAATCGATTTTTCTTACCGCGGATTTTAACAATGTGATATGAAGATGAATTTTTGTGAGCATGTAATCTTTTTGTCAATGTTTGTACAAAAAAATCAGAACCTTTTGATTTGTTCTTTTTTTGGACTTTACTGTTCATTTGAGCTCGGGCTCAGAAACTCCATATCCATTGTAAGCAGCTTTTTTATATAGAAAGTCATATTACGAGTGGGCTTGCATTTTAGTTTTTTCTTGTGCAAGCTATGCTTCTATTAATTAAATTCACAACAATAGCTGCTATCCTTGTTTTAGGTTCTGTCAATGGCCGACTGAGATGTCTCTACTGTCTCATCACCTCGATGATATTTTCACACACACACACACACACACACACACACACACACTCAGCTTATCATGTTTTCTCTAAACAATATTTCTTCAAAACAAAATCTAAAATCATTTATGACCTAGTGTCTATTTGCAAAAATTGTTTCTAAACATCAAATTATTTGTTAGCTATTCCCGCAATAACGTATTGGGTATCATCTAACAACCCACACCACGACAAAGGAATTGCTTCATACTCCCTCCGTCCGAAAAAATTTGTCCCTCAAACAAATGTATCTAGCATCAAATTAATGCTAGATACATCCATTTAAAAAACAAGATTGGGACAAGTTTTTCCGAACGGAGGAAGTACAACCAATACGTCTTAGGGATGCAAGAGTGGGTCCCACCAAGCCCGTAAAAACATGAAAAAATTCTGTGGTAACGATAGGTGGTGCAACACATTGCGCCAACCTTGTCTCCCAGCGAGTTGTTGGGTTTTTCTTCTACACGTGGGTGGGAGGATTGGTACATGCTTTCTTTTGCTATATATCTAATTTTCCAAAATGAACTATCTCTTAATCGAACTCAAATTACAAACTGTTTTCACTGTTGTGTCTGTTGTGTCAAGAGCTTCAAAACTAGATCTTATATTAATAGATTTTAATATATTTTTCTTAGGCTTAACTTATACTCCCAACTATATTTAGACCAGTATCACGTCCCTGCCCCTGCTAGGGTCCCCCTGAAGGTGCAACTATCCCTGAGTGGTTTTGGTAATTCTTAACAACATATAGCTCATTGAGTTAACATTATTCCAAGATTAATATTTCAGGAAAAGCTCAATGAATGGCATGGCATAGATGAGGAAAATGGACCCCTCAAAATACTAAGGACAAAAAGATTGGCTCAAGATCAAAGCTCAAGACTCTATATTTTATATTTTAGTGATCCAAGATCACATTGAGTCTTTAGGAAAAGCCAATACTATCAAGGAGGGATGAGGTGTTGCTTGATGAGGTTCTTGCTTCATAGTGCTTAGTGATATGCTCCAAAAACATCAACTACCTTCCCACATCCATATATGACTTAAACCAAAAGTCAAACTTGGCCCCACCGATTCTTTCTATCCTGCGCCACCGAGTTCAGATGTCATAGCCACTTCCACAAACCCTAGACAAATCGGTCTCACCGATAGGGATCTCGGTCACACCGAGATGGGGTTGTAATCTCTCTGTTTTCCTTCGTAACGTTTCGGTACTACCGAGATGAGTGACCGATCCCACCGAGATTGCAATGTAAACTCTTTGTTTCCTTTTGTAACATTTTGGTCCCACCAAAATGAGCAAATCGGTCCCACCGAGTTTACCCGACCAACTCTCTGGTTAGCTTATTACTAAAATCGGTCCCACCGAGTTTGTGTAAGCGGTCACACCGAGATTACGTTATGCCCTAACCCTAACCATATCGGTCCTACCGAGTTGCATCTCAGTCCCACCGAAAATCCTAACGGTCACTAGGTTTGCTAAATCGGTCCAACCGAGTTTCTCAATTCGGTCTCACCGAGATTGGTAAATTGTGTGTAACGATTAGTTTTTGTGTGGAGGCTATATATACCCCTCCACCCACTCTTCATTCGTGGAGAGAGCCATCAGAACATACCTACACTTCCAATACACATTTTCTGAGAGAGAACCACCTACTCATGTGTTGAGGCCAAGATATTCCATTCCCACCATATGAATCTTGATCTCTAGCCTTCCCCAAGTTGCTTTCCACTCAAATATTCTTTCCACCAAATCCATATCCTGTGAGAGAGAGAGTTGAGTGTTGGGGAGACTATCATTTGAAGCACAAGAGCAAGGAGTTCATCATCAACACACCATTTGTTACTTCTTGGAGAGTGGTGTCTCCTAGATTGGCTAGGTGTCACTTGGGAGCCTCCGACAAGATTGTGGAGTTGAACCAAGCAGTTTGTAAGGGAAAGGAGATCGCCTACTTCGTGAAGATCTACCGCTAGTGAGGCAAGTCCTTCGTGGGCGATGGCCATGATGGGATAGACAAGGTTGCTTCTTCGTGGACCCTTCGTGGGTGGAGCCCTCCGTGGACTCGCGCAACCGTTACCCTTCGTGGGTTGAAGTCTCCATCAACGTGGATGTATAATAGCACCACCTATCGGAACCACGACAAAAACATCCGTGTCTTCAATTGCGTTTGAATTCTCCAAACCCTTCCCTTTACATTCTTGCAAGTTGCATGCTTTACTTTCCGCTGCTCATAGACTCTTTGCATACTTGCTTGAATTGTGTTAAGATTGCTTGACTTGTGCTAAGATAACTAAAATCTGCCAAAGACTAAAATTGGGAAAAGGATAGATTTTTAATTGGTCAAGTAGTCTAATCACCCCCCTTCTAGACATACTTTCGATCCTACACCCCCCCTGCCGCCGCCGCCCGCCCGCCCGGCGCGGCGCCCCGCTCCCCTGCTCCCGCTCCCCCGCTCCCGCCGCTGCTCGCCCGGCGCGGTGCCCAGCTCCCCTTCTCCCTCCCCTGCTCCCGCCGCCACCGCCTGCCCAGCGCGGGCTCCCCGCCCCCCTCTCTTCCCTCCTTCTCGTCCCGCTGCCTCCGCCGTCTCCCCGGGAGGCGGCCGGGACGGTGTGCGACCCCCTTCCGCCATGTCCGCCCCTCTTCGTCCCTTCCCCCGCCGCCGCCTGCGGTCGCCCCCGGATCTGGCCGGGTGGTGTCGGCGGCGGCGGGCCGTCCCTTATCCGTGCGCGCTCCTCCTTCCCGGGGTGGGGGAGGCGGCGGTGATGCTCGGCCATGGCGGTCCGGCGTCATGGTGCGGAGGCCGGCATCGCTCGCCGTGGTGGTGCCGCTTCTTGGTGGTGGGGCGGTCCGGTGGTGCTGGTCGGCCGGTGGCGTGTCCCCGGTCCAGATCTGGGGCCGTAGGGTCCCTTCTGGGTCCTTGCGAGTCGGCTCCAGCGTGACCGTGATGCCCTCTATATGGGGAGGCAGAGGTGCGGCTTGGACTGCGACAATGTCGACGACGGCATGCCAGCTGCTGCGCGGAGGCGGGAGCTGTCCGGGCCTTTGAGGGCCCGGCCAGGCCTGTGGGGCCACAGGCCCGGTAGGCTCCTGCTATGGCATCCGGTCGGCTACCATCATGGATGGTGGAGGTGGGGCCCTCCTGTATGCCGACGGTGCCGCTGCACTAGTCCCGGCTCCTCTTCTTTGTTGTGAAGACCATCTTCGCGGTGCTGTGATGAGACAGCGTGGGAAGCTTCGTGTCCGTGTTGGCGCAGGGTGGTGGTCGGTTTGGTGGTGAGCTCCGAAGTGCCTTAGGTAGAGGCTGGGATTGGGAGAAATCCCTGTTGGCTTGGCCGACACCAACGCGGTGGCGCCTGAGGGTGCCGCAGGACCTTCCTGGAGGGCGTCGGGGCTACCCTTCCTCTCTCCTCCCTGTGTACCGGCGGAAACCCTTGGCAGCAGCATCGTCATTGTCACGTTCCTTCTTGGAGGTGTTGATTGGTATCGCCGCTTCGGAGTCTCGGAGCTTGGTGGGCAATCTCCGGTGAACGCAGCGGTCATGAGGCTTTGTCGTTTTTGTCGAGCTGCTGTTATCGGCATTTGTTTCTTTTCTTTTTCTCTTTCATTTCTTTTGGGCGTGATTATGTTGCTTCCGCTCTAGCTCCTATCGTTGGTTGTATCGGATGGTTACTTTGTAATACAAAGCGGGGAAACCCTTTTTCTTAACTATATTTAGACTTGTACTCGCCATGCCACAAACTTGTACTTCATGTGTAACATACTTCTACTCCCTATGTGGTAATGTACTTCTCGGGGTTGTAATTTGTACTCCTAGTGGAGTGCAACCTGAACTACCCGCATCACACAACCTGTACTTCCGACGGTATACTCCCTATGTGTTCAACACGTACTATCTACTTAATGCACTTTTTTTGCGGGTTATCTACTTAATGCATTTGTACTCACACGTTGTGTGAGAAACCCAAGGAAGTATTAGAGAGAGAAATATTTGTTAACCCCAATAGAAAAAATCAGACACAAAATGCAAAACAAACAAAAAGCACCAGTCTCCCCATACCGACAACCTCCACGCCTGTATCCCTCATGTGCCTCTGGGCGCCACTTCCTAGGCTTCTATCGTGTGCCATGCATCACATACTTGGGTCATCGTGCACCCGAGAGGTGCCCCATCTATGGGGGTTACCTCCTAAAAGATAGAAAATAGTTAACGTGTCTGTATACTTTTTTTGCCAACTCAGCCTGACAGTTGAGACCTCCCTGTCATAAATCGCATCAATCGGCAGTTATGGGGCCATCAATGTTTTAGAGTCATGGGTGGTTCTTCATTACCTAAACGAATTGTGATGGTTTTTGGTTATTTTTTACGCAGATATGATAATTTTATGTGATTAACTCAATTATCCCGGTCACGGCCATCTGAAACAAGAGGGGTAAGTCTGGGTCTGAGTTAACCAAGTCGTTCGGCGCGTACCCCTTGGCTGAGCTCTAGCGAGTCAAAGGCGGCTAGGGCTGCACGCCTCCTGCCGGCCCCGCCGCAGGTGTATTTGTCTGTTGTGGCCTTAGGCCATGGATATGTGGTGGATCTGGTCATTACCGGCGGGAGGGCTCCAGCTCTGTTCTTAGGTGCGTAGAATGCGAGGTCGTGGAGGCTCTTTGAAGATGGAATAATGTTCTCCCCGCCCGCCCTCTGTCCCGACGGTACGTCTAGCCTCGTTGGAGGGCGTGTGGAGGTGTGTCTCCAGCGGATCCTCGTGGAATTCGGTCGGTGTTTGTCTTCAGTGGATCCGCTTGAATCCAGTCTTCGTTCGTCTGCCTGTGTACCTGCAAGTTGAATCCTTCCGATCTATACTTCTCTTAATCAGCGGTGGTTGCTGTTCTAGTGCGCTAGTCCCAGTGGCGGATCCAGGAATTTAAAATTGGGTGTTCAAAAAAATTCACGCTAACAGAGGAGCCAATTCGTTCACAGCAACACAAATTGTTCAGTAGCAACAACATCTATATCAATAAAAGCAGAAGCAAGCAACTAAAAGACAACAGATGAGTCAATTCTGGATCCGCCTTAACAGAGGAGCCAATTCGTTCACAGCAACAGCAATACAGATTAAGGAAATTACAAAATAGATAAGAAAATTACAACTCGACCATACGCTTTGTCATGGCTTGAAAGCGAGAAATGACAACATCATCCTTCACTTCAAAAAAGAATTCCCTCTCAATAAATGTAACCAAGCAATCATTCAAGAGTTGATTCCCCATTTTATTCCGTAGCTTGTTTTTCACATAAGTCATTGAAGAGAACACTCTCTCAACACTAGCTGTTGCTACTGGTAGGATTAGAACCAATTTGAGAAGCTTGTAAACAAGGTTATAAGTGACACTCTTGTTTGTCTCGACAAGCATAATAGAAAGGTCGACTATGTTTTTGACCTTTCTAAACCTCTCATCTCTACGCATATCAGTAATGAAGTGTGTAAGTTGATAAGGAATATGCATCAGATCTTCCTCCGTGAAATCCAAAGGATAAAGATGTGCAAGCTTAACCAATTTTTCCTTATGATAAGCAGCAAAAGAATTTACCGGACTGAATGATCCCATGTAATGAAGTAATTCAGTGTTTACCTCATCAAATCTATCTCCAAGCTCTCGAAGTTGCCTATCAATAAGACCCAAAAACATCTCAACATGGAAGCGATGGAGATTCGTGAGATTTTTGTAGAATCTTGAGGGTCTTCCAGGTGGCTTGTACTTACCACCCATTTGAGGAACTTTGACTTTATGCTTGACACAATAAGAAGTGACCTCTTCAAGGAAAGTTTTGTTGGGTTTCGTAGTAATTTCAAAATTTTCCTACGCACACGCAAGATCATGTGATGCATAGCAACGAGAGGGGAGAGTGCTGTCTACGTACCCACGCAGACCGACTGCGGAAGCGTTGACACAACGTAGAGGAAGTAGTCGTACGTCTTCACGATCCAACCGATCAAGCACCGAAACTACGGCACCTCCGAGTTCGAGCACACGTTCAGCTCGATGACGATCCCCGGACTCCGATCCAGCAAAGTGTCGGGGAGGAATTCCGTCAGCACGACGGCGTGGTGACGATCTTGATGCACTATAGCAGCAGGGCTTCGCCTAAACTCCGCTACAGTATTATCGAGGAATATGGTGGCTGGGGGCACCGCACACGGCTAAGGAATAGATCACGTGGATCAACTTGTGTGTTTCTGGGGTGCCTCTACCTCAGTATATAAAGGAGCCAAGGGGGAGGGGGGCGCCGGCCAGGAGGAGGGCGCAGGAGGAGTCCTTCTCCTTCCGGGAGTAGGACTCGCCCCCCCCCCCAATCCTAGTTGGACTAGGATTCCCCGAGGGGGAAAGAGAGAGAAGGGGGGCCGGCCACCTCTCCTAGTCCTAATAGGACTAGGGGGAGGGGGAGGCGCCCGGCCACCTTGGGCTACCCCTTTCTCCTTTCCACTAAAGCCCATCTAGGCCCATATGGTTCCCGGGGGGTTCTGGTAACCTCCCGGTACTCCGGTAAAATCCCGATTTCACCCGAAACACTTCCGATATCCAAACATAGGCTTCCAATATATCAATCTTTACGTCTCGACCATTTCGAGACTCCTCGTCATGTCCGTGATCACATCCAGGACTCCGAACAACCTTCGATACATCAAAATGCATGAACTCATAATATAACTGTCATCATAACCTTAAGCGTGCGGACCCTACGGGTTCAAGAACAATGTAGACATGACCGAGACACGTCTCCGGTCAATAACCAATAGCGGGACCTGGATGCCCATATTGGCTCCTACATATTCTACGAAGATCTTTATCGGTCAGACCGCATAACAACATACGTTGTTCCCTTTGTCATCGGTATGTTACTTGCCCGAGATTCGATCGTCGGTATCCAATACCTAGTTCAATCTCGTTACCGGCAAGTCTCTTTACTCGTTCTGTAATACATCATCTGTCAACTAACTCATTAGTTGCAATGCTTGCAAGGCTTATGTGATGTGCATTACCGAGAGGGCCCAGAGATACCTCTCCGACAATCGGAGTGACAAATCCTAATCTCGAAATACGCCAACCTAACATCTACCTTTGGAGACACCTGTAATGCTCCTTTATAATCACCCAGTTACGTTGTGACGTTTGGTAGCACCCAAAGTGTTCCTCCGGCAAACGGGAGTTGCATAATCTCATAGTTATAGGAACATGTATAAGTCATGAAGAAAGCAATAGCAACATACTAAACGATCGGGTGCTAAGCTAATGGAATGGGTCATGTCAATCAGATCATTCAACTAATGATGTGACCTCGTTAATCAAATAACAACTCATTGTTCGTAGGTTCATCATGATCTAGTAGCATGACTTCTAGAACAGGATTACCGTACCACTCTGGTGCGGATCTCACTCTGGTTGATCTACGAGGTTCAGTAGTATCTTGATCCGAAGTTTCATGATCATTATCATTAGCTTCCTCACTAACTGGTGTAGGTGTCACCGAAACAGTTTTCTGTGATGTACTACTTTCCAATAAGGGAGCAGGTACAATTACCTCGTCAAGTTCTACTTTCCTCCCACTCACTTCTTTCGAGAGAAACTCCTTCTCTAGAAAGTTTCCGAATTTAGCAACAAAAGTCTTGCCTTCGGATCTGTGATAGAAGGTGTATCCAATAGTTTCCTTTGGATATCCTATGAAGACACATTTCTCCGATTTGGGTTCGAGCTTATCAGGTTGAAGCTTTTTCACATAAGCATCGCAGCCCCAAACTTTCAGAAACGACAACTTTGGTTTCTTGCCAAACCACAGTTCATAAGGCGTCGTCTCAACGGATTTTGATGGTGCCCTATTTAACGTGAATGCGGCCGTCTCTAGAGCGTATCCCCAAAACGATAGCGGTAAATCAGTAAGAGACATCATAGATCGCACCATATCTAGTAAAGTACGATTACGACGTTCAGACACACCATTACGCTGTGGTGTTCCGGGTGCCGTGAGTTGCGAAACTATTCCACAATTTTTCAAATGTACACCAAACTCGTAACTCAAATATTCTCCTCCACGATCAGATCGTAGAAACTTTATTTTCTTGTTACGATGATTTTTAACTTCACTCTGAAATTCCTTGAACCTTTCAAATGTTTCAGACTTATGTTTCATTAAGTAGATATACCCATATCTGCTTAAATCATCTGTGAAGGTGAGAAAATAACGATATCCGCCACGAGCCTCAATATTCATCGGACCACATACATATGTATGTATGATTTCCAACAAATCTGTTGCTCTCTCCATAGTACCAGAGAACGGCGTTTTGGTCATCTTGCCTATGAGGCACGGTTCGCAAGTACCAAGTGATTCATAATCAAGTGGTTCCAAAAGTCCATCAGAATGGAGTTTCTTCATGCGCTTTACACCGATATGACCTAAACGGCAGTGCCACAAATAAGTTGCACTCTCATTATCAACTCTGCATCTTTTGGCTTCAACATTATGAATATGTGTGTTACTACTATCGAGATCCAACAAGAATAGACCACTCTTCAAGGGTGCATGACCATAAAAGATATTACTCATATAAATAGAACAACCATTATTATCTGATTTAAATGAATAACCGTCTCGCATCAAACAAGATCCAGATATAATGTTCATGCTTAACGCTGGCACCAAATAACAATTATTTAGGTCTAATACTAATCCCGAAGGTAGATGTAGAGGTAGTGTGCCGACTGCGATCACATCGACTTTGGAAGTTTCCCACGCGCATCGTCACCTCGTCCTTAACCAATCTTCGCTTGATCCGTAGTCCCTGTTTCGAGTTGCAAATATTAGCAACAGAACCAGTATCAAATACCCAGGTGCTACTGCGAGCATTAGTAAGGTACACATCAATAACATGTATATCACATATACCCTTGTTCACCTTGCCATCCTTCTTATCCGCCAAATACTTGGGGCAGTTCCGCTTCCAGTGACCAGTCTGCTTGCAATAGAAGCACTCAGTTTCAGGCTTAGGTCCAGGTTTGGGTTTCTTCTCTTGAGTAGCAACTTGCTTGCCGTTCTTTTTGAAGTTCCCCTTCTTCTTCCCTTTTCCCTTTTTCTTGAAATTAGTGGTCTTGTTGACCATCAACACTTGATGCTCCTTCTTGATTTCTACCTCCGCAGCTTTCAGCATTGCGAAGAGCTCGGGAATAGTCTTGTTCATCCCTTGCATATTATAGTTCATCACGAAGCTCTTGTAGCTTGGTGGCAGTGATTGAAGAATTCTGTCAATGACGCAGTCATCTGGAAGATTAACTCCCAATTGAATCAAGTGATTATTATACCCAGACATTTTGAGTATATGCTCACTGACAGAACTGTTCTCCTCCATCTTGCAGATATAGAACTTATTGGAGACTTCATATCTCTCAATCCGGGCATTTGCTTGAAATATTAACTTCAACTCTTGGAACATCTCATATGCTCCATGACGTTCAAAACGTCGTTGAAGTCCCGATTCTAAGCCGTAAAGCATGGCACACTGAACTATCGAGTAGTCATCAGCTTTGCTCTGCCAGACGTTCATAACATCCGGCGTTGCTCCTGCAGCAGGCCTGGCACCCAGCGGCGCTTCCAGGACGTAATTCTTCTGTGCAGCAATGAGGATAATCCTCAAGTTACAGACCCAGTCCGTGTAATTGCTACCATCATCTTTCAACTTTGCTTTCTCAAGGAACGCATTAAAATTCAACGGAACAACAGCACGAGCCATCTATCTACAATCAAACATAAACAAGCAAGATACTAATCAGGTACTAAGTTTCACGATAAATTTAAGTTCAGTTAATCAAATTAATTAAAGAACTCCCACTTAGATAGACATCCCTCTAATCCTCTAAGTGATTACGTGATCCAAATTAACTAAACCATAACCGATCATCACGTGAGATGGAGTAGTTTTCAATGGTGAACATCGTTATGTTGATCATATCTACTATATGATTCACGCTCGACCTTTCGGTCTCCGTGTTCCGAGGCCATATCTGTATATGCTTGGCTCGTCAAGTATAACCTGAGTATTCCGCGTGTGCAACTGTTTTGCACCCGTTGTATTTGAACGTAGAACCTATCACACCCGATCATCACGTGGTGTCTCAGCACTAAGAACTTTCGCAACGGTGCATACTCAGGGAGAACACTTCTTGATAATTTAGTGAGAGATCATCTTATAATCTACCGTCAATCAAAGCAAGATAAGATGCATAAAAGGATAAACATCACATGCAATCAATATAAGTGATATGATATGGCCATCATCATCTTGTGCTTGTGATCTCCATCTCCGAAGCACCGTCGTGATCACCATCGTCACCGGCGTGACACCTTGATCTCCATCGTAGCATCGTTGTCGTCTCGCCAAGTTTATGCTTCCACGACTATCACTACCGCTTAGTAATAAAGTAAAGCATTACATCGCGATTTCATTGCATACAATAAAACGACAACCATAAGGCTCCTGCCAGTTGCCGATAACTCGGTTAAAAAACATGATCATCTCATACAATAAAATTCAGCATCATGTCTTGACCATATCACATCACAACATGCCCTGCAAAAACAAGTTAGACGTCCTCTACTTTGTTGTTGCAAGTTTTACGTGGCTGCTACGGGCTTAAGCAAGAACCAATCTCACCTACGCATCAGATCATTCAACTAATGATGTGACCTTGTTAATCAAATAACAACTCATTGTTCATGGCTAGGAGACATAACCATCTTTGATTAACGAGCTAGTCAAGTAGAGGCATACTAGTGACACTTTGTTTGTCTATGTATTCACACATGTATTATGTTTCCGGTTAATACAATTCTAGCATGAATAATAAAAATTTATCATGATTATAAGGAAATAAATAATAACTTTATTATTGCCTCTAGGGCATATTTCCTTCAAGTTTCCCATCCACCATCATCTCTCAACAATTGCAATTGAATCTTTGTCAAATGAATGAGTTTAATAGCATTAACAATGTCTTGATCTTTCTTTTGCAAAGCACGACTTAAGTCATTGGTGTGCCCAAATATGGTTTGCAACAAGTGTGCCATGAAAACAAAGTCAAATGACTCAAAATATGTCAACATAGTTTCAGCAAGCATAGCCTCGTTGCTTTGAGTTGGTTCTCTTACTAACTTGTTGAGAACTAGCCAGATTGAAGGATACATGCGGAGAATATGCATAATAGTTTTGTGGTGAGATCCCCAACGAGTGTCACCCGGCCTACTCAAACCCATCTCTTGATTCATGCCTTTCCCAGTTTCAATTTCCTCCAATTCCAATGCTTTAATGATCCGTTCAGCTTGAGCCACACGAAGCATTCTAATCTTCTTACAAGACATCCCAAGAACATTCAATAGATTAGCAAGTTGTTGAAAGAACAAAACACAATCACGGTTCTCCTTAGCAACGACAACTAGAGATAACTGAAGTTGATGAGCAAAACAATGCACATAATAGGCAGAAGGGGACTCATCCATAATTAGTTTCTTTATACCATTGACATGACCCTTCATGTTGCTAGCACCATCGTACCCTTGCCCACGTACTCTAGAGAAGGTCAAACCATGTTCCATAAGCAAACTCTCAATTGCTGTTTTGAGTGTCAAAGATGTGGTGTCTGCAACATGTAAAATACCAAGAAACCTCTCAACCACCCTTCCGATTTTATCAACATAACGCAGACAAAGAGCCAATTGTTCTTGTAGATACACATCACCTGATTCATCGGCAAGTATTGAGAAACAACTATCACCTAGCTCTTCCATCATAAGCCTAGTAGTTTCTTTGGCACAAGAGTTGATGAGGTATGTTTGTATTTCATGAGCTATCATTTTGTTGTTCTTTGGAGCATTCTTAAGAACCACCTTATTCACTTCTTCAAAATTCTTTGCTAGCTAATGTAGAAGCTCAAGGAAATTACCTTTATTAAGTGAAACTTCTCTTTCATCATGTCCACGAAAAGCTAACCCTTGACCCAAAAGAAACCTCAGGCATTTAAGAGAATATGTCAAGCGAGCTATATATAGAACCTTGTCTTGTTTGGTGGTTGAAGAAAATGATTCTACGATTGTTGTTTTGGGTGCAATGAAGAAATTGTATTTCTCTTGTGCTTTCTTGTGTGCACTATTGATCCCACCAACATGTTTCCCAAAACTAGCCTTGTGATTCCAATTTCTAAATCCTCCATTCACAAAGCAATCCCCACCAACATCTGAATTATCCTTGAAAAGATAACATACAAAGCAGAAAGCAGCATCTAGTTCTTTACTATACTCAAGCCATTTATAAGACTTGAACCATTTAGCTACAAATCGACACATACCTTCAACAGGGTGTTGTCGAAAAGCATACTTTTTTGGTCGACAAGCCCCTTTTGCAATGTATCCTCTTCTAATCCTGTTCTGATCATTAACATCATAATCTACAATAGCAATCCTCTTCCCAGGATCAGGTTCAAAGAGCTGAACATCGTAAACTGCATCTTCAGAGTCATTCTCTTCCTCTATATTTTCAGATTCTTTGCTTGCTTCATGCTCAATCTCAGGTTCTGCAATTGGACTTGTGTTCATGGCACCAACAATCTGTAGCTGCTGCTGATTTTGTGTTGGGGAACGCAGCAGAATTTTAAAATTTTCTACACATCACCAAGATCAATCTATGGAGTCATCTAGCAACGAGGGAGAGAGGAGTGCATCTACATACCCTTGTAGATCGCGCGCGGAAGCGTTCAAGAGAACGGGGTTGATGGAGTCGTACTCGACGTGATCCAAATCACCGATGACCAAGTGCCGAACGGACGACACCTCCGCGTTCAACACACGTACGGTTGGGAAGATGTCTCCTCCAACTTGATCCAGCAAGGGGGAAGGAGAGGTTGATGAAGATCCAGCAGCACGACGGCGTGGTGGTGGAAGCAACGGTGATCTCGACAGGGCTTCGCCAAGCGCAGGGAGACGAAGGAGTGTCACGGGAGGGAGAGGGAGAGGCCAGGGGCTTGGGTGCGGTTGCCCTCCCTCCCCCCCCCCACTTTATATAGGGTGCCTAGGGGGGGCACCGGCCCTAGGAGATCCAATCTCCTAGGGGGGCGGTGGCCAAGGGGGTGCCTTGCCCCCAAAGGCAAGGGTGGCGCCCCCACCCCTAGGGTTTCCAACCCTAGGCGCAGGGAGAGGCCCAAGGGGGGGCGCACCAGCCCACTAGGGGCTGGTTCCCCTTCCATTTCAGCCCATGGGGCCCTCCGGGATAGATGGCCCCACCCGGTGGACCCCCGGGACCCTTCCGGTGGTCCCGGTACAATACCGATTACCCCCCGAAACTTTCCCGATGGCCGAAACTTGACTTACTATATATAAATCTTCACCTTCGGACCATTCCGGAACTCCTCATGACGTCTGGGATCTCATCCGGGACTCCGAACAACTTTCGGGTTACCGTATGCTAATATCTCTACAACCCTAGCGTCACCGAACCTTAAGTGTGTAGACCCTACGGGTTCGGGAGACATGCAGACATGACCGAGACGCCTCTCCGGTCAATAACCAACAGCGGGATCTGGATACCCATGTTGTCTCCCACATGCTCCACGATGATCTCATCGGATGAACCACGATATCAAGGATTCAATCAATCCGTATACAATTCCCTTTGTCAATCGATACATTACTTGCCCGAGACTCGATCGTCGGTATCCCAATACCTAGTTCAATCTCGTTACCGGCAAATCACTTTACTCGTGCCGTAATGCATGATCCCGTGATCAACCACTTGGTCACATTGAGCTCATTATGATGATGCATTACCGAGTGGGCCCAGAGATACCTCTCCGTCATACGGAGTGACAAATCCCAGTCTCGATTTGTGCCAACCCAACAGACACTTTCGGAGATACCTGTAATGTACCTTTATAGTCACCCAGTTATGTTGTGACGTTTGGCACACCCAAGGCACTCCTACGATATCCGGGAGTTGCACAATCTCATGGTCTAAGGAAATGATACTTGACATTCAGAAAAGCTACAACAAACGAACTACACGATCTTTGAGCTATGCTTTGGATTGGGTCTTGTCCATCACATCATTCTCCTAATGATGTGATCCAGTTATCAATGACATCCAATGTCCATAGTCAGGAAACCATGACTATCCTTTGATCAACGAGCTAGTCAACTAGAGGCTCACTAGGGACGTGTTGTGGTCTATGTATTCACACATGTATTACAATTTCTAGATAACACAATTATAGCATGAACAATAGACAATTATCATGAACAAAGAAATATAATAATAACCATTTTATTATTGCCTCTAGGGCATATTTCCAACAGTCTCCCACTTGCACTAGAGTCAATAGTCTAGTTACATTGTGATGAATCGAACACCCATGCAGTTCTGGTGTTGATCATGTTTTGCTCTAGGGAGAGGTTTAGTCAACGGATCTGCCACATTCAGGTCCGTATGTACTTTACAAATCTCTATGTCTCCATTTTAAACACTTTCATGAATGGAGTTGAAGTGACGCTTGATATGCCTGGTCTTCCTGTGAAACCTGGGCTCCTTGGCAAGGGCAATAGCTCCAATGTTGTCACAGAAGAGAGTCATCGGGCCCGACGCATTGGGAATGACTCCTAGGTCGGTAATGAACTCCTTCATCCAGACTGCTTCTTGTGCTGCCTCCGAGGCTGCCATGTACTCCGCTTCACATGTAGATCCCGCCACAACGCTTTGCTTGCAACTGCACCAGCTAACTGCCCCACCATTCAAAATATACACGTATCCGGTTTGTGACTTAGAGTCATCCAGATCTGTGTCGAAGCTAGCATCGACGTAACCCTTTACGACGAGCTCTTCATCACCTCCATAAACGAGAAACATATCCTTAGCCCTCTTCAGGTACTTCAGGATATTCTTGACCGCTGTCCAGTGTTCCATGTCGGGATTACTTTGGTACCTTCCTACCAAACTTACGGCAAGGTTTACATCAGGTCTGGTACACAGCAAAGCATACATGATAGACCCTATGGCCGAGGCATAGGGGACGACACTCATCTTTTCTCTATCTTCTGTCGTGGTCGGGCATTGAGCCGTGCTCAATCTCATACCTTGCAATACAGGCAAGAACCCCTTCCTTGACTGATCCATTTTGAACTTCTTCAATATCTTGTCAAGGTACGTACTCTGTGAAAGACCAATGAGGCGTCTCGATCTATCTCTATAGATCTTGATGCCTAATATATAAGCAGCTTCTCCAAGATCCTTCATTGAAAAACACTTGTTCAAGTAGGCCTTTATGCTTTCCAAGAATTCTATATCATTTCCCATCAACAGTATGTCATCCACATACAATATGAGAAATGCTACAGAGCTCCCACTCACTTTCTTGTAAAAGCAGGCTTCTCCATAAGTCTGCGCAAACCCAAACGCTTTGATCATCTCATCAAAACGAATGTTCCAACTCCGAGATGCTTGCACCAGCCCATAAATCGAGCGTTGGAGCTTGCACACCTTGTCAGCATCTTCAGGATCGACAAAACCTTCCGGCTGCATCATATACAATTCTTCCTTAAGGAAACCATTAAGGAATGCCGTTTTGACGTCCTTTTGCCATATCTCAAAATTATAGAATGCGGCAATTTCTAACATGATTCGGACGTACTTCAGCTTCGCTACGGGTGAGAAAGTCGCATCGTAGTCAACCCCTTGAACTTGTCGATAACCCTTAGCGACAAGCCGAGCTTTATAGATGGTCACATTACCATCCGCGTCTGTCTTCTTCTTAAAGATCCATTTATTTTCTATGGCTCGCCGATCATCGGGCAAGTCAGTCAAAGTCCACACTTTGTTTTCATACATGGATCCTATCTCGGATTTCATGGCTTCCAGCCATTTGTCGGAATCTGGGCCCGCCATCGCTTCTTCATAGTTCGAAGGTTCACCGTTGTCTAACAACATGATTTCCAAGACAGGGTTGCCGTACCACTCTGGTGCGGAACATGTCCTCGTGGACCAACGAAGTTCAGTATTAACTTGATCTGAAGTTTCATGATCATCATCATTAACTTCCTCTCTAGTCGGTGCAGGCACCTCAGGAATATTTTCTTAAGCTGCGCCACTTACCAGTTCAAGAGGTAACACTTCATCAAGTTCTACTTTCCTCCCACTTATTTCTTTTGAGAGAAACTCTTTCTCTAGAAAGGACCCATTCTTGGCAACAAAGATCTTGCCTTCGGATCTGAGGTAGAAGGTATACCCAACAGTTTCTTTAGGGTATCCTATGAAGACGCATTTTTCCGACTTAGGTTCGAGCTTTTCAGGTTGAAGTTTCTTGACATAAGCATCGCATCCCCAAACTTTTAGAAACAACATCTTAGGCTTCTTCCCAAACCATAATTCATACGGTGTCGTCTCAACGGATTTCGACGGAGCCCTATTTAAAGTGAATGCGGCAGTCTCTATGGGCCTACATGGGCCTTAGTGGAAAGGAGAAATACTTGGGTACCGGGAGGGTTACCGGAGAAATAAGCCTATGTTTGGACATCGGAAGTGTTCCGGGTGAAATCGGGATTTTACCGGAGTACCGGGAGGGTTACCGGAACCCCCCGGGAGCCATATGGGCCTACATGGGCCTTAGTGGAAAGGAGAAAAGGGCAGCCCAAGGGGGCTGCGCACCTCCCCCCTCCCCTAGTCCTATTAGGACTAGGAGAGGTGGCCGGCCACCCTTCTCCCTCTTTCCCCCTCGGGGAATCCTAATTGGAATAGGATTGGAGGGGAGTCCTACTCCCGGAAGGAGTAGGACTCCTCCTGCGCCTCCCTCCTTGGCCGGCCAGCCTCCCCCCCTCTACTCCTTTATATACGGAGGCAGGGGACACCTCTAGACACACAAGTTGATCCACGTGATCTATTCCTTAGCCGTGTGCGGTGCCCCCTGCCACCATATACCTCGATAATACTGTAGCGGAGTTTAGGCGAAGCCCTGCTGCTGTAGTTCATCAAGATCGTCACCACGCCGTCGTGCTGACGGAACTCTTCCCCGACACTTTGCTGGATCGGAGTCCGGGGATCGTCATCGAGCTGAACGTGTGCTCGAACTCGGAGGTGCCGTAGTTTCGGTGCTTGATCGGTTGGATTGTGAAGACGTACGACTACTTCCTCTACGTCGTGTCATCGCTTCCGCAGTCGGTCTGCGTTGGGTACGTAGACAGCACTCTCCCCCTCGTTGCTATGCATCACATGATCTTGCGTGAGCGTAGGAAATTTTTGAAATTACTACGAAACCCAACAGTGGCATCCGAGCCTAGGTTATTTATGTTGATGTTATATGCACGAGTAGAACACAAGTGAGTTGTGGACGATACAAGTCATACTGCCTACCAGCATGTCATACTTTGGTTCGGCGGTATTGTTGGACGAGACGACCCGGACCAACCTTACGCGTACGCTTACGCGAGACCGGTTCCCTCGACGTGCTTTGCACATAGATGGCTTGCGGGCGACTGTCTCTCCAACTTTAGTTGAACCGAGTATGGCTACGCCCGGTCCTTGCGAAGGTTAAAACGGAGTCTATTTGACAAACTATCGTTGTGGTTTTGATGCGTAGGTGAGATTGGTTCTTACTTAAGCCCGTAGCAGCCACGTAAAAACATGCAACAACAAAGTAGAGGACGTCTAACTTGTTTTTGCAGGGCATGTTGTGATGTGATATGGTCAAGGCATGATGCTGAATTTTATTGTATGAGATGATCATGTTTTGTAACCGAGTTATCGGCAACTGGCAGGAGCCATATGGTTGTCGCTTTATTGTATGCAATGCAATCGCGATGTAATGCTTTACCTTATTACTAAACGGTAGTGATAGTCGTGGAAGCATAAGATTGGCGAGACGACAACGATGCTACGATGGAGATCAAGGTGTCGCGCCGGTGACGATGGTTATCATGACGGTGCTTCGGAGATGGAGATCACAGGCACAAGATGATGATGGCCATATCATATCACTTATATTGATTGCATGTGATGTTTATCTTTTATGCATCTTATCTTGCTTTGATTGACAGTAGCATTATAAGATGATCTCTCACCAAATTATCAAGAAGTGTTCTCCCTGAGTATGCACCGTTGCGAAAGTTCTTCGTGCTGAGACACCACGTGATGATTGGGTGTGATAGGCTCTACGTTCAAATACAACGGGTGCAAAACAGTTGCGCACGCAGAATACTCAGGTTATACTTGACGAGCCAAGCATATACAGATATGGCCTCAGAACACGGAGACCGAAAGGTCGAGCGTGAATCATATAGTAGATATGATCAACATAATGATGTTCACCACTGAAACTACTCCATCTCACGTGATGATCGGACATGGTTTAGTTGATTTGGATCACGTGATCACATAGAGGATTAGAGGGATGTCTATCTAAGTGGGAGTTCTTAAGTAATATGATTAATTGAACTTAAATTTATCATGAACTTAGTACCTGATAGTATCTTGCTTGTTTATGTTGATTGTAGATAGATGGCTTGTGTTGTTGTTCCGTTGAATTTTAATGCGTTCCTTGAGAAAGCAAAGTTGAAAGATGATGGTAGCAATTACACGGACTGGGTCCGTAACTTGAGGATTATCCTCATTGCTGCACAGAAGAATTACGTCCTGGAAGCACCGCTGGGTGCCAGGCCTGCTGCTGGAGCAACGCCAGATGTTTTGAACGTCTGGCAGAGCAAAGCTGATGACTACTCGATAGTTCAGTGTGCCATGCTTTACGGCTTAGAATCAGGACTTCAACGACGTTTTGAACGTCATGGAGCATATGAGATGTTCCAGGAGTTGAAGTTAATATTTCAAGCAAATGCCCGGATTGAGAGATATGAAGTCTCCGATAAATTCTATAGCTGCAAGATGGAGGAGAACAGTTCTGTCAGTGAGCATATACTCAAAATGTCTGGATATAATAATCACTTGATTCAATTGGGAGTTAATCTTCCAGATGATTGCGTCATTGACAGAATTCTCCAATCACTGCCACCAAGCTACAAGAGCTTCGTGATGAACTATAATATGCAAGGGATGAACAAGACTATTCCCGAGCTCTTCGCGATGCTGAAAGCCGCGGAGGTAGAAATCAAGAAAGAGCATCAAGTGTTGATGGTCAACAAGACCACTAGTTTCAAGAAAAAGGGCAAAGGAAAGAAGAAGGGGAACTTCAAGAAGAACAGCAAGCCAGTTGCTGCTCAAGAGAAGAAACCCAAGTCTGGACCTAAGCCTGAAACTGAGTGCTTCTACTGCAAGCAGACTGGTCACTGGAAGCGGAACTGCCCCAAGTATTTGGCGGATAAGAAGGATGGCAAAGTGAACAAAGGTATATGTGATATACATGTTATTGATGTGTACCTTACTAATGCTCGCAGTAGCACCTGGGTATTTGATACTGGTTCTGTTGCTAATATTTGCAACTCGAAACAGGGACTACGGATCAAGCGAAGATTGGTTAAGGACGAGGTGACGATGCGCGTGGGAAACTTCCAAAGTCGATGTGATCGCAGTCGGCACACTACCTCTACATCTACCTTCGGGATTAGTATTAGACCTAAATAATTGTTATTTGGTGCCAGCGTTAAGCATGAACATTATATCTGGATCTTGTTTGATGCGAGACGGTTATTCATTTAAATCAGAAGAATAATGGTTGTTCTATTTATATGAGTAATATCTTTTATGGTCATGCACCCTTGAAGAGTGGTCTATTTTATTGAAATCTCGATAGTAGTGATACACATATTCATAATATTGAAGCCAAAAGTGCAAAGTTGATAATAAAGTGCAACTTATTTGTGGCACTGTCGTTTAGGTCATATTGGTATAAAGTGCATGAAGAAACTCCATACTGATGGACTTTTGGAACCACTTGATTATGAATCACTTGGTACTTGCGAACCGTGCCTCATGGGCAAGATGACTAAAACACCGTTCTCCGGTACTATGGAGAGAGCAACAGATTTGTTGGAAATCATACATACCGATGTATGTGGTCCGATGAATATTGAGGCTCGTGGCGGATATCGTTATTTTCTCACCTTCACAGATGATTTAAGCAGATATGGGTATATCTACTTAATGAAACATAAGTCTGAAACATTTGAAAAGTTCAAAGAATTTCAGAGTGAAGTTGAAAATCATCGTAACAAGAAAATAAAGTTTCTACGATCTGATCGTGGAGGAGAATATTTGAGTTACGAGTTTGGTGTACATTTTGAAAAATTGTGGAATAGTTTCGCAACTCACGCCACCCGGAACACCACAGCGTAATGGTGTGTCCGAACATCGTAATCGTACTTTACTAGATATGGTGCGATCTATGATGTCTCTTACCGATCTACCACTATCGTTTTGGGGTTATGCATTAGAGACGGCCGCATTCACGTTAAATAGGGCACCATCAAAATCCGTTGAGACGACGCCTTATGAACTGTGGTTTGGCAAGAAACCAAAGTTGTCGTTTCTTAAAGTTTGGGGCTGCGATGCTTATGTGAAAAAGCTTCAACCTGATAAGCTCGAACCCAAATCGGAGAAATGTGTCTTCATAGGATATCCAAAGGAAACTATTGGATACACCTTCTATCACAGATCCGAAGGCAAGACTTTTGTTGCTAAATTCGGAAACTTTCTGGAGAAGGAGTTTCTCTCGAAAGATGTGAGTGGGAGGAAAGTAGAACTTGATGAGGTAACTGTACCTGCTCCCTCATTGGAAAGTAGTACATCATAGAAACCAGTTTCTGTGACACCTCCACCAATTGGTGAGGAAGCTAATGATGATGATCATGAAACTTTAGAACAAGATACTACTGAACCTCCGTAGATCAACCAGAGTAAGATCCGCACCAGAGTGGTACGGTAATCCTGTTCTGGAAGTCATGCTACTAGATCATGATGAACCTACGAACTATGAAGAAGCGATGGTGAGCCCAGATTCCGCAAAATGGCTTGAAGCCATGAAATCTGAGATGGGATCCATGTATGAGAACAAAGTATGGACTTTGGTTGACTTGCCCGATGATCGGCAAGCAATTGAGAATAAATGGATCTTCAAGAAGAAGACTGACGCTGATGGTAATGTTACTGTCTACAAAGCTCGACTTGTCGCGAAAGGTTTTCGACAAGTTCAAGGGATTGACTACGATGAGACCTTCTCACCCGTAGCGATGCTTAAGTCCGTCCGAATCATGTTAGCGATTGCCGCATTTTATGATTATGAAATTTGGCAGATGGATGTCAAAACTGCATTCCTGAATGGATTTCTGGAAGAAGAGTTGTATATGATGCAACCGGAAGGTTTTGTCGATCCAAAGGGAGCTAACAAAGTGTGCAAGCTCCAGCGATCCATTTATGGACTGGTGCAAGCCTCTCGGAGTTGGAATAAACGCTTTGATAGTGTGATCAAAGCATTTGGTTTTATACAGACTTTCGGAGAAGCCTGTATTTACAAGAAAGTGAGTGGGAGCTCTGTAGCATTTCTGATATTATATGTGGATGACATATTACTAATCGGAAATGATATAGAATTTCTGGATAGCATAAAGGGATACTTGAATAAGAGTTTTTCAATGAAAGACCTCGGTGAAGCTGCTTACATATTAGGCATTAAGATCTATAGAGATAGATCAAGACGCTTAATTGGACTTTCACAAAGCACATACCTTGACAAAGTTTTGAAGAAGTTCAAAATGGATCAAGCAAAGAAAGGGTTCTTGCCTGTGTTACAAGGTGTGAAGTTGAGTAAGACTCAATGCCCGACCAATGCAGAAGATAGAGAGAAAATGAAAGATGTTCCCTATGCTTCAGCCATAGGCTCTATCATGTATGCAATGCTGTGTACCAGACCTGATGTGTGCCTTGCTATAAGTCTAGCAGGGAGGTACCAAAGTAATCCAGGAGTGGATCACTGGACAGCGGTCAAGAACATCCTGAAATACCTGAAAAGGACTAAGGATATGTTTCTCATATATGGAGGTGACAAAGAGCTCATCGTAAAAGGTTACATTGATGCAAGCTTTGACACTGATCCGGACGATTCTAAATCGCAAACCGGATACGTGTTTACATTAAACGGTGGAGCTGTCAGTTGGTGCAGTTCTAAACAAAGCGTCATAGCGGATCTACATGTGAAGCGGAGTACATAGCTGCTTCGGAAGCAGCGAACGAAGGAGTCTGGATGAAGGAGTTCATATCCGATCTAGGTGTCATACCTAGTGCATCGGTCCAATGAAAATCTTTTGTGACAATACTGGTGCAATTGCCTTGGCAAAGGAATCCAGATTTCACAAGAGAACCAAGCACATCAAGAGATGCTTCAATTCCATCCGGGATCTAGTCCAGGTGGGAGACATAGAGATTTGCAAGATACATACGGATCTGAATGTTGCAGACCCGTTGACTAAGCCTCTTCCACGAGCAAAACATGATCAGCACCAAGCTCCATGGGTTAGAATGCATTTACGTGTGTTCGTCCCGGTATTGATCACGGACATGACGAGGATGTCTCGAAATGGTCGAGACGTAAAGATTGATATATTGGAAGCCTATGTTTGGACATCGGAAGTGTTCCGGGTGAAATCGGGATTTTACCGGAGTTACCGGGAGGGTTACCGGAACCCCCCGGGAGCCATATGGGCCTTCATGGGCCTTAGTGGAAAGGAGAAAGGGGCAGCCCAAGGTGGCTGCGCCACTTTCCCCTCCCCTAGTCCTATTAGGACTAGGAGAAGGTGGCCAGCCCCCCTCTCTCCCTTCCCCTCCGAGGAATCCTAGTTGGACTAGGATTGGGGGGAGGGAAGTCCTACTCCCGGAAGGAGTAGGACTCCTCCTGCGCTCCCCTCCTTGGCCGGCCAGCCCTACCCATTGGCTCCTTTATATACGGAGGCAGGGGGCACCTCTAGACACACAAGTTGATCCACGTGATCTATTCCTTAGCCGTGTGCGGTGCCCCCTGCCACCATATACCTCGATAATACTGTAGCGGAGTTTAGGCGAAGCCCTGCTGCTGTAGTACATCAAGATCGTCCCCACGCTCGTCGTGCTGACGGAACTCTTCCCCGACACTTTGCTGGATCGGAGTCCGGGGATCGTCATCGAGCTGAACGTGTGCTCGAACTCGGAGGTGCCGTAGTTTCGGTGCTCGAACTCGAACTCGGAGGAAGTCGTACTCGACGTGATCCAAATCACCGGAGATCCTAGCGCCGAACGGACGGCACCTCCGCGTTCAACACATGTACGGTCAGCGTGACGTCTCCTCCTTCTTGATCCAGCAAGGGGGAAGGAGAGGTTGATGAAGATCCAGCAGCACGACGGCATGGTGGTGGATGCAGCAGTCACCGCAGCAGGGCTTCGCCGTTCTCTACGGAGGAGGAGGTCTTGGAGGGGAGAGGGAGGCGCCAGGGGCATGGGGTGTGGCTGCCCTCCCTCCCCCCCCCTCTATATATAGGGTCCCCAAGGGGGGGCGGCGGCCAAGGGGGTGGAGTGCCCCCCAAGGCAAGTGGGGCGCCCCCCCACCCTAGGGTTCCCAACCCTAGGCGCAGGGGGAAGGCCCAAGGGGGGCGCACCAGCCCACTAGGGTCTGGTTCCCCTCCCACTTCAGCCCATGGGACCCTCTGGGATAGGTGGCCCCACCCGGTGGACCCCCGGGACCCTTCCGGTGGTCCCGGTACAATACCGGTGACCCCGAAACTTGTCCCGATGGCCGAAATAGCACTTCCTATATATAATTCTTTACCTCGGGACCATTCCGGAACTCCTCGTGACGTCCGGGATCTCATCCGGGCTCCAAACAACTTTCGGGTTACTGCATATACATATCTCTACAACCCTAGCGTCACCGAACCTTAAGTGTGTAGACCCTACGGGTTCGGGAGACATGTAGACATGACCGAGATGGCTCTCCGGTCAATAACCAACAGCGGGATCTGGATACCCATGTTGGCTCCCACATGCTCCTCGATGATCTCATCGGATGAACCACGATGTCGAGGATTCACGCAATCTCGTATACAATTCCCTTTGTCAATCGGTACATTACTTGCCCGAGATTCGATCGTCGGTATCCCAATACCTCGTTCAATCTTGTTACCGGCAAGTCACTTTACTCGTATCGTAATGCATGATCCCATGACCAGACACTTGGTCACTTTGAGCTCATTATGATGATGCATTACCGAATGGGCCTAGAGATACCTCTCCGTCATACGGAGTGACAAATCCCAGTCTTGATCCGTGTCAACTCAACAGACACTTTCGGAGATACCCGTAGTATACCTTTATAGTCACCCAGTTACGTTGTGACGTTTGGTACACCCAAAGCACTCCTACGGTATCCGGGAGTTACACGATCTCATGGTCTAAGGAAAAGATACTTGACATTGGAAAAACTCTAGCAAACGAACTATACGATCTTGTGCTATGTTTAGGATTGGGTCTTGTCCATCACATCATTCTCCTAATGATGTGATCTCGTTATCAATGACATCCAATGTCCATAGTCAGGAAACCATGACTATCTGTTGATCAATGAGCTAGTCAACTAGAGGCTTACCAGGGACATGTTGGTGTCTATGTATTCACACATGTATTACGATTTCCAGATAACACAATTATAGCATGAATAAAAGACAATTATCATGAACAATGAAATATAATAATAATCCTTTTTTATTATTGCCTCTAGGGCATATTTCCAACAGTCTCCCACTTGCACTAGAGTCAATAATCTAGTTACATTGTGATGAATCGAACACCCATGGAATTCTGGTGTTGATCATGTTTTGCTCTAGGGAGAGGTTTAGTCAACGGATCTGCTACATTCAGGTCCGTATGTACTTTACAAATCTCTATGTCTCCATTTTGAACACTTTCACGAATGGAGTTGAAGCGGCGCTTGATATGCCTGGTATTCCTGTGAAACCTGGGCTCCTTGGCAAGGGCAATAGCTCCAGTGTTGTCACAGAAGAGAGTCATCGGGCCCGACACATTGGGTATGACTCCTAGGTCGGTAATGAACTCCTTCACCCAGACTGCTTCGTGTGCTGCCTCCGAGGCTGCCATGTACTCCGCTTCACATGTAGATCCCGCCACAACGCTTTGCTTGCAACTGCACCAGCTTACTGCCCCACCATTCAAAATATACACGTATCACGGATGTGACTTAGAGTCATCCAGATCTGTGTCGAAGCTAGCGTCGACGTAACCCTTTACGACAAGCTCTTTGTCACCTCCATAAAGGAGAAACATTTCCTTAGTCCTTTTCAGGTACTTCAGGATATTCTTGACCGTTGTCCAGTGTTCCTTGCCGGGATTACTTTGGTACCTACCTAACGAACTTACGGCAAGGTTTACATCAGGTCTGGTACACAACATGGCATACATAATAGAACCTATGGCTGGGGCATAGGGGATGACACTCATCTCTTCTATATCTTCTGCCGTGGTCGGACATTGAGCTGAGCTCAATTTCACACCTTGCAACACAGGCAAGAACCCCTTCTTAGACTGATCCATATTGAACTTCTTCAATATCTTATCAAGGTATGTGCTTTGTGAAAGACCTATGAGGCGTCTTGATCTATCTCTATAGATCTTGATGCCTAATATATAAGCAGCTTCTCCAAGGTCCTTCATTGAAAAACTCTTATTCAAGTAGGCCTTAATGCTGTCCAAAAGCTCTATATCATTTCCCATCAAAAGTATGTCATCTACATATAATATGAGAAATGCTACAGAGCTCCCACTCACTTTATTGTAAACGCAGGCTTCTCCATAAGTCTGCATAAACCCAAATGCTTTGATCATCTCATCAAAGCGAATGTTCCAACTCCGAGATGCTTGCACCAGCCCATAAATCGAGCGTTGGAGCTTGCACACCTTGTCAGCATTCTTAGGATCGACAAAACCTTCCGGCTGCATCATATACAGTTCTTCCTTAAGATAACCGTTAAGGAATGCCGTTTTGACGTCCATTTGCCATATCTGATAATCATAGTATGCGGCAATTGCTAACATGATTCGGACGGACTTCAGCTTTGCCACGGGAGAGAATGTCTCATCGTAGTCAACCCCTTGAACTTGTCGATAACCCTTAGCGACAAGCCTAGCTTTATAGATGGTCACATTACCATCCGCGTCTGTCTTCTTCTTAAAGATCCATTTATTTTCTATGGCTCACCGATCATCGGGCAAGTCAGTCAAAGTCCATACTTCGTTTTCATACATGGATCCTATCTCGTATTTCATGGCTTCCAGCCATTTGTCGGAATCCGGGCCCGCCATCGCTTCTTCATAGTTCGAAGGTTCACCGTTGTCTAACAACATGATTTCCAAGACAGGGTTGCCGTACCACTCTGGTGCGGAACGTGTCCTTGTGGACCTTCGAAGTTCGGTAGGAGCTTGATCAGAAATATCTTGATCATCATCATTAACTTCCTCTCTAATTGGTGCAGGCACCACAGGAACATTTTCCTGAGCTGTGCTACTCTCTGCTTCAAGAGGCAGTACTTCATCAAGCTCTACTTTCCTCCCACTTACTTCTTTCGAGATTAACTCTTTCTCTAGAAAGGATCCATTCTTGGCAACAAAGATCTTGCCTTCGGATCTGAGGTAGAAGGTATGCCCAATAGTTTCTTTAGGGTATCCTATGAAGACGCATTTTTCCGACTTGGGTTCGAGCTTTTCAGGTTGAAGTTTCTTGACATAAGCATCGCATCCCCAAACTTTTAGAAACGACATCTTAGGCTTCTTCCCAAACCATAATTCATACGGTGTCGTCTCAACGGATTTCGACGGAGCCCTATTTAAAGTGAATGCGGCAGTCTCTAAAGCATAGCCCCAAAATGACAACGGTAAATCGGTAAGAGACATCGTAGATTGCACCATATCTAATAGAGTGCGATTACGATGTTCGGACACACCATTACGCTGAGGTGTTCCAGGCGGCGTGAGTTGTGAAACTATTCCACATTTTCTTAAGTGTGTGCCAAATTCATGACTCAAGTATTCTCCTCCACGATCTGATCGCAGGAACTTGATTTTCATGTCTCGTTGATTCTCAACCTCACTCTGAAATTCCTTGAACCTTTCAAAGGTCTCAGACTTGTGTTTCATTAAGTAGACATACCCATATCTACTCAAGTCATCAGTGAGGGTGAGAACATAACGATAGCCACCGCGAGCCTCAACACTCATTGGACCGCACACATCAGTATGTATGATTTCCAATAAGTTGGTTGCTCGCTCCATTGTTCCTGAGAACGGAGTCTTGGTCATTTTACCCATGAGGCATGGTTCACACGTGTCAAATGATTCGTAATCAAGAGACTCTAAAAGTTCATCTGCATGGAGCTTCTTCATGCGTTTGACACCTATGTGACCAAGGCGGCAGTGCCACAAGTATGTGGGACTATCATTATCAACCTTACATCTTTTGGTATTCACACTATGAATATGTGTAGCATTACGCTCGAGATTCATTAAGAATAAACCATTCACCATAGGAGCATGACCATAAAACATATCTCTCATATAAATAGAACAACCATTATTCTCGGATTTAAATGAGTAGCCATCTCGAATTAAACGAGATCCTGATACAATGTTCATGCTCAAAGCTGGTACTAAATAACAATTATTGAGGTTTAAAACTAATCCCGTGGGTAAATGTAGAGGTAGCGTGCCGACGGCAATCACATCGACCTTGGAACCATTCCCGACGCGCATCGTCACCTCGTTCTTCGCCAGTCTCCGTTTATTCCGCAGCTTCTGCTTTGAGTTACAAATGTGAGCAACCGCACCGGTATCAAATACCCAGGAGCTACTACGAATACTGGTAAGGTACACATCAATTACATGTATATCACATATACCTTTTGTGTTGCCGGCCTTCTTGTCCGCTAAGTATTTGGGGCAGTTCAGCTTCCAGTGACCACTTCCCTTGCAATAAAAGCACTCAGTCTCGGGCTTGGGTCCATTCTTTGGCTTCTTCCCGGCAGCTTGCTTACCGGGCGCGGCAACTCCCTTGCCGTCCTTCTTGAAGTTCTTTTTACCCTTGCCTTTCCTGAACTTGGTGGTTTTATTGACCATCAACACTTGATGTTCCTTTTTGACTTCTACCTCTGCTGATTTCAGCATTGAAAATACCTCAGGAATGGTCTTTTCCATCCCCTGCATATTGAAGTTCATCACAAAGCTCTTGTAGCTCGGTGGAAGCGACTGAAGGATTCTGTCAATGACCGCGTCATCCGGGAGATTAACTCCCAGCTGAGTTAAGCGGTTATGTAATCCAGACATAGTGAGTATGTGCTCACTGACAGAACTATTTTCCTCCAATTTACAGCTGAAGAACTTGTCGGAGACTTCATATCTCTTGACCCAGGCATGAGCTTGAAAAACCATTTTCAGCTCTTCGAACATCTCATATGCTCCGTGTCTCTCAAAACGCTTTTGGAGCCCCGTTTCTAAGCTGTAAAGCATGCCGCACTGAACGAGGGAGTAGTCATCAGCACATGTCTGTCAAGCGTTCATAACGTCTTGGTTCTGTGGGACGGGTGCGTCACCTAGCGGTGCTTCTAGGACATAATCTTTCTTGGCAGCTATGAGGATGATCCTCAGGTTCCGGACCCAGTCGTATAATTGCTGCCATCGTCTTTCAGCTTGGTTTTCTCTAGGAACGCGTTGAAGTTGAGGACAACGTGGGCCATTTGATCTACAAGACATATTGTAAAGATTTTAGACTAAGTTCATGATAATTAAATTCATCTAATCAAATTATATAATGAACTCCCACTCAGATAGACATCCCTCCAGTCATCTAAGTATAACATGATCCGAGTTAACTAGGCCGTGTCTGATCATCACGTGAGACAGACTAGTCAACATCGGTGAACATCTTCATGTTGATCGTATCTTCTATACGACTCATGCTCGACCTTTCGGTCTTTTGTGTTCCGAGGTCATGTCTGTACATGCTAGGCTCGTCAAGTCAACCTAAGTGTTTGCATGTGTAAATCTGTCTTACACCCGTTGTATGTGAACGTTGGAATCTATCACACCCGATCATCACGTGGTGCTTCGAAACAATGAACTGTCGCAACGGTGCACAGTTAGGGGAAACACTTTCTTGAAATTATTATGAGGGATCATCTTATTTACTACCGTCGTTCTAAGTAAACAAGATGCGAAAACATGATAAACATCACATGCAATCAAATAATAATAGTGACATGATATGGCCAATATCACATAGCTTCTTTGATCTCCATCTTGGGGCTCCATGATCATCTTGTCACCGGCATGACACCATGATCTCCATCATCATGATCTCCATCATCGTGTCTCCATGAAGTTGCTCACCAACTATTACTTCTACTACTATGGCTAACACGTTTAGCAATAAAGTAAAGTAATTTACATGGCGTTTCTCAATGACACGCAGGTCATACAAAAAATAAAGACAACTCCTATGGCTCCTGCCGGTTGTCATACTCATCGACATGCAAGTCGTGATTCCTATTACAAGAACATGATCTCATACATCACATATATATCATTCATCATTCATCACAACTTTGGCCATATCACATCACAAAGCACTTGCTGCAAAAACAAGTTAGACGTCCTCTAATTGTTGTTGCAAGTTTTACGTGGCTGCAATAGGGTTCTAGCAAGAACGTTTTCTTACCTACGTAAAAGACACAACGTGATTTGTCAACTTCTATTTACCCTTCATAAGGACCCTTTTCATCGAATCCGCTCCAACTAAACTGGGAGAGACAGACACCCGCTAGCCACCTTATGCAACTAGTGCATGTCAGTCGGTGGAACCAGTCTCACGTAAGCGTATGTGTAAGGTCGGTCCGGGCCGCTTCATCCCACAATACCACTGAAGCAAAATAAAACTAGTAGCGGCAAGAAAGTTGACAACATCTACGCCCACAACAAATTGTGTTCTACTCGTGCAAAGAGAACTATGCATAGACCTAGCTCATGATGCCACTGTTGGTGAATGTTGCAGAAAACAAAAAAATTTCTACGGTTTCACCAAGATCCATCTATGAGTACATCTAGCAACGAGTGATCGTATTGCATCTACATACCTTTGTAGATCACGCGCGGAAGCGTTCAAAGAACGGGGATGAGGAAGTCGTACTCGACGTGATCCAAATCACCGGAGATCCTAGCGCCGAACGGACGGCACCTCCGCGTTCAACACACGTACGGTCAGCGTGACGTCTCCTCCTTCTTGATCCAGCAAGGGGGAAGGAGAGGTTGATGAAGATCCAGCAGCACGACGGGGTGGTGTTGGATGCAGCAGTCACCGCAGCAGGGCTTCGCCGTTCTCTACGGAGAAGGAGGAGGTCTTGGAGGGGAGAGGGAGGCGCCAGGGGCATGGAGTGCGGCTGCCCTCCCTCCCCCCCTCTATATATAGGGTCCCCAAGGGGGGGCGCCGGCCCTGGAGATCCAATCTCCCAAGGGGGCGGCGGCCAAGGGGGGTGGAGTGCCCCCCAAGGCAAGTGGGGCGCCCTCCACCCTAGGGTTCCCAACCCTAGGCGCAGGGGGAAGGCCCAAGGGGGGCGCACCAGCCCACTAGGGGCTGGTTCCCCTCCCACTTCAGCCCATGGGGCCCTCTGGGATAGGTGGCCCCACCCGGTGGACCCCCGGGACCCTTCCGGTGGTCCCGGTACAATACCGGTGACCCCGAAACTTGTCCCAATAGCCGAAATAGCACTTCCTATATATAATTCTTTACCTCCGGACCATTCCGGAACTCCTCGTGACATCCGGGATCTCATCCGGGACTCCGAACAACTTTCGGGTTACTGCATATACATATCTCTACAACCCTAGCGTCACTGAACCTTAAGTGTGTAGACCCTACGGGTTCGGGAGACATGTAGACATGACCGAGATGGCTCTCCGGTCAATAACCAACAGCGGGATATGGATACCCATGTTGGCTCCCACATGCTCCTTGATGATATCATCAGATGAACCACGATGTCGAGGATTCACGCAATCCCGTATACAATTCCCTTTGTCAATCGGTACGTTACTTGCCCGAGATTCGATCGTCGGTATCCCAATACCTCGTTCAATCTCGTTACCGGCAAGTCACTTTACTCGTACCGTAATGCATGATCCCATGACCAGACACTTGGTCACTTTGAGCTCATTATGATGATGCATTACCGAGTGGGCCCAGAGATACCTCTCCGACATACGGAATGACAAATCCCAGTCTTGATCCGTGTCAACTCAACAGACACTTTCGGAGATACCCGTAGTATACCTTTATAGCCACCCAGTTACGTTGTGATGTTTGGTACACCCAAAGCAGTCCTACGGTATCCGGGAGTTACACGATCTCATGGTCTAAGGAAAAGATACTTGACATTGGAAAAACTCTAGCAAACGAACTATACGATCTTGTGCTATGTTTAGGATTGGGTCTTGTCCATCACATCATTCTCCTAATGATGTGATCTCGTTATCAATGATATCCAATGTCCATAGTCAGGAAACCATGACTATCTGTTGATCAACGAACTAGTCAACTAGAGGCTTACTAGGGACATGTTGGTGTCTATGTATTCACACATGTATTACGATTTCCGGATAACACAATTATAGCATGAATAAAAGACAATTATCATGAACAAGGAAATATAATAATAATCCTTTTTATTATTGCCTCTAGGGCATATTTCCAACACCGCCTGCCTCCCCTTTCAAAGTTGATACCGGCTGATCGATTGCGAGTTAGCAGCCACGACCGCACGAGCGTCAATTCCGCTCCAAGCTCCTCCTGCTCAACCGCGCGTGGATGGCGGGTTTCAATCTCTTCCGGCTGCGGCCGTTGCCAGAGCTTTTGCCGGAGGTCGAGGGCCCCGCGGAGGCCGTTCCTTTCCGGCGGAAGGCGGCCTACACCGCCGGCTCACTCCTCGTCCTCCTGGCGGGCAGCCAGCTCCCGCTCTATGGGATCGACAACAGCCGGGCCGGGGCTGCCGACGACCCGCTCTACTGGGTCCACACGGCCTACGCGGCCAACCGCGGAACCGCCATGTCCCTCGGCGTCTACCCCCTCCTCATGTCTGAGTTGAGCACCCACCTCCTCCTGGTGTCAGGAGCCATTAATCCCCTCCCTGAAAACCGCCTTCTCATGTGAGCACACTACATACTCTGCCTGCTTAACTATATGGATATTGCATGCTTGTTCTAAGCTTTTTACGTGGACTGCAGGACCGGAGGGCTGAAGAAGGCGCTCGGGGTGTTGTTCTCCACCGCGATCCCGGTCCGCGACGTGCTATCCGCGACCTACTTGGGCGCCGGGGGCGCGATCCTCGTCGCGCTGCAGATCTCCATTGGAAGCGTCGTTCTCATTTATCTCGACGACGCTCTTAGAAAGGGCTATGGCCTCCTTTCCGGCATCCCGTTATTCATCGCCGCCAATGTTTGGTAAGAATCAATACGGCCGGACTCAAACTCGGCGATCATATCAATTTTGCTAAGTCTCAGTCGACTAAAACTTCGTTATATCTAAGTCGATGCTATATTTGTTTGATCTTGCATGGAGATTTGTATAAAAAATTCTTTTCAGTTTTTCTTTTTTCTTCTTATATACTATATCACTTGACTGAGACTTGGTTAAGTCCCAGTCGACTGAGACCTATCCACACCCTTTTCATATAGCTATTTTTGTTGGATTTGTAACTAATTATTGCGTGTGTATATGTACGTTTTTCAGCGCAACTCTTTTTTGGAGAGCCTTCAGAGACGGCGCACATGGAAACCTCGCGGCGACGTTTGCCTTCTTTCTGCTTGTGTGCGGATTGCAAGGCTTGCATGTCGCGTTGCCACTGACAGATGATGCGCCTGCTGCTAGGTTTCAGTCCAACTACAGCATCAGCATATCCTACCTCGCCTATGCCCCCATCATCTTCCAAGCCACGCTTGTTGCATGCACATATACATTCTCAGAGGTGAGTATCTTGCACGATTCACATTTTTATCAGTCTATTAGTCCCGTAGTATGTCACTGCCTTGTGGTTGTGGCCGGATGAGTAAAATTTATGGATGTTTTAGGTCAATATTTGGTGCAGCAATTATTTACGGTATTTTGCGGAAACAAAATCGTCAATCTGCTCGGCAAGTGGGAGCGATCCAAACGTTTTGCAGGGTTTATTCCAGTAAGCGGGGTCGCCTACTACCTAACTACGCCACCAACGTGAGTACATACATACATAGAAATATTTGTGTCTCTGATCTCCTTAAAACACTCTTATATTATGGGATGAAGAGAGTATGATGTATTATGATTGAGATCTAACTGTTTCTCTGTGTCCATGAAATGAAGGTTGGCTGATGCAGCAAGAGACCCGGTGCACGCGTGCCTCTACGCCGCCTTACTGCTCATGGGATGCGCCCTCATATCGACGGCCTGGTTTGGACTGTGCCGATACTGAAGGAGGTACGTGTCCCGGTTGGTCGGGGAAAGAGTGACCGTGACGCCTGCGCGGGCCGGCTCGATTCGGCTCAGCCGGTGTAAGGGCCGTGTCGCCATGGTAGCCTTCGTCGTCGGACTCTGTGTCGGCGCGCTGACCCTCCTTGCGGGCTTCATGGGCGTCAGCGGCTCCGGCACTGGAATTATGCTGGCCGTCACCGGCATATACTCTTCCTGCTTGGACGGAGCTTCTTCTGGGATTGACACAATTGGACTCTGATTGAAGGACTCTTGGTTTAGATTGCTTGTCTGATTGTTCAGCTAAGCTAGGGCAATTTTGCTCAAATTTGAAGCCACCCTTACTTTTATGATGCAAATATGTACACGTGCCTTTTATTGAATTTCGTTCACGTTCGGCCACTGCAAACAGGCACTAAGGGTATTTCTAACTGTTCCCCTAAAAATAGTGAAGTATCTGGTGAAGTAAAAGTGAGTATATATACTCCACTAAGTTTTGACTGAACTTAACCGATTCCTTATATTTAACGGAGTAAAATTTTGTTTTTCTAAACTTTGCAATTCTAGTATAAATTGCAACTACATAGTAGCACACATATAGAAATTAAACATAAAATTGAATGTTCATGCAAATCACCAATATAGTTTACAACCCGAATTCAAAGTTTACCATCCGAATTATTCAAATTTAAACACGTCGAATGGTTCAAATGTAGCAAAGTAGCATGTGATAGAACAATTAGGACTCGTTAAGACGCTGCAAGTGATGCTCAACTAGATCTTGTAGGAGCTGAGAATGAACTTGACGGTTCTCGATCTTGCGATGCTCCTCCAGGAATGTCAGGGTTCTATTCGTATCATATTCTGGCTGAACCGGAGTACCGTTGGTGATGTACTGAAAGTTTTCGGGCATATCTCTCTCGTCTTCAATGATCTGTTATGCAATATGATGCAACAAGTCATGATCCGCCATAGAACCTTGGAATTCCAGTACTCGACAGGGCCATAAACGCAAAGCGCTTCTGAAGCACACCCAAGGTTCTCCCAACATCTTTCCTAGCAGCTTCTTGACATTGGGCAAAGTGAATGTTTTTGTTACCTTTTATACGTGAAATTATTTTGACCAAGGTGGCCCATGGTGCCATCGCAAGGTAGTAACCCATCAATAGTCGTGCCTGTTGACCGAGTAGTCACAGGTAGGAGCTTCACCTTTAATAAGCCTATAAAACAGAGGTGATCTCGACAACACATTCAAGTCGTTGTGAGAGGCAGGCAAACCAAAAAATGAATGACATATCCAAAGATCCATAGCATCTGCCTTAAAAATGATCGTTGGATCGTTGCAGTGGCCTTTATACTGACTTTTCCAGCCTATAGGACAATTTTCCATGTCCAATGCATACAGTCAAGTGATCCAAGCATCCTTGGTCATCCTCTTGCTTCACTCTTAGTCATCAGCTTCTGGGTGTCTTCCTCAGTTGGTGCTCTCAAGTACTCTAGTCCAAAGACAGCGATCACTGCTTTAGTGAATCTTCGAATAGACTCCAAGATTGTGTCTTCACCAATGTAGACATGGTCATCGATTGCATCGGCCGAACACCCATATGCCAAGACTCGAACGTCTCTCCACATGCATTTTCTTCGAAACTTGAACTAATCATCATATCTCTCAACGGCTTTTGCAATGGTGAGAGGAAGACTTGTATGCATCCGAAAGTGCTGGTGAAAGTACTTCTCCGGATAGGTTGGTTTTATGGCAAAGTAATCTCTCATGATCTTCGCATGACCCTCCGCTCTATCACGATTGATATGTATGCGGCCAAACTTTGATCCTCTCCTCGGCCGCCGAACATCATCATTGAAAATCATGCCTAAAACAATGTCAAAGTCATCGTCTTCTTCTTCCTCTTCGGGCGACGACGAGTCCTCCAAAACCATCTCCCTCAACATCTTCATCTACAATTCAAACGGCTTGGTTCAATCCAAAGGGCTCAGTTCACAAAGAAACGATAAAAAAAAACTCACCTAGCCAATTCGTCGAACACTTGTGATGCGGTGGTGGTGCACCGGCAGGCCAGTGTCATTCTGACCAAACAGGTCGGCGGCGACGAGAGGGAATGACCTACAGCGGTGTGCAGCCAACGCGAGATGCGGCGACCAGCAGAAAAAGGAAGAAATGAAGCAATCTGGCGAATCAACAAAAATGGCGACGGCGGTTCACCTGATTCCGGCGACAGGGACGGGGGCCAAAAGGGCTGGACGTCGGGCAGAAGGGCGGCGGAGGGTAGGCGAGGCAATGAGGTAGCGGCGGGGCTGGCGGGGGGTCGCCGGGAGTCACGCCGGCGAAAGTGCAAGTGCAGGGGCGACACGAGGGAGCGGCACGACTTTTACTCAATTTAGGAAGAAAATTGGGGAGAGGAGTAAAATTTTACTCCCTTACGACGGATAAGGGATCGGCTAGGTGCCGGTTAGAGGAGTAAAACGAAAATTTTACTCCTCTAGCCGGTTATAAGGGATCGGTTAGAAATGTCCTAAACACATTAGCCGTGCGCCATCCGTAAGTACAAAAACAACACACTCGCAGGGCTAGTAGTAGCACATATACATGCTTGTCTCGCTGATCAATCAAAGTACAACTGCACCAACCTCAGAATCCAATCAGCCATTGATGTGGCGAATTAGCAATGCATACACGGTAGCAACTCGTTAGTACTATATGTTCTCTCGCCGACAGTCAGACTTCTAGTACAACTAATCTACGCCGGGAATCCGTCAGTCAGAGTCCAACCGCGCCGGTCCCAGAAGAAGCTCTGGCGTGGAAGCAGGAAGAGTATACGCCGGTGACGGCGAGCATGATTCCGGTGCCGGAACCGGTGACGCGCATGAAGCCCGCCAGGGGGGTCAGAGCGCCGACACAGAGTCCAACGGCGAAGGCCACCATGGCGACACGGCCGTTCCACCGGCTGACGGAAATCGAGTCCGCCTGCGCAGGCGTCACGCTCACTCCGTCCCCAACCAGCCGGGCCACATATCTCTTTGAGTACCGGCGCAGCACGAACCAGGCCGTCCACACATAAGCGCAGCCGCCCAGCAGCAAGGCGGCATAGAGGCATGTGTGTACCGGGTCTCTTGCTACATCAGCCAAGCTGCATTTCATGGACATATATAGAGAAACAGTTAGATCTCAATCACGATCAATAGTTCAGAGACATATTAAGGAGTAGGCAATAATTCTACTCCCTCCGTACCAAAATACAAGACGTTTTTGCAGTTCAAATTTAACTATGAAAACGTCTTACATTTTGATACAGAGGTAGTATATGGGTACTCACGTTGGTGGTGTGGTTAGGTAGCAGGCGATCCCGCTTACTGGGACAAACCCTCCAAAACTTTTAGATCGTTCCCACTTGCCGAGCAGATTGACCAGCTTGTCCCCGCCAAATTTCATGTATAATTGCTGCAACAAACATTAACCCAAGACGAGAATTTTACTCATCCGGCCAGAGTACATGATGACTACGTACATTGATAAAAGTACGAATCATGCAAGCAAGGTACTCACCTCTGAGAATACATAGGTGCATGAAAGGAGCATGGCTTGGAAGAGGATGGGAGCATATGAGAGGTAGGATATGTCAATGCTGTAGTTGGCCTGAAACCTAGCAGCAGCCTCATCGTCTGGCGATCGCCGTGGCCTTGTCAGTGGCAACGCAACATGCAAACCTTGTAACCTGCAGACAAGCAGAAAGAAGCCAAACGTCGCCGCAACGTCTCCATGTTTGCCATCCCTGAAGGCCCTCCAGAGAAGAGTTGCACTGAACGTACACATGCATATCAACATATGCAATCATTAATTATGAATCCAACAAAACCAGTAGAGTAACATAGAAGTGTGTGTAGAAACAAAATATCAGAGTAAGTATGTATTCTTACCAAACATTGGCGGCGGTGCACAATGGAATGCCAGAAAGGAGGCCGTAGCCCTTTCTGAGGGCCTCGTCAAGATAAATGACGATGGCGCTTCCAACGAAAACCTGAAGCCAGATGAGGATCGAGGCCCCCGCGCTCCAGTGCCTCGCGGATAGCACGTGGCCGACTGGCACGGCAGCGGAGATCAGTACCGCCGGCACCTTCTGCAGCCCGTTCCTGCAGCACATGTGAAAAGTTCAGAATCAGTAGGATGCATCCATCTAAGCTGGGGAGAATTTGGTCAGGATACTTACAGGAGAAGGCGATTTTCAGGGATGGGGTTAACGACCCTTAACCCCAGGAGGAGGTGAGAGGCCGCCTCGGACACGAGGAGCGGGAACACGCCGAAGGCCATGACGGTTCCTCAGTTGGCCGCGTAGGCCGTGTGGAACCAGGGGGTCGTGCGCGGCCGTGCTGGTGTCGATCCCGTACAGCGGGAGCTGGGTGCCCGCCAGGACGACGAGGAGCGACCGGGCCGTGTACGCCGCCTTCCGCCGGAAGGGAACGGCTTCCGTGGGGCTCTCCACCTCCGGCAAGAGCTCCGCCAATGGCCGCAGCCGGAAGAGATTGAAGCTCGCCATCCGCGTCGGCATCGATGGGCTCGCGGGGAGCTTGGAACGGAACTAAAACTCTGCGTGCGTGCGTGCTTGGCTGCTACTAACTCGCAGTCGATCGGCCGGCGAGTGGCGACTCGACGGGCGGCAAGATCTTTTTGAGACTCCTGCTAGCTTTGTAAGAGCATCTTCAACAGTCGCCAAACGCGTCGCGTGCTAAAAACTACTTTGTCGCGCATCCATCGTCTAATTTGACGCGGTGTGCAGCGCTGACTCCAGCAGCCACGGTAAAATGTAGCGCGCACAGCTCCAGCAACGCACAAAAATGCAGCACGCGACTCTTGCACAAACAACATATGCATTTCAAAACAGAAGCAAAAAGATCAAATACAAACGAAATAAATCAAAATAAATAGTTCAATTTCGTTATTACAACTCAAACAAACAGTTTATCATTCAATACAACAAACAGTTCAACGATACAACAAATAGTTCAACAATACAATATCGAACGCACAAATCATGATGCTCTTTGTCGTCCATTCCATGCCCACCACTCCTCAATGAGATCCTTCTGAAGATCATCATGCGCTGCAGGACGTCGAATGGCATGCATGATAGGAGGCAACAAAACGGGCCACCCTTTTAGCCCTCCGTCGCACTCGCACGGGATGTCCCAAGAGCTCATACTGAGAGTAGTCTACATCTTGACCATGCTCATTCTCGATGATCATGTTATGCATGATCACACAAGCGTGCATGATGTATCAAAGCATTTTTTTGATCCCAAAATTTAGCCGGCCCTCTCACGCGGCTGAAGAGGGGGGTGAGTTGCGAGCGAGTACGCGAGAATACAACGCGCGGGAGCGGGCGCAGCAAATAAGCGGTGCGTGATGCAGTTTCGGCCCGCACGCTGAACTACATATGCCACGCGCGCGATTTTTACGCGCCCACTGAAGCCACTATACCGGTTGCGCGCGCGCTAAAATAGGCAATTTTACGACGCGGCACGGCGCGGCGCTAGTTTGATAAGGCTGTTGGAGATGCTGCTAACAGGGGGCGAAGGCGCGAAGCCGAGCTAGGCCGGGTGGTGGAAATCGAAGACAGGCGCGAAGCCGAGTCCGCTAGGTGGTTATCTAAACCCGAACCGGAATTACCCATCTTGTTTTAGATTGCCCGTACCCGGAATGGATTTGGGCATACAGGTTACCGGCGGTAGGAGTATATACAAGCCGGACTTGGCAAATCCGATCCTTACCTTACAGATTGGAAATATGCAAATAAATTCAAATTCATGGTTTAAAAAAATTCATGAATATGTAAAAAATGTTCCGGACTTTCAAAAAACGTTCGCAAACTATGAATATGAAAAAAAAATCACGAACAATGAATTTGGAAAAAATGGACGCCACTTTGAAAAATGTTTGCGAATGATAAATTTGAAAAGAAGGGAAAATATGTTCATGAACTATAAATTTGTATGCTCTCAAACAACAAAAAAGGTTCGCGAATATGGAATAAATGTTCGCAACTTTAAAAAAAGTATTCATGAACGATAAATTGGAAAATATGTTCGCAAACCACAAATATTGTTTGCGAATATGGAAAAAATGTCCATGACTTTAAAAAAATCACAAATGATGAATTTGAAAGAAAGTTCAGGAACGATGAATTTGGAAAAAATGTATGTGACTTTTAAAAATGTTTGCGAACAATAAATTTTATAAGAAAAGAAAATATGTTCATGAACAATAGATTTGAAAATATGTTTAGGAACAACAAAAATGGTCAAGAATATGGAATAAATGTTCACCATTTCTGAAAAGTATTCACGAATGATAAATTTGAAAATATGTTCGTAAACCACAAATATTGTGTGCAAATATGGAAAAAATGTTTGCGAGTTTAAAAAATGCTCACGAAAGATGAATTTGAAAAAGAGTTCATGAACAATGAATTTGGAAAAAATACTTGCAATAATTTATGAAACCATGAATTTGAATTTACTTGGAGCGAAGTGCATTTATCATTTTAACTAGAATTTATTTGCATATTTTTGTCACTGGCCATTACCTTGCATGGCCCCCTATCAGATGTGTCATGGGTCAACGATGCCAGCTGGGGCCCCTGTCCGATGTGTCATGGGTCAACGATGCTAGCTGGGCCCCCCTGTCCGATATGTCATGGGTCAATTACGCCAGCTGGGGCCCCCTGTCCAATGTGTCATGGGTCAACGATGCCGCTGGCCGGTTAGGCGGGGTTAGACAATTTTTTGACCTGAACGACACATTTACTGCACTTCGACAACCTAAATGCCGATTTTTATAGTTTAAGGACCTACATGATACCTTGAAATAGTTTAGGGACCTACCATGCACTTCACTCATGAGGAGCTAACATATTGCAAATTGCACCATTTCAGTCTCCGAGCATAATCGTTGAGAAGCTAATGATGTTACAAGCTGCAGAATAGTTATAGCGGTGTAAAGCAGATCATGCATTGCCACTTGGAGCAGAGGAGGCATGTCCACCAGAACAACAGAAAAATAGAGGAGCCGTTCAGCTTAGATAGCATGCACTCTGTTTGCACGTATTGGGTTTGATTTTTATCACGAGTTCGCTTTTCGGCCTCAGTGAGATACATTAGCAGAATATTTGTTGTGGCGGCTGCCGTGTTCCACGGCTGTCTTGTGCCGATCACATGTTGTTTGCGTGGAGCAACTAATTGATTTGAGGGGAAACGAGATGGTACCGCAGTTGCACTTCAGAAGAAGAAAGGGCTACAGGCTCAGAGAGCAACTGCTCGCTGCAAAAGAAAACCAAGGCCGAAGGCCAAGAGCAAAGGGAAGAACTGAAAAGGTGATCATGAACGACATCGACAATATATATTTGAACCTGAGGTTTTGCAGGTCGTCTCTGATCAGCTCTAAACTCGTGATTCAGAGAGGTTTCGCTGTTTAAAGAATGTACAACGCCCTTTCATAACTGCCCAAATTCAACCTGTTAGTGCGACAGCCGGCAAACCCTATTCCTCACCTGGTGCGCGAGTTTATACTTTCTCTGTCCTAAAATAAGTGTCTCAAGTTTATACTAGCTTAAGATATTTATTTTGGGACGGAGTAAACAAACGCACGGGGTGAGTGCGTCCTGGGCCAGTCCTTCTCAAGTGTTCATGGGTTTTCTTTTTCTATTCATTTCTTCTTTTATTTTTCCTTTCTCTTTTTATTTGTCATTGATTTTTGTTTTTGTTTTATACTTTGAGTCATTTTTCGGCAATACATGAACATACGTCCTCATTCTCAAAAAGAAAAAAAACATACGTCCTCACATGCACGAACAGATTTTTTTAACAGCTATAAATATTTTCTTAATAATACATGAACCTTTTATATTTGATATAACTGTTGTTGTACACATGAACATTTTTTGTGAGCAACACTTATTTCATACATATGAATATTTATATGTATGTCGTGAACGTATTTTTACAATTTTTTTGTTTTATCCATTTATTGACACCAATTTTTTAACCCATTAAGAAGAAATATTGAAATAAAAACAAACACAGATATACGAGTATGACTAATAGCATGGCTGGATGACGGAAAATGCAAATGGTGCATGGACACCATGGTGCCCGTTTCAAGAAAATCAATTTCTACAATGTAAAAAATGTTGAATTTTTTTGTAAACACACACACGCACATGTATAATACGTACGTGCACATTTTCATATCATTTTATTTTCAGCGTACAAAAAATACAAATATGTATTTTCAAATGGGACGCTTTGTGTTTGTGTTTGGCCGGATTTTTTTTACAGCCTGCAAATTATATTTTGTTTCAAAAAATAATTTCATAGGTCCGTAGTGAACACATACAAGTCTCCACAAGAAAATGATTTTTTTTTACTTTTAAATATATTCTTTTTCAAAAAAACGAGCACCATGGTGCCCGTGCACCATAAAGCCACACTCGGCTAGATGACGGCTATTGCAGTTGCCATGTCATATAAGTAAGGTAGACTATTAGACTCGGGAGTGTCGTTTTGACTCTAGGGTGCATATGCTCTTAGATGAACAGTAAATTTAAAACAAAGAGTAGATAATTTTATAGTATTATGATTATTTTTTGTGCATGTTATTGTTAATGTAACAAGCGTGTTTGAAAATTTTCATGCGAAACAGGATAGCAATGCTTCCTCAGTGACAAAATTAAGTGTAACATCTGAAGGTAATATTTGGCATTTGACTTGTTTTTTTTTTTTTTCACAGGTCAAAATGCTAAGCCTTTTCCCTAAAAGGCTACAGTCAGCATTTGGGTCTGACAGTGAACACATCTAATTATTTTTCAAAATTTTTAGACATTTGCCAAAAATATTTTGGGTGTGCACAAGCATACGCTCCCAAGAGCTGATTTGGATTTTGGATTAGACTCATACTTTTTCCGACTCACTCTCTTTCTCTTTCTTCATTTTTTTATTACATTTGCATGGGAGCACACATAGAATGAGGGCTGACATGAGATCTCACTCCCCTCTTTTTTCAACGTCTATCTTCTCTATATAGGCAAAAATGTCATGTAAACATGCTATAAACCCCTTGCTAGGCCTTGTTTGGTAGACGGCTATTAGCAGGTTTCTAAGGGTTTATCCACTTGGGCCTAAGATCTGTAATATTCCTAGATGCGCTACTTTGTACACGAGGATTGTATCGGACCAACCCTAATTTCCCCAAGTGAACCCATTGAAACCCCGCGGAAATGAATGCACAAGTCGATGGGTCATGGATTTTTGCTCGCCACCTCAAGATGAAGGCTTACGAGACCCTTCCTCTTCCCTCCTCCTCCATCCGATTGCCTCTAGCGGACGCCCGGTTGGTACCGCCACACTCCTTCCCCAATAGCATCGAGGCCTTCTCTCTGGCATGCTTATCTTCCTCCTTCCTTCCCCTATGCTCCCCTCCCACGCGCACAAAAAAATATTTTTTTACAGAAAAAGGATTATGGATGGGAGAAGACTCGGGACAAGAGAAGAAAGTTGGGGATATGGTAAAGGGCAGGGATTCACCAAATCCCCTAAAAGAGAATCAACCCTTGGTTTGATGTCTAGGAGCGTTTGACACTCTCTATGCCTTATTATGGTGGGAAAATTCCACAAGTTCATCAACAACGCAAAAAGTCAACAAATTTTAGTATGAGAGATAAAGGCGGTTAGACAACTTATAAAGTTAAAAAAACGTGGTTTTGAGTTCTTGCTAGTTTTTTTGTATGAAATTCAGGTTAGGTGAATGCATTTAATAATCGGAAAAGATTGAATCAAAATACCATTTCTTAACTGATTGATATTGTCTTTGTATAAGAACTATAAAATTCTGAATGATCCAAATGGGCACTTGTTTGTTTTATCTCTAGGTAATAATAAAGGGCGCTATTGCTTCTGGCGGTATGTCACTGAAATTGTCCCCAGAGTTGCAAAATATTGCCCACCGATGCCATCTATAAGTGATAAGAAAACGTTTCACACAGGGAAATCCCGTCTGGGCCGGCCCGTACAGAGGAACCTTCTATATTACGCTTTGCGCGCTGGGAGAAGACACAACTCGCCTATTTGGGCCGACCCATGGCTGGGAGGCCTGTTTTTCAAATTCCGCTTTTTTTTACTTTTCTGTCTTCTTTTTTTCTACTTTAAATAATTTGGGACTTCAAAATAGTCTCAAAAATTAGAAAAATAAGAATTATGAAATAAAATGTTTAATAATTCATAAATGTTTCTGGATTCAGAAAATTTTCATGATTTTTTAAAATGTTCGTATATTCAAAAAATATGTGCAATTTTAAAAAAAAATGCTCAGGAATAAAAAAATGTTCAACATTTTTAAAAAGTTATGCATTAAAAATGTTAATGAAATTGAACAAAATTTCTGTCAATTCAAAAAAAGATCATGAATTTAAAAATATCCTAAAATTCAAAAAATGTTCGTCACTTTCTCCCTCTGTACAAAGTCGAGTCACTTATTTTGGGATGGAGGAAGTACAAAATAGTTTATTGATTCGTAAAATGTTCATGATTTAGAAAATGATCATGCATTTCAAAAAATATTTTTTAAATAAAGAAATGTTCGTGGATTTAAAAAATTGTTCCAACAATTTTCTAAAAAATGTTCGTAAATTTTAGAAATGTTCACCTATTCAAGAAAAATGTTTTTAAAATGTTCACAGTTTTGAAAAAAAATCTTTGCACACAGTATTAAATGTTCATGCATTCAAGAAATGTTCATGATTTTAGAAAATGTTAAAAATTTGTAAAAAAGGCTCATGAATTTGAAAAATGTTCACGATTTCAGATATGTTCAGGAGTTTAAAAAAATCATGATTTTTAAAAATTGTTCATGATTTCACGAAAATGAGAGTGGTGTATATCGGTGACGCAGCAACATGTGGCTATGGCCATCGAAGATTATGATTTTTCTTCCATTGCAACGCACGGGGCATTTTGCTAGTATTTTGAGATACAAACTTGGTTTTACTACTTTGGTTGAGCCGAACTTTGGTTCACCCGGCCCACCCCTGTCGGTCGTTGTGCCCTCTGCTCTGGTTGGACCCGGAGTCCCGGACCCAAACTGCCTGGCGTGCTCTTCTCCCAGCCGCCCAGCAACATCGACTCCCCTCGGCGACCCCAACTCCGGCGGCGGCGCTGCAGGTCGAAGCGCGGGTAAGTCGCATCTCGACGTCCACGGACCAATCTCCCCATTCTCTAGACCTCGCGCTGCTGCGCGCCTGCTATGCTGCCTACGTGCCCTTACGCGCGCCTCTTCTCCCGATCCCCAAATCCCCCAACCCTCTTTTTGCAGCAGGAGGCGGCGCGTCTGAGCAGCCGGCGGCCAGCGGAGGAGGGGTCCATAAGGCGGCGTCGCGGTAACCGGTCGGGCGAGCGGCGAACGGACGAAGGCGGCCGGAAGAGGGGGCGCCGGAGCGATGTCGAAGCGGTTGATGGAGCGGATGCTGGGGATGTTCCGGTCGCGGACGCAGGTGGGCGTCGACAGGGCCGGCAACCACTACTTCTCCCGCGTCGAGGAGGTCGACGGCGCCAGTACGTGTCCCCGCGTCCGTCTCTCCCCCTACACTCCTTCCTGTTGTCGATGCGTTCTCTTCTCCCTTGCGACAAGAACCTGCGGTCTCCTCTATGAAAGTGATCCTGATGTGTCCGTGTTTCTGCTTCGTGATGCATTACACAGTGAAAGAGAAGCGGTGGATTGAGTTCAAGGGCGACCGGGACCCGACCACTGTTCCAGGTTACGCCTCCTATCGCTTGTTAGGCCTGTGAGAATCTCTAGTTCTCCAATTTGGCTGGTACCAACAAATGTTTTTTGCAGGCATGTATGGTTTATGGCCTTCATTCTGAGCCAATATAGTCGGATTTGTCAGTGGGTAGACAGCATCTGATAGTTGCGTCATGCTTGTAGTTGAGTGGATTTGCTGGTTGAATGGACAAAGGAAGAAGGCTCCAACACCAGAGGTAAGGAGTGAGACCGTGCCACTCACATGGTTCTCTGAAAACTTCACATTGATTGTTTACTTCTCCTTGCTTACTTAGTAAGGGAAGCAGCGTGTTCATTGCATCAGATACTGATGTGATGTATTGCTACACTGAGACAGGAATTAGCTGAACTGGAGGCGAGGCGTGAACGCGTGAAGCAAAATGTTGAACGTATGTATCTGCTGATTCCAACTTCTAACCTCTCTTTTGCTATTGTTCTTAAGCTTCACTCGCTCCACATTATGTGTATTGCTCGTTGATAATGTTACTGTTTAAGTTAAAGCGATAGCTCCCAAACATGTTGTTCTCACATGTCTATGACTTGTGTTTTTACGTTTTGCATCATTGTTCGTTAATCTTATGTCATCATTGAGATATGCTACAAAAAGGCACATCAAATGTGTGTGTTAGAGTGAATCAAAGATGTTTGATGACTCTGAAATGCTATGCAGAAGTAATTTGCTTATGCCGCTCATGAGTAATGCCTATTGTTTTTTGGGGTTGCACTCGTTGGAATGCATTAGCATTGTTGTTGTAGTCTGCCTTATGGTTGTTACTGTGTGCGTTTTATGCTAATTCGGTAATTCCCGTTACTTTCACTAGATAGTAAAATGGGAGAATGATGCTCATGGTCAGAGATGTTTGTTATCCTCTTTGATGATAAACCTTTTATTTGTGACTGCTAAATGGGAACTGTGTAATATTTCTTTTTTTACAACAGCTGGTCTATTATTTCTTACATGTATTTACACAGCAATGGCTCTAGAAACAGCGGAGGAACCCCATACCACACACCCGAGCCATTCAAATAACAACCAAGTTTTGCTAACACATGGGTACAACCATTAGCCTCTCTACGACACCATACAACCCGGAATTCAGAAAAGGAAAAACACCTGACTTTTAGCTCTTCAATCAGGTAACATCTCTACGATAGCAGCGTTCTTCAGTTTTCACACCGTTTCGTCCATCGCCGGCACTATCTTATCTAGTTGAGTCGCAACATGACTCCTTTCGCCGCCAACAGCTCTGCAAGCGCTGGATCACACACATAAGGGGGCCCGGAGCTTTTCCCTGCAACAAAGGAGCCGTCAATCCTCCTGATAATTACTCCTGCTCTGCCAGCTCCACCACCAATATTAAGCCCTCCGTCCACATTTACCTTCACCCAGCCGTGAGGCGGAGGAAACCATCTCTCAATAGCACATACACTTGAGGAAGCTGGTACCGATTTAAACTGATTCCATTCACCAGCAAGGGAACAAACTCTTTTGGCCACTTTCTTCGGATTTTGCACAGGTTCACCTCTTGAGGCAGCATTCCTCTCCTGCCACAAATCATATAATATTCTAATGTATAAAGAGAGGTCATCCTTTGATAAAACCTGAAATAGGGATAGCATCCAGCTCGCCAGGTCTCGGCCTTCTCTGCTCTTTCCCGAGAGTTGTGGCCACTTCTTGTTGCACAGATGCTCCAGCTCCAACGAATTAGGATTCCTCTCTGTAGCAGTAGGGCATGTCATTTGTCAACACCACCTCGGTGGAAAGCATTGGAAGGGGCATCTAACATTGAGCTTGATATTCCTCCTAGCCAATTCAGCTCCGACAGCCACACTCCGTAGGGCAACACGCCATGCCTTGTGAGCATCGGAAGAAGATGATGAAGATCCACCCTTCCTGTCCCATTGAACAATAAAATCATTAAATCTCCTGGCTTTGTATGCGGATTTGACAGAGAAAATACGAACTGATATGTAGTTCCATGCCAGATAGTCGTCTCCTTCCCAATTCCCAATTTGTATATTCGTAATGTCATTCACATCTATTTCTGGGGCCAAGAGCCTATTAAAACTGGAGGGAATGGGGTATGAAGCAAAATCACTTGAAAAAATTATCGCCACAAGCAGCCCACCAGTTAGTTGGAATACCGATAGACATTTCAGTTTCTTCAATGTTACATTGACTGCAAACAGGAATAATATGCACTTGAAAATTAGTTTATTATGCTTATGAACAAACTTTAGTTTAGGCCAGCTTCATTTTGTTATGTCCTTGGTATTGGCATAGACTTCCTCCCACTGGCGGAGCGAGCCAGTAGGCAATGGGAGCGAGCCATGTATTTCCTTAACAATAACAAATTTACTAGAGTTCTCAATTTATTTGGTGCATATATGTGTATTATACGTGGGTAGTCAACATTTTTGCAAAAATAATGGGTGTGCATTTGTACACCCAAACACACATGTAGCTCTGCCCATGCTTCCTCCTCAAGTACAAGATATTGCGAACACATGTAGAAATCGGGGATCAGGGAAAAATAACAGAAACGAAGATGGAGATTGGAGATAGAACCTTTCAGTTTTATTTCATAAGTTCTCCGTTATTCATCTCACCAACACTCCTACCACAGCATACAACCAGTTCATCTTCAATACCTTGCTTGAAAGACTCACTCCAGGTCTCCAACCCAAGCACACATTTATGGCCCCCGATCCTGATGGCGTCTTCCTTGTCCCCATTTTCTCTTTCTTGCTCTGTTTACATGCTGTCAGTTACATGCATGTCATTCCAGGCAATGTTCAAAAAAGCGGAAAGCGTAAGCGAAGCGGAAGGCCACAACTTAGAGCAATGGACGCTTAAGCGTTTTTTGAAATTGGCTAGAATTTGACAGATTTTGAATAATATACACAGGAAAATAGGAAACACGGCACATGGGTAATTGAAATAGCATCTAAAATACAGTTCACATCATAGCATATACACATCAGGTTCACATAGCAAGCAAAATAACAACTAAAATGCAGTTCAGTTCAAATAGTCATAACCTAATAGAGATCATGTGGCAGAATTCTGCCAGAATATAAAGGAAATAGTTCCCGAACAGAGCCTAATAATAAGATAAATGACATATTGCCATTATTGCGCAAGCAGACAAGCAAAAGTAGTTCAAAAACAGCCAAATTCTGGCTAAATTTAAGAAAAAAAACGCTTAATCTACCGCTTAGGGCAAAAGCGAAGCGGTTTGCCATCGCTCAGCGCTTAAGCGTCGCTTAAAAACGCTTTCTTGAACACTGATTCCAGGTTTGAAACATATCTGTAGATTCACCCAGTCACATAAAAAACATTTTGGAGCAATGACTAGCCGGTGTGTAATCTGACTTCCTGTTTGTATTTCTAAAATCTGTTTACAAATGTATGCTTACCTACCATTGTCCCAGATGCCTTCTGTCCACTTTGAAGCTTTCATTCTAGTTGCACTGCAATAGAAGATCTTATTCATAAGTTTTTTCTCATCAAGGTCCCCTTATATATTACTCCCTCCGTCCCATAATATAAGAGCGTTTTTCATACTAGTGTAGTGTGAAAAACGCTCTTATATTATGGGACAGAGGGAGTAGTATATAGTTCTACATGTGTGTCATTTCATGGATTTGCTTCACTGATACATTTAATCTATGTCCAATCAAGTTCTTAAAAAGAAAGAAGAAGAGGAAAGAAGGTCTGGTGTCCGACCAGTCAAGACAATTGGTATGTTTTTCATGTCACTCCGTAGGTTCCATTATTTTCTATCAGCGGTTGTATATCCCTTTGGAGTTCCTTCTTGTATGCAACTACTAAATTGTTATACTTGAATCATTGGCTTTGCCCAAAGAGTTTGCAAGAAATAAAATAAGTATTATCATATTGCATTTTCTTTCCTTTTGATTGTTTGCTATTGATGTTCTTCCAAATATAGGGAAAACGGATTCTCCAAATCTGAGAAGTTTTACACAGCAGTTCCCTGGTACATCTGAAGATAAAAAGAAAGGTAACATGGTCTTATTTGCTACTACCTCCATACCAAAAGTTGAACTGCAAAAATGTCTTATACTTTGGTACAGAGGTAGTATCTGTTATGATTGTGACGTAGTGTAGCTCAAATATGTGCCTTAACATTTCTGTCATTCTGTTTAGAACCTGAGAAGGTGTCTAAGCCCAATGATGTGACTGATGTAGAAGATGCCAGAACAGATAATGACAGGTGTGTTCCGATGCAGAAGTTTTTCTCTAAATGTTGTAATTTGTGTTGAGATGGTATTTGTTCACTAGCCATTTTCGTCTATAATGCCAATCACTGTCTAGCATACGCTACTGTGTTGTTTCTTCAGAGAGCAATGCCTGCCTTTTGTTGTATTATACCTGCCTTCCATAATTCATTCAGTTCTGCAATTGATGGCCTATGAGTATTGTTCAATTGTATGTAAAATGAAGTTGATCTATCTAGTTTTAACCTTTTAGGATTGAAATGGAGTGCGGCATCCTGGCGTATTGAGAACGAGAATTCATTAATATGCTTATATTTCATAGTGAATCTGGCAATATCTTCTGGGTTTCTAAGTGCAAAGTGCAAACTGTCCCCAACTTTTGGATATTGGAGAAGTATAGAAAGCACGCCCCTTTATACAACATCTGTAGCTAATCTGTGAACTAAAAGAAAAGGTTACAAACTGCTATTATTTCATTTGACTCCGTTGATTTGAATCCATGTTCATTTTGTTTCAGGTCTTCTGAGCCAACAGGTACTGGTGCCAGTTTTAAACCAGGGACTTGGCTGCCACCGTCTTGAATGCCAACCTATAATTGCAGCTGACCAAGTGTCTCTGCTTGAGCTTTTTTTTCGTGGCCTACCTGCTGTCAGTTCTGATAGATTATTCCAAGATTATGCTTCCCTTAACCATTTTGATACAAGAAATGGGGAATTTTGTATTTTGTGTAACACCATATGCCTGCCAATTGATAAAGTTCAGTGAGGTCGCACCTCACTAAGCAACACTGGCACTCTCTCTTTTGATTTTCTTTTTCTGAAGTCTTCGGTGCTAGTTTTGATAGCAAAAAGTTTGGAAGACAACTAATCATGCTTCTTTTATGGAGTTAGAGGTCTGCTTTTTGTTTGCATGGTGTAACAACTGAAATTGGTGCAATATTACTGTCTAAGATGCAAAGTTACATGTAAACTTGTTTGTTAGGTAGTCATATAGACTTTTTTGTTATGTATTTGTATAGACTGTCGAAACTAAGGGGCTGTTTGGTTCCCAGCCACACCTAACCTTAGACAAGTTTGACCAAGTTAGGTAGGTGTTTGGTTCTAGCCACACCTAAGGCAAGGATTTTTTTTATGAGTAGTGAACCCCACATGTCATAGACACAAAAAGTGTGGCAAGATTTTTTTAGGCAAGCCAAAGTGTGGCTAACAATTTGAGCAACTCAACTAAGGCAAGTGTGGCAAGTGTGGCAAAAATCATATGGCAATATATGGCAAAGATAGTCACAATCCAAACAGCCCCTAAATGCACCACTGGATGGCATTTTATTTCACCTTTTTCTCATTTCTTTTGAGTTTTCATGCTCATGTTTTCTCTGACGGTTCTGTTCTGCGCCGTCCAATCTCTTCTCTCTCGTATCAAAGAGACAGATGGCACCCGTCCACGGGTTCCATAATCTCCACATTGCTGAAACTACGTCAGATTGTTAACGGCAACAAATGGGTGAAATCATCTTACGCTAAAGGTGGTGTTGGGAAAGAGATTGCAGTAGCTACTCCCTCAGATCCCTGCAACACTTATTTTGGATCAGAAAGAGTATTATTTTGGAAGACTTTTTGGCGCCCAATGCAAACATGTAGCGTAAGTCACTGAGCCACTGCCACGTGTACTACGCTTAGTGGATAGCAATGAAAAACCTTCAATGGGTTACCTGTATGAAGCCATGGAGAAGGTAAAGGTACTATAAGTTATGTTGAGTAATCGATGTGGTTGGAGAAGAAACTTCACAGTCAATGGAGAAGGTAAAGGTACTATAAGTTATGTAAAGGATATTTTTTTCTCAATCCTGGTATTTACTTTAGTCCCTCTTTGAAGATGCAAAGCATTGTGTCTAGGCCCTAGGGAGCTTATTAAGAAATCAAGGTGTTTCTCCAGCTCCATGAGCACAAGAAATCAAGCGGTTAATTTGGCCTTCCAAATTGCAATTCGTCAAGGAGAGAAACTTAACCCAGGTAATAATGTTTTCCATGTTGTTATGGACTTATGGCCCAGAGTCTGAGTTATCTTCTGTTATAAGTATTTTTTTACCCCCAAATGTTTTCCATGTACTAACTTTCACTGACCCGTACCAACAATCTTTCAGGAACTTGCACAAGTGCATAGATGCCATTGACCCTGTTAACCTGGACAACATAGTTGTTTTGGATGAACAAGTCAGTGAAGAGCCTAAGCCTTCTTTGCACAGATGGCCTGAACTAGGAGAGCATTGACACGCCATTTGCCGAACCAACTTCAGATGATGAAGAACTCCTCGCTATTGAAGACGGCGATGAGGCCCTAGGCCCGATGCCGGCACTGTCCTGGTCAAGAGCAGATGCCTCATACTGCGCACATCCAGATCAGGATCCTCGTGTCTCTGTGACTCAAGATGGTGTGCAACATAAGCCTGCCTAGTGAGTCCCGGAAGGCTGGAAGCTATGTTGAGTAGTGAACAGATCTGCACTTCTGCAGTTAGGACACATGTACCAGGCTCTGAAGCTTTCCTATGCATGGAATTGATTGCCGGCAGCTCAACTTTATCTGGTTATTAGTTCCGTAATCCAAACTAGTGCTGAAACCATTCCCCTGTTCTAATCTTGTAGCATGACTAGCATCTGCAGGACTTGTTCTGCTTGTATCATTTCCTGTTTCTTGTCTTTAGGTGCCAGTGTGTGTATTACATGTAGACTGTGTTACCACCGTTCTGCCTCAAGAACATGCATGCACACTAGAAAAGGCATTTCTTAGCTGCCAGCAACTTCTGGTCAAGCTTAGCGATAATTTCTTTCAAGTATGGATCGACATCGAAGAACTGTACAAGTAGATGCAGGATGAAGTAGGTAGGTAGGTAGCTAACCCACTCGAGCGAGGTCTGGTTGTGGAATTGCCTTCTGGAACGTCTACTTGTATGGTTCTACTGTAGATTCCAAGCCAGGCAGGTGATGGCATTCTCAGGCCTGCTGAACACTGAGCACTTGTTTCGTTGGTAACAACAGATGGGGTCATATTATGGTTTTGCAATCATTTCCTTCTCAGCACATGTTGCAGCACACAGATCGATATTCATGACATCGCAGTTGCCTGCGGATCGCAAAGCCTAAATTTGCTGTCTGTGATCTTGCCATCTTGGTGCTGGAATGTACATGCATACACACACACAGACGGACAGACAGACAGATAGATAGATTCATCTTTATGTATGTACATACATACATTAGAGAAGATGCAGACAACGCATATCTTTCATCACCAGGGGTGATAGCCTAGCCTGACAGTGACCCGGCCCTCCGCAAGGCCACAGCGCACAGGATAAGAGAGGGCGAAAGATGACATGTGCTGTTCATCCAGCTACAGGATATGCAGTCCGGGGCCTGTTGGACCGATGGCCCTGGCATCCTATGCTTGTCCCCTAGGGCCCCCTAGGCCCCTTCTGCCCAAAAGGCCTAGCCAGCAAGTGGTCAAAAAGCCTTGAAAAGGGAACAGTTGCTTGCACCTCAAGGTTCGAACTTGTCATCATCAATTCACCTCTTCATTCACATATGTGCACAGCAAACGATTCATCTGACCAGAAACATACTCACAACAGTCGAATCCGATATTATACTATGATGATGACGAGGAGGAGGAGGATATGTTATCTCCATGCTTTAATTCCAGTGCTTTATATATATATATATATATATATATATATATATATATATATATATATATATATCACCCTCCGACCCTCTAACAGTACCATGTATATCAAGCCAAGTTACTGCCATCTGAAACTTCTTCCAAAAAAAAAGGGTTTCTAGCAGCAACTTCGCGTGCAGGAGCCTGCCATGTGTGCTTCCTTGATTTCTGATCCCTGAACCTGATGGTTCACTTTCTTAAAAAGAAAAAAACTGACGGTTTCATCTCTCCTTCAGTCTTGCCGTATACTACTACTACTGCTACTACTCCATCTTCTCTACTATCTCTGAGTGGAACGCATGCCTGAGAGATACGGGGGCCCAGAAAGCAACCGCAGCACGCATGGCTCTCTCCTGTGCCATTTGGACCTCCATTCCTCTCTGAAAACCAGAAACGGCAGCGGCAGTATTTGCCACTTGGAGCCTTCACGGATACAGCATAGGTAGGTAGTCTACAAGATAGGTAAATGAATTATCATGGAAAGCAAGTTTTCCCAAAGAACTGAACAATAACTTGCTTGCATTCAGAAGAAAAGGGAGAGGTGTATACGTACTAGCAAAAGAAGAAAGATGGAAACCGTGCAGCTAATCAAGGAAAGATGCCATTGGCGGCCAGCGGACGGCTCATGGATGGCTTATTATTATTATTTTTGAAACGGAGGCTCATGGATGGCTTATCTTGCAAGGAAGGTGGTTGGTTTCTGTAGCAAAGCTTAAAGCGGCCGGTGACGGTGGGCGAGTTCGTCGCAGCAGCAGGAGTACTGTTACTGTTAGAGACATATGGCTGTAGTAAAGTCTGGATCTACCATGGCTAGCTGCCTAATTAACCCGGTGCTTGTTGTTGTGTCTAGTCATGTGGATTTACTGCTCAATCCCTCATTGCTGTGTGCGTTTCCCATTGCTAGCTGCACAAAGCAAATAATACGTACTGCTAGCCTAGAGGTAAAAGCAATAGGTAGCTTCTCTGCTAGTCTGAAGGAGTAGTATTTTTGCCGGTACTGCATTAGGTGGGGAGGGGATCAGCCCGTATAATAAACTAACTAGGCAGAGCGGCTGATGACAGGCTGCATATCTTATACTACCGCAGAACTGGTTTGGGTTCCTTCAAAAAAAAAAGAACTGGTTTGGGTTCAGAGTTATAGAGAACCGGCTTGGATTCAGAGTTAGACAGGCCCTGACATACGTACTGCATAGCTGAACAATTAATACAGGGGGATCGGAGTTGGTTTCAGTCTTTCAGAGACCGAACAATTATATTTGTCACCCTGTTCCTGACATTACCTCCGAAGAATCGCAGTAAAAAAAAGTATTAGTTAGTCATGTACTGTACGTCACACAACATGCCTCTTGGTGCAGGCAGCGGCTGCCTGCCTCTGACATTCACAATTAAAGGAAAATCCGTCGCATGTACCTGCCATGAGCCACACTTTATAACACTGATGAAAAGGTCAAAACGCAATCGCGGAGCAGATTAAACTATATTGAGATCGATCGGTCGATCGATGAGTTCGATTTTATAAGCTGGGTGGCGACGAGCAGCCGCTGCCGCACGTATTTTATACCGCTTTTTGTTGGGCTCGATCGATCGACGTCGTCCTCACAGATTTTTTATACTAAGATTAGTAGTAATCCGGACGGTTAGTTTCTTGAGAGCTATGCTAGCGATTACAGTCTTACACACACTGATTGCCGCAGAATCTTAGTTGAAAAGCTGCCTGCATCGCGTACACAGCATGCCTCCTGATGCGGGCAGCCACAGCAGACCTGACACGCGAGCGCCATCGGGAAGAACTGAAGAAACATACTACTGACAAAGGTGCTGTTAATTACCACGACCGCACAGCGTTTGCCTGGCCATGCACGAGCTGTCTTTTAATTACCACAAGAAACGTAGTACTAGGTGGATGGAGGTCCAGCCAAAGCCGCTTTTAATTACTACAACCACGATCACAGAGCGTTTTGCCCGACCATGCATGGTGCCTTTTAATTACCGCCAGAAACTGCCGGAGGAAGAATTTTCTACGTGTATTTTTTTTTACCGTTGGAAAGTCTACCCGCCCCACAGAATCCGAAGAATCTCGCATGCCCTGGGCCCCATTTGACTTCGGCAACGCCAATTTCTACCAACCTTCCTTCCTGGCAGCTGATTCTAAAATCATCTTTAAACGAAAAAATACCTGCTGCCCATTACTTTACTGTTTACCACCGGTACACCGGCATGCATATCATATCGTCAACTGGTGGCACCGCCGACAGTAAAACAAGAATTGAGGACATTCCACGGACGAGTAGAAAAAGGCCGGAAAACTATGTAAACAAAGGTAAGTAGATTCGGGGGGTGCATGATCTGATCTGCCGGCGGCGTCAGCTCACCGGCTGCTCCTAGGAGTAGGACTGGCTGATAAAAGCGCACCGAGACCCTGTGACTGTTCCTCGGGGCAACAGCACCGCCCGTAACTGCAACTGCAAGTAACGAACAACCCATGTGACAACAGCATCACCGTGTGCCCGCCTTCTCCTAGAGGCAAGCTCATGTTTTTGGGTTGGGGTTGGGTGAACTGAAAGAAAATTATGCGTGCGGCTGATGCCGATTACTCAACTGAAGAAAATAACTCGTGTGTGTACACGTTTTTGGGCCTTAGTTTCCATGGCCGCCAAGGCACCTAGTACCGACTATACGGCGTGGCAGAGAGGTGGCCACATGTGGTGTGTGTAATTTCGTGTTACTGCTGCCAGTTATGGCTTGCAAGGCCAGAAGCCGTGGTGACCAAATGGAGCACCGGACAAAAGGCCCCTGAGGGCAGACTCTGGACGATGGCCCTGTATACGTCGCCTGCATGTCGTCTGTTCCTACGACTGGAAGCTCTGGATTTATTTCACTCGTCACATACTCCACCGGCAACTTCACTCAGTTGCGCAGAGAGCCAGGGGGGCTAACAACACAACTGAATGAATGTTTTTCATCTGTGCGTGTGGATGAACTTCAACAGCGGGGTTAACCAGCTACACAGTAGAATTTGCAGTATACAGTATAACACTACGACTACATCATGCACTACACTGTTACAGCAGGGACAAATTAGGACTGCCGGATTTTGGAGGCGCGCGGTGTAGGATGTTAGGGTAGAGACAAATCAGGATCTTCATCAGAAGAGAAAAATAATTCACCACTGGAGACTGGACCGGAGAAGAGAAAAGGAGAGGGGGGAAGGAGACTGTGTCATGTCCCGATTAGCATGGAAGATTCTCCGCGTCTGTTCTCTCTCGGCATTGGGCCGGACAGCGGCGCCACCGAAAAGCACACTCGCCCTCCCAAATCTCCATGGATTGCCAGACGGACATGGCATCCCAATTAATTAGCGAGAACGGTGGATCTATCCACCCGGATTGATTAGTCGCCTCGTCTCGTCCTTCATGCAGCCTGCAGCAGCGGACAGCCGGCCGCGCGCATCCGCCATGGATGCTCTGAGCGGCGATCGATCGATTAACAAGAAGAGGATTCTGGCTGAATTGGAACAGGGGGGGAATGAGGATAATTGCACAATTCTGGTAGTAGTGGCTATCATAATTAATTGATTGATTAATTACCGGGATCTCTCTGAATTTTCTTACAGCCTTCTTCCGCCCTTAACCACTTCCGCCCAGTAATTAACAGCCTACCTTATTGTACAGCTTGCATGAGAATTTCACGGAGCCATGGCGATGGCGAAAGGAAGCACACATACCACTACTAAGAACAACACCTTATTTATGTATACGATGAGGAGACGACTCATAATTTACCATGGACACGACCCCAAGAGAGGAGAGGAGAGGAGAAAGAAGCAAGCGACTGGGAGAATTCTCCGGGAGATGAATCGACCGAACCGGGGCGGGCATGGACGCCGACCAGATCGCAGCACCTCACGACGCCCGGATCCGCTTCTCGGCGGGCACGGGCATGGGCATCGACCGGAACACGGTGGAGAGGTCCCGCGGGACGGCGAGGCACACCCGCGCCGTCGTCGCCGCCGTCAGCGTCGGCCGCGACTTCCGCTTCAGCGCCGGGAGCCGGGGCACCGGCGGCTTGCGCGGCGCCGCTGGGCACTCCTCGGGCAGCAGGATCCGGCACTCCTTGGACGTCGGCGTCGACGGGTCCTTCTCCTCCGCCGCCGCTGCGGCCTCCGTCGTCTTGCCCTCCGCTGCCGCCGACTCCTGCGTGGACGACGCCGGCGACGGAGAGGCCGAGGCGGCGTCGGAGGGCGGCGAAGGCGCCGTCTTGATCGGCGGCAGGGAAGGCAGGGACTCGTCGGCGGAGGAGGCCATTGCTGCCGGCCGGATCCGCGGTGAAATTCGCGGCGCGAGTGGGTGGAATGGGATCGAATTCTTGTTCTCTGGTGGGTGCAGGAGGTGGGTAAAAAAAAGAAGCGAGGAAAGAGAGAGAGAGGTTGGGGCTGTAGGCCTGTAGCGCCAAGGCGTTAAATAGTAGCGGCACCGAATAGAGGAGGGAGACAGGGAGGCGAATGAAAAGAAAGGCATTCATGGAGGGTGTAATTGCAAACTTTGTGGGGGGTTTAGTTTGCCATGAGTTATGTCCTTATTAACTGCTGACAGCGAGTGGTGCTGTTTATTACAACGAGTGAATTTTACTTTAGTGGTGGGAGGAGGCAAGACTTTGGGGCATTTTACAAATGGATCCTCCAATTCTCGGGACCTATTTGGTTTGCAATGTCACATAGCACACTTGAACCATGCAATTTGTATCAAAATTATCGCGAGAAAAATAAAGAATTCTTTCTAAAAAGATATGAATCAATAGGAATTCTCCGGGTGTCGTAAAATAGAGCACAACCTCGGTTACTTCCTTCCATCTCAGTACCAAAAACATATAAGTATATCTGTATAATGCACCCCCAACTATTACTAGCATGACACAACATGTACACATTTGATATACATGTATGAACCTCCAACGAATCCAAGTAAGTATCCTCCCCCTCCCCCCGCGACACTATTTTTGATAGTGTTTTAGCGCACGTAACAAGCAACCATAAATTTCTAGTAATGCCCAACGAAACTGGATGAGCCATATCCTATCTAGCCTGCACTGAATTTTGCGCCTAGCTCCTAGATATATGCGGTGGAAAAACTATTAATATCGGGAGAACATCGCAATTCTTTTTTCGAAGTTGAAAGGTTAGAGTAGCATGTACATTTGGTGTGACAAACTAGGGTGGCCTCACTGGCAGGGATTAATAGCTAAGTTCTGAATTGTTCTTAACGGGCGCTGACAACCAGTACGTAATATCATGAAAAAGGTCGGAGGTAGAAAAATGGCATGTAGCTTATGCATTGTTACGAGGAACTAGAGTGTGGGGTGGCCTGGCATGCATATTAATAGTTGTGTTCTAAATTGTTCTTAACCGGTGATGATAGCAGTAATATTTATTACTATATAAGTAAATTTCACTTAAGTTTAGCTACAAAGGTGACACAAATATATATACCCCAACTTTTCTTTTCATCTCAAGATCACGAAATAAATGTCTGTAAATATCCATATACTCACGCACAAACTCTGACTTTTCTTTTCATCTCAAGATCACGGCATAAATGACTGTATATATATATCCATATAACTAACGCCAACTTTTAATAGCATTACACACCGTCTGCATTGTCGGTATACCTATATACATCTCCGACGAATCCAATACTTACTCCCTTCGTTTTCAGGGACTGTTGCTCACCACGTATAACAAGTAGCCAGAATATTCATGTGACGTCTCACCAAAACGGATGACAGTGTATCCTATCTAGCATGCATCCCATAGATACGTGCGGCGGACAAAACTAATATTGTGAGAGCCTTTGCATTTTTCTTTGGAAGTTGAAAAGGTGGTAGGTAGCAAATGGCATGTAGCATGTACATAGTTGTGATGAGCTAGAGCATGGCACTGGGCTGGCAAGTTGGGTATTAATAGTGGTATTCTGAATTGTTCTAAAGTGATGGTCGCAACTAGTAATGTTTTTACCACATGAGAAATTTTCACTTAAGTTCGTCTACAAAGGTGACACAAATACAAAATCTATACACTTATTTCCATCGCAATACCACAGAATAAATGTATGTACATATCCCTACAATTGTATCCCCCCCCCCCCCCCCCCCCCGAACCTTTTAATAGCACTACTTACCTTCCATATTGTCGGTATGTCTATATCCAGCTCTAATAAATCCTATAATTTGCCCCCTTCATATCACAGACAATTTGTCGACATGTGTAACAACTGGGAAGAAAACTCATGCAACGTCCCACCAAAACGGATGACGCCTTATCCTATCTAGCGTGCACTAAAATTTGACGCCTAGCCCATAGATATATGCTTGACGAAATTTTTTAGCATTATGACAACATTTGCATTATTCTTTCAAAGTAAAAAAGGTCGGGGGGGGGCATTAATAGTTGTTTTTTTGAATTGTTCTTAACTAGTGGTGACAACCAACTATACGAGTAAATTTAACTTAAATTCAGCTCCATCCGTTTCACAGACCGTTTGTCAACAAGTATAACAAGTAGCCAGAATGTTCATGCAATGTCCCACCATATGATGGCACCTTATCCTATCTAGCATGCATTAAATTTCATGCGCGGCGGGCAAAATTAATATTGCGGGAACATTTGCATTTTTCTTTGAAAGTCGAAAAGGTAGTAGGTAGCAAAATGGCATGCATCATGTACATTGTTGCGATGAATTAGAGCATCGGGGTGGCTTGCCGTCGGTGATTAATAGCGATGTTCTGGATTGTTCTTAAGTACTGGTGACAACTAGTAATATATTTAACTACATGAGGAAATTTCCCTTAAGTTCATCTACGGAAGTGACACGAATACACAAACCTAATTCGCTAAAACAATTCAAATGATATACTTATCTCCATCTCACTAACACAAAATAAATGTTTTATACATCCGTACAATTCACCCAAACTTGTAATAGCATCACGCACTATCCGCATTGTCGGTATTATCAATATCCAGCTCTAATGAATCCTATAGTTACCCATTCATTTCAAAGACAATTTGTCGGCAAGTGTAACAACTGGCAAGAAAGTTCATGTGCCGTCCCGCCAAAACAGATGACATCTTATCAGATGGTGACAACCAGCACATAATATCATGAATTTTTTCACTTAAGTTCAGCTACGATGGTGACACAAATAAACTAACTCGCTAAAATAACCGAAATCGATATACTTCTTTCCTTCCAATACCACGGAATAAATGTCTCTACATATCCGTACAATTCACCCCAGCATTTTATACCATTACTTACCATACATATTGTCGGTATGTCTATATCCAGCTCTAAAGAATCCTATAATTGTCCCCTTGCTTTCACAGACAGTTTGTCGGCAAGTGTAACAAATGGGAAAACATTCATGCAACGTCCCACCAAAATGGATGACCCTTTATCCTATCTAGCATGCATTAAATTTCGTGTGTAGCCCCTAGATACGTGCCATGGACAAAATTAAGCATGGGGTGGACTGGCAGGCAGTGATTAATAGTTGTGTTCTGCATTGTTCTTAACTGGTGGTGACAATTCACTTAAGTTCACCTACGAAGGGGACACAAATACATAAACCTAATTCACTAAAACAATTGAAATTGATATTTTTTCATCTCACTATCACAAAAAATGTCTGCACATATCCATATAATTCACCCACTTGTAATAGCATTGCACACCATCAACATTGTTAGTATATCCCCATCGATATCTAACGAATCCAATACTTACTCCTTCTGTTTCATAAACAGTTTGTCAGCAAGTGTGACAAGTAGCCAGCGTATTCATGTAGCGTCCCGCCAAAACGGATGACACCTTAATCTATCTAGCATGCATCAAATTATGTGGATGGCCCATAGATACGGTTGGCGAAGAAAATTAATATTAAGAGAACATTTGCACTTTTTTTTCTTTGGAAGTCGAAAAGGTGGTTGGTAGCAAAATGGCATCTAGCATGTACATTGTAGCGAGGAACTAGGGTGTGAGGGTGGACACGCTGACGGGGATTAATAGTGGTGTTCTGAACTATTCTTAAGTGATGGTGACAACAAGTAATATTTTTTACTACATGAGTAAATTTCACTTAAGTTCAACTACGAAAGTGACTCAAATTCGCAAACCTAATTCGCCAAAACATTGAAATCGGCAATACTTCTTTTCATCTCAATACCATCGTAATAAATGTTTGTGTCTATCCATATAAGTCACCCCAACTTTTAATAGCATTATGCACCATCCACATTGTCGGTATATCTATATCCAGCTCTAATGAATCCAATACTTACTCCCTCTATTCCACAAACTGTCTGCCAGCAGGGTGCAACCAGTAGCCAAGAAATTCATGTAAGGCCCGTGAAAATGGATGACGCCTTATCCTATCTAGCGTGCATTATGTTCAGCGCCAACTCCTAGATTCACATGATAGACAAAATTAACAATGTAAGAACATTGCATTCTTTATGTCTGGAAAGGAGGAAGGTAGAAATATGGCATGTAGCATGTGCATTGTTGTGAGGAACTAGAATGTGGTGAGGCGCCCTGAAAAGCGGGGATTAATAATTGAGTTTTGAATTATTCTTTACCAATGGTGTCATTTTTCTTACAAATTTACTCATGTTGATTATTGCATGAGTGAATTTCACTTGCATAGGCGGCGATTTTTTTTTGTATTGTACAAATGGATCTTTGCATTCTCAACCAGATAGTTTCCATGAACTGACTATGAAGCACAAATTATGGCAAAGATCTAATTGCTACTCCACCACATCGATTAAAATACCCATAGTGTACGTATGAGAGAAAGGCTAGGCAAGTGCCATCTTTGCCTCTCTCACGATACGGAGTTTCCCTCGCTTCACCTACTCGTCATCGACGAGTCAGTGGGTCCCTGCCTCTTCTGTCGATCGGCTAGGCGATTGGAGGGGATGTGGGCCCTGGATCTGCCTTTGTCGTTGTAGATAGTTCATCTAGGGTTAGGCTAGGATTCTTCGGTGGCGGCACGATGGGGGCAATGATGTCATCGAGTGGAATAAGTTTCCCCCCATCTCTTTTGTCCATCGCGTCGGCGATGATTTTATCGATGGCATGGAGGAGGGCAGAGCGTGCTTTGGCCGTGGTCATGCAGGGGCGGTGGATTTGGTGGTCACAGATGTCGGCGTCAAGGCGGGGGATGGCGCTTGTACAATGGAGTTTTGTCCCCTTGCTCCTTCCTCGTCACAGCAACACTCTTCTGTCATTGCGGAGCTCCTAGGGTGTTGTGCACGTGGTGCTGCTATGTTGGCTCGGCCAATGCATCTCTTTCGGGCGGCGCCGATTTCGCTTCATGGGCGTGGGTCCTCCAGGGCCTAGGTACTACGACTTCCCATGCCCCACATCATTCAAGGAGTGGTTTGCAACGGCGGCACCGGCACGCCACTGGCCCGCTCGGGAGGCTGGAGTTGGCGGGTTCCTTTGCAAGGGTTTTTCTATAAGGGTTTTTGCAATTTCCATTTTTCTACAAGTGTTTTTGCACTGCCGGGTAGTTTAACAGACTGAGGGGCTCCTTTGTAAAAAAGGATAGAGTATGAATCCCAAATTCACACGGAGGCACCCAACAAAAGCCCGTATAATTAATTGCCCGCCTCCATTCCACGGACGGATTCTCATCACCAACGGAAGCCTGATGACGCCACCGCATGCTTATCCTCTCTAATAAGCTTTGAATCAAATTCAGCGTCCCGCTAATAATACAGCTACTGCACGCCGATACACGGACAAAATACCGGCTAATTCCGCCAGACCAGAGCGTTTCTTGGACCCTGCTCTCTTTCGGTGGAAAAGTGGCCCCGGGGCGCGTCGTCTATCTATAGCGCGTACTGAATTCGGTGTACGTATGTATGTCCAGCCAATACAGTACTGTACGCCGATACACGCGCTGGCCCGGCGGACAAAATGCTCACTGTCTAATTCCGCCATGGCCATTTTTGGACCCTCTCCTAGTGCTTTCGGTGGAAAAGGGCCCGCGAGACGGCACGTAGCAGCGGCGCCGCGTGTGTGTGCACGCACGCTGGCCGTTGATGCGAGGGCCGGCGGTTACTGGTAGTAGAGGGGTGGAGTGTCTGTGTCGTCCCCGGTTGCGGGCTGGGCGGGGTTAATGTGGCGCGGTGGGCGGTGGCACGCAACAAAAAGTGGGTGGCGATGAGGCGGTGGAAAAGGGAAACGGGCGGGCGCACAGTGGGGGGTTTGGCCTTGGGCTGGGGCTGGCGCCACGCCGCGCTGCAGCTACAGCGGAGGCAGCAGCAATTGGAAGGTAGCGGCGGGGGCTGCTGGCAGTACCCACTAGCCACCAAGGGACAAGCTAAGAGGAAGCGGACAACGAACGGGGGGGAGGAAAGGGAAGAAGAGCGGTGCGGGGACGGCGCTTTCTTCTGCGGGCGCAGCTTCTTCAGAGCGGCCGCCACCTTCCCCGGTCGGCATGCCCTTTGGGCCCCGGCGTCAGTCGGGGGTGCACGGTCCCGACCGGGATGGGATCGCGTCTGAGGAGTGTGTAGATGGGGGCGGATGGACGGACGGACGGACCGGCGCTGGCTGCGTACCGCGTACGTCTGTGCATGGGATGGGGCCGGGGGTTTGTTTCCCCTCGTGGGTTTGTTTCGGTGACTGATTGCGGGTATGACAATTGGTGCCTAGCCAGCCAGGGCCAGATTGGTGGCGGGATCTCCAGTTCAAGTTTCTAGCTCAGCTTCCAAGGGAAGCCAACTAAAAAAGAACTTCCAATGGAAGCGATATTTTATTTTGTTCTAGTGGTTACTAATTAATTAACTATAATCAACAAATTAACCTGTTTAGTAGAGGAATTGCGAACTTCAAAGAAAAAGAGGAATTGCGTAAGGGCTTCACGCATCATTTGCCACTTAAAAGGACACTCTCAAGTCGGACGCAGGCCTTCCAAGGCTATCTCTCAAATTTTCCACAATTCAATAGTTCAAACTCGTAGATTTGACGAAATTTAGACTAGTTTGTTATGTTACATGCGAATTTGATGGATTTTACCAGTTCGGTATATATTACATGCATACTACTCAAAATTAACGTAAAAATAAAGAGCGGACGGTGACCTCGTACACATGGCCTCCGAGGCCACCGGGACTACCATCGTTGTTGCCATCACATAAGTTGCGGAAGCCACCCCAGCCGCCACATCATATGTTCCCCGATCACGACATCGTGTTGGCATCATAGTCGTCGTGCATCTGCCTCCGCCTTGTGTCGCGCCTTCTCCTCCTTTTGGCATAGCTTGCGTTCCGAATCAGTCACCCCGAGCTGGAGGAGGTCTTGCCTTATCTAGCTCCTCAAAGCCTACTCCGACGGCATATTCTTCTTTTCCATCACGGCGGAGCAATGACCGGAAGCGGTTTGGTCAACGACGGCTAGGATTTTGGGAGGGAGTGGTGATAGTGAGGGGCGGGGTCCGATTAAAAAGAGGTGGGGGGTTGGCTGCGACTAGTTAGGATTTTGGGAGGGAGCGGTGATAGTGAGGGGCGGGGTCCAATTTAAAAGAGGTGGCGGATCGGCTGCCGGGCCGATGTGGTGGATGTCGGACTCGCCTACACCGCCCCTCGAGTTGGGGCCGGACTAAGGAATTTGGATGTCTGCTCGTGTCTGATCCATTATAAGTGTATGTCTTGGAGGTCTAAAAGTATGTAGACTGTCTGATTCGAACTTATACGGGAGAAATGAGTATATGCATTGAAGATGCCCTAAGGTCTCTCCTAATCAAGGGCTAACATCTCCTACAGCCAGAGGCACGCACGTGCTGGGAAGTTCGAGCACCAACTGACCAAATGATATGTGATATCAGATGCATGAGAAAAATTGAGGAAATCATCATTCAACAAGAGGATGTGTGCTGTAAAATACACTATCGAGATAGATGTGATAACAACAGACGAGATTAGATCATGACATTTAATTTTGTAACATGCTTTGACACGAAGCGTGCTTCATTCCACACTGAAATTGAAAATATGCACACTCGACTTAATTATGCCTCTTTTCCCTTTGATTCACAGGAAAACATGAGGAAAAGTAGGGAAGAAATATCTTCAATGGCACAATTTATCTCTGTTTTCCATGAAAAGTAAAATAATAAGCTTTTCCCCATTTTATCCAGCGTCCAGGGAAAAAAAAAGAGAACTCTCATACATACTTGCAAAAATTCTATTCATGAAGAATGAGGCGAAGACCTTGATAAGCAGTGTAAATGATATATATAGAAATACCAACATGTGGTTCGATGGTTTCCAGGTTGATTATACAATCACGTAGCCACAGACCAAACCACGGGTTTGGTGCTCTATAAGTCTCATTGTGGCGAAATATTTACGACCCCTGCCTTGAGTAGGCATTGAATGAATGTGTGACAGTAAGAGCTGTTGGGGAACGTAGTAATTTCAAAAAAATTCCTACGCACACGCAAGATTATGGTGATGCATAGCAACAAGAGGGGAGAGTGTTGTCCATGTACCATCGTAGACCGAAAGCGGAAGCGTTAGCACAACGCAGTTTATGTAGTCGTACGTCTTCACGATCCGACCGATCAAGTACCGAACGTACGGCACCTCCGAGTTCAGCACACGTTCAGCCCGATGACGTCCCTCGAACTCCGATCCAGCCGAGTGTTGAGGGAGAGTTTCGTCAGCACGACGGCATGGTGACGATGTTGATGTTCTACCGACGCAGGGCTTCGCCTAAGCACCGCTACAGTATTATCGAGGTGGACTATGGTGGAGGGGGGCACCGCACACGGCTAAGAGATCAATGATCAATTGTTGTGTCACTAGGGTGCCCCCTGCCCCCGTATATAAAGGAGCAAGGGGGGAGGGTGCGGCCGGCCAAGGGAGAGGGCGCGCCAGGAGGAGTCCTACTCCCACCGGGAGTAGGACTCCCCCCCTTTCCTAGTTGGATTAGGACTTGAGGGGGAAGGAGTGGAGGAGAAGGAAGGAGGCGCCCCCTCTCCTTGTCCTATTCGGACTAGGGGGGAGGGGCGCGCGACCAGCCCTTGCCTCCTCTCCTCTCTTCCACCTAGGCCTACTAAGGCCCATTTGATTCCCGGGGGGTTCCAGTAACCTCCCGGTACTCCGGTAAAATCACTATTTCACTCGGAACACTTCCGATATCCAAACATAGGCTTTCAATATATCAATCTTCACGTATCAACCATTTCGAGACTCCTCGTCATGTCCGTGATCACATCTGGGACTCCGAACAACCTTCGGTACATCGAAACATATAAACTCATAATATAACTGTCATCGTAACGTTAAGCGTGCGGACCCTACGGGTTCGAGAACTATGTAGACATGACCGAGACATGTCTCCGGTCAATAACCAATAGCGGAACCTGGATGCTCATATTGGCTCCTACATATTCTACGAAGATCTTTATCGGTCAGACCGCATAACGACATACGTTGCCCGAGATTCGATCGTCGGTATCTCAATACCTAGTTCAATCTCGTTACCGGCAAGTCTCTTTACTCGTTCTGTAATACATCATCCCGCAACTAACTCATTAGTTGCAATGCTTGCAAGGCTTATGTGATGTGCATTACCGAGAGGGCCTAGAGATACCTCTCCGACAGTCGGAGTGACAAATCCTAATCTCGAAATACGCCAACCCAACAAGTACCTTCGGAGACACCTGTAAAGCACCTTTATAATCACCCAGTTACGTTGTGACGTTTGGTAGCACACAAAGTGTTCCTCCGGTAAACGGAAGTTGCATAATCTCATAGTCATAGGAACATGTATAAGTCATGAAGAAAGCAATAGCAACATACTAAACGATCGTGTGCTAAGCTAACGGAATGGGTCATGTCAATCACATAATTCTCCTAATGATGTGATCCCGTTAATCAAATGACAACTCATGTATGTGGTTAGGAAACTTAACCATCTTTGATTAACGAGCTAGTCAAGTAGAGGCATACTAGTGACACTCTGTTTGTCTATGTATTCACACATGTATTATATTTCCGGTTAATACAATTCTAGCATGAATAATAAACATTTATCATGATATAAGGAAATAAATAATAACTTTATTATTGCCTCTAGGGCATATTTCCTTCAAGAGCATCTCCAGCCGCGCCCCCAACAGGCCCCCCCAGCGACTTTTTCAGCACCGGCGCCGAAAAAACGCCCCAGTCGCGTCCCAAGACGCCGAAATCCGCCGGCTCGGCCCGTTTTTGGGCCCGGCGATCGCAGGCCGAACCCGGCGCAATGGGGGGGGGGGGCGCTCGGGGCTCCGGCGCTCGGGAAAAGCACGTCTAGTGTAACACCCCGGATATGATTTTCCCAATATGTACTCCAACTCTTGCCGTTTCCGGCGTTAAGTTATTTTATTTTCTCGGGTTCGGGTTTTTGTCTCCATGTGTTGTTGTCGTTGTCAAGCATCTCATATCATGTCATCATGTGCATTGCATTTGCATACGTGTTCGTCTCATGCATCCGAGCATTTTCCCCGTTGTCCATTTCGCATTCCGGCGCTCCGTTCTCCTCCGCTGGTCATTTCTACCTTTCTTTCGTGTGTGGGGATTAAACATTTCCGGATTGGACCGAGACTTGCCAAGCGGCCTTGGTTTACTACCGGTAGACCGCCTGTCAAGTTTCGTACCATTTGGACTTCGTTTGATGCTCCAACGGTTAACCGAGGGACCGAAAAGGCCTCGTGTGTGTTGCAGCCCAACACCCCTCCAAGTTAGCCCAAAACCCACCAAAACCTTCTCCATCATCTAGAGCGTTCGATCACGATCGCGTGGCCGAAAACCGCACCTTATTTGAACTCTCGTAACTCCCTCTATGCCTATATAAAGAACCCCCATTTCAATTCCCGGATCTTCTTCCCCGGCCCGGCAGCGCCGCCCGCCTGCCGCACCTCACGCCTCAAGCCGCTGCCGCCCTCTTCGCGTCCGGCACCCGAGGCGACCGGAGCCGCCGCCCGCCATCAACGTCGGCCGGTGCAAGCTCGCCCGACCCGGCTCCGCCGCCTCCCAAGACCGCCGCCGACCCCGCCGACCTCGTCGCCTTGCCGTCCCGACCGGATCCGGCTAGGAGAGCACCAGATCCGGCAATCTCCTCTACTCCGGCGACACCCTGCCCCTTCTTCGGCGAGCCCGCCGCCGACCTCGGTTCACGCGCCGGCGATCCAGATCTGAAACCCTAGGGGTTGACCTCTCAGTTTTTCCCTAAGTCTCTAATTATTTTGGCTATGTTCATCACATCGTAACTCCTCATCCGTAGCTCCGTTTTGGGCATATAGCATATCAAAATGTTCGATTCAGAAAGCACATCATTTTATCTCATTGCATCATTTTCATTTGAGTTCATCTTGATGCTCGAAATGCTGTTGGGAGAGTGCTATTTGAGATAATTGTCAGATCTGCTGCTCCAATTAGATATTTGTCATTTTTGCCATGATTATTGTGTGCATGATATGCCCAGGAGTTATACATGAGTTTTGTTATATGTTTTTCCATCTATCCAGAGGTGCAACCCATATATTTTTGTGATGTGTGTGGTGACTAGCACAAGCTTGCAAAGTGGAGCATTCGTTAATGCTGATTTCAGGGACTTAGCATTTCCACTAAGTCCTTGGGCTGTTTATCTCTTTATGCCATATGTTCATGCTGTTTCCTAGTGATCCGTGCCTCTTTTAAGGATGATCAGTAAGGATGTTTTGTTAATCTTGTAGTGCTCTATCCATCCATGTCTTTGTTTGCAATTATGGAGCACCTTAGCTTGAGTCAATCGAGCTCTATTTTTGCTATTTCGTGAATCTGGGCAGATTGTCTACTTGTTAGCAATTTTGCCGAGGATGTTGTAGTTGATCCGTGCATGCTATGTTATTGTTCTTGCCATGTCTAGCTTGTATTTTGTGTATTATTGATGGGTGTATGCTTAGATTGTCATGACTTGCTCTGTAGTGAGTGCATCGAGCTCGTAAACATGCCTACTTGATATCTGTTTCAGCATGCTCCAGTTTTCACTAAGTCTGAGAACTGATTATGTTTTTGCCATGTTCACATGCTTGCAAATGTATTTTCTGATCCCTTTTGGCTCAAGGTCACTAAGGGACTTTTGTTAAGCTCTTTGAGTAGCTCCATGACATGCTTTACTTTGCCATGTTCAGGTCCTATAGCATATAGTTTTCATGCTCCAAAGTGAGCTATCTGATCTGAAATCCCAGACAAGTGTTAATTTCACCAAGTCTGAAATCTGTTTACCAAATGCATTTTTGCCATACTGGTTTGAACCTGTTAATGGATGAATTGGCCGTAGCTCAGTGCTAGTCTTTTGTTAAGAATCATGAATGGATCCCTGCCATGTATTTTGATGCCATGTTTGGGTGCTGTAGCATGTTCATCTTGTTGCATTTAGATGGCTACTTGCTGTAAATCGCAGAACGTGGTCATATTTGAATTGCTTGCCATTCCCAAACCGTAACTCCGATTCCGGTGTTCTTTATATCGTTTTCAAGCGATTTCATCTCACCTTTCCAGTGGCACACTTGGATTTCCAATTTGAGGCCAGGTTCATGCATTCCTTGTCAAATCTTGCATATGCATCGCATATTGCATCCCGCATAGCATACCATCTTTGCATCATATTGTTTGAGCTTTGCACGTGGTTGATTGCGTTCCGTTTGCTTGTTTGTCTTGTTTGGGTAGAGCCGGGAGACGAGTTCGCTAACGAGGAGCCCGTTGAGTTTGCTTTCGAGGATCCAGTCAACTCTGATAACTTTGCAGGCAAGATGATCATACCCTCGAAATCACTACTATCTTTGCTTTGCTAGATGCTCGCTCTTTTGCTATGCCTATGCTACGATGCCTACCACTTGCTTATCATGTCTCCCAAATTGCCATGTCAAACCTCTAACCCACCATGTCCTAGCAAACCGTTGATTGGTTATGTTACCGCTTTGCTCAGCCCCTCTTATAGCGTTGCTAGTTGTAGGTGAAGATTGAAGACCGTTCCTTGTTGGAACATTATTTACTTGTTGGGATATCATTATATTGCCATGTTATCTTAATGCATCTATATATTTGGTAAAGGGTGGAAGGCTCGGCCTCTCGCCTAGTGTTTTGGTCCACTCTTGCCGCCCTAGTTTCCGTCATATCGGTGTTATGTTCCCGGATTTTGCGTTCCTTACGCGGTTGGGTGATAATGGGAACCCCTTGATAGTTTGCCTTGATTAAAGCTTTTCCAGCAATGCCCAACCTTGGTTTTACCATTTGCCACCTAGCCTCTTTTTTCCTTGGGTTTCCGGAGCCCGAGGGTCATCTTATTTTAAACCCCCCCGGGCCAGTGCTCCTCTGAGTGTTGGTCCAACTCGTCAGCCGCCGGTGGCCACCAGGGACAACTCTGGGCTGGCCTACCAGAAGTTAAGACAATCTGAGTGTGCCCTGAGAACGAGATATGTGCAGCTCCTATCGGGATTTGTCGGCACATTCGGGCGGTGTTGCTGGATTTGTTTTAACTTGTCGAAGTGTCTTGTAGAACCGGGATACCGAGTCTGATCGGAATGTCTCGGGAGGAGGTCTATTCCTTCGTTGACCGTGAGAGCTTGTCATGGGCTAAGTTGGGACTCCCCTGCAGGGTTTTGAACTTTCGAAAGCCGTGCCCGCGGTTATGGGCAGATGGGAATTTTTTAATGTCCGGTTGTAGATAACTTGAACCTTAACTTAATTAAAATGACTCAACAGTGTGAGTTACCGTGATGGTCTCTTCTCGGCGGAGTCCGGAAAGTGAACACGGTGTTGGAGTAATGCTTGCCGCAGGATGCTCTTTTAGTTACTCGTTCGTGCCTTGCCATCTCTTCTCGCTCTCTTTTGCGAACAGGTTAGCCACCATATATGCTAGTCGCTTGCTGCAGCTCCACATATTTACCTTGCCTTACCTATGAGCTTAAATAGTCTTGATCGCGAGGGTGCGAGATTGCTGAGTCCCTGTGGCTCACAGATTACTTCCAAACCAGATGCAGGGCCTGATGATTCCGTTCCAGATGACGCGCTTGAGCTCAAGTGGGAGTTCGACAAGGACTCACGCCGTTACTACGTGTCTTTCCCTGATAATCAGTAGGGGTGCCCAGTTGGGGTGATCGGGACCGTGTCGCATGTTGGGTTATCTTTTCTTTTGGCGCCGTAGTCGGGCCATGAGTGTTTGATTGTTGTAATGCTATTTATGTACTTTGTTCGACATGGCGAGTGTAAGCCAACTATGTATCTCCCCTTTTATTATCTATATTACATGGGATGTTGTGAAGATTGCCTAACTTGCGACATTGCTTTCCATGCGGTTATGTCTCTAAGTTGTGCCTCGTCACGTGGGAGCTATAGCCGCATCGAGGGCGTTACATCTAGCCCACACCGTCAGGCGAAAAGTCAAGTCTTTCTTTCAGATTCGCCTCCCACCCCCCACGCGCTCGGCCGCCAACCGGCTGATCCCGGCGCCGCCCACCGTCCGCCACCGCCAGATAGCCCATCCCCGCCAGAAAAAGAGCAGAGGTTTCACCGAGGCAGCCTCTCCACCACCGGCTGGGCGATTTTTCTGGCGTTTCCGGCCGCGGAGGGGCAGTGTAGCGGCGGGTACGCGCCCACCGCGCCCGCAAGGTGTTCGGCGATTTGCCTGTCTCGGCAATGGACTTGGACAACAAGGAAGCGCTCGCCCGCTGCTGGAGGAGGAAGCCGAGGCCAATGTCCAGGAAGAGGAACATCTCATGGTCCTCGCCGCCCTCGCCGACCTGCTGACGAGCAATGAAAAGCCGCGACGAGGTGGCTCGACGGCGGGGCAGATGAAAGTAAAGAACCGGCATCGTCTCGAGGGCTACTACATGCTCTACTCTGACTACTTCGCCGACGCTCCACTGCACGGCGACAATACATTTCGGCGCCGTTATCGAATGAGCCGAAAGCTTTCCCTCAGGATTGTGAATTCCATCCGGGAGTTCGACAGCTACTTCAAGTGCAAGAAGGATTGCACCTACAAACTTGGATTCACCTCAATCCAGATGTGCACGAGAGCGATGAGGATGCTTGCATACGGAGCTCCCGGTGATTCACTCGACGGCTATGGGCGCATGGCCGAGTCCACCATCATTGAGTGTTTCTACAAGTTCCGCGGAGTGGTGGCAGTGTTTGGACCGCAATACTTGCGAACGCCCAATGCGAAAGACACTGCTCGGATCCTAGCACAGAATGCAGCAAGAGGATTTCCTGGGATACTTGGAAGCATCGACTGAATGCATTGGAAATGGAAGAACTGCCCATTTGCTTGGTAGGGGATGTACAAAGGCGTCAAAGGCGGTTGCAGTGTGATACTTGAGGCATGGCAACACAGGACCTCTGGATTTGGCACTCATTCTTTGGTATGCCAGGAACTCACAATGACATCAACGTGCTGCAGTGCTCCCCTGTCTTTGCCAAACTTGTTGAAGGTCATTCTCCTCCGGTGAACTTCGAGGTCAATGGGCGGCACTACAACAATGGGTACTACCTAGCCGATGGCATCTATCCGAGATGGTCTACATTTATGAAGACTATCTCAAACGCTGTGCTAGGAGGCAAGAAGTCCCACTTTGACAAGGTGCAGGAGGCTTGCAGGAAGGATGTCGATCGGGCATTTGATGTGCTCCAATCTTGATTTGCTGTTGTTCGGTACCCTGCTCAGACCTGGTCGAAAGATCAAATGTGGGAGATCATGACTTGTTGTGTCATCTTGGACAACATGATCATCAAGAGCGAGCAGGAAGATCCAGTGTTTGACTGAACCATACTACAGGCAGGGTCCTCTAGCCGAAGTTGATCACCAGCTACCGGCAACCTGGACTGCCTACCTTAGTATGCATCAGGAGATCCGAGACCCACAAGTGCATCATCAACTGCAGCAGGATCTGGTGGAGCACCTATGGAAGATCAAGGGCGATGCTGGGCTCGACGTGTGATGAAATATGAGTTTTTATTTGTTGAACTATATAATTTGTATTGAACTATTTGTTGTTGCACTATTTTGTTGAATTATTTGATTTTTTGTGATGAATTATGTGATAAAAAATTATTTATGCTGAGAATTCAACGCCGAACCACGTCGAATATGGGCCGTTTCTCGCCGATATCAAGCCATTTTTCTATTTATCTGAGTCGTAAAGCGGCCACGAATGGGCCGATATCGGCGACTGGGGGCGACGGCTGGATGCCCAACCGCCCCAGCGCCGATTCTACCACCGGCTCGCCCTCAGGCGACGATTTTTATGCCTTAGGGGAGGGGGGGGGGGGGGGGGGGGGGGACAATGGCTGGAGATGCTCTAAGAAATGTGTGACATTAAGGAAGGTGGTGTGCGTGTATGTCTACTACATTAGTGTCTCTTAGAGAAATACCTTCCTCAAAGAACAGAGACTCCACTAAAAGCATTGGAAAATTACTGATATAATCTCCAACCACTTTTAACCGGAGATGATCGACCGAACCAGACATAGGTGAATGATGACCAAGCATCGCAAATTAAACACCACCTACGAGAATGAAATGCTTTTCATCCATTCCCAATCCCACCGATGGTGACTGCCGTGAGTGGGCGCCACTATGGATTGCCTTTTAAGCTAAGCTTTTCTTCTTTTTGGTGCTAAGCTACTGCTGGTACGGACTAAACTCGGTTTGCGGTGCACGGGAATGGGAATGGGAAAGAGTGGGCTGAATAATTAAGCTTTTGATCCTCGCTTTGGCACTCTAGGCCTCTTCTAGGTAGGTGTATGGGAAAAGGAGAGGCTGTGAGATTCGGATTAAACCCACAAAAGATGCCTACAAATAAAGCAAAACCTACCTCATTTTTCGAATTAAAGGGCGCAATAGTGAAGCACACATATATATTCCCTTTCATTTGTCCATCCCAAGCAAGCATGGGAATGGGATGAAAATTCCCTAGTCTAGTCTAGTCTAGTCCCAAGTCCCAACCTCCCATTCCAAGCGTGCGTCCAGACCCCGGAAGGCACCGAAACTACCTACCTAGCCGACGGTGGGAGCGAGAGAAGCCTTGAATTATGAGGAAACTACACAGTGTGCCACTGGCTTGCGGTGGAAGGGAAGGGAAGGAAGAGCGGTGGCAGATCTGGTAGGTGGCTAGGCCATCTCCGGCGAGTTCGAAAGCTGATGATTCCGTCACATGGGTCATGCTGGGTTGGAAGGATCCGTGTTGAGACAATTTTCGCTGTTCCCAATCTTGGACTACATCACGTCCTCATCCATGCAACGCAACCGACGGGACACAATTCATTTCACGCCGTGATCATTCATGGTAGGAGAAGCTGGCGGGCGCAGGGCGCTCACAAGTCGCCGCAGTGATAAACTCCATGCACGAACGCGGCAGTAAAACTGTGCGTGCAGTAGTGTACCGTGTACCGTGTAGACGTATATCACCCATGCATGTGGCGTGTGTGTACAGTGGTAACAAATGTACCACTGTAGTCTGTATTGCCACTGGCTAGATACGGGCGGAAGGATCATGTGGATCCGCAAGCCGCACCCTGCGCAGAGTTTAATACGCGGGTTTGGAAGGGCATGCATTCGGTCTCTCGAGACACCTCATGCACCGGCACCAATCATGTGGGCCATGTGGCGTGCACGATCCCATGCATGCACATGCGAGTTCGTGCGCCTCTGCGTGCCCATCCTCGATGGAAGGATCCCATGGACGATGCATGTGGATAAGCGATTTGTTTAAGCGGCCAAATAAGCCGCCTAACATGCCACGGCTACGTACGTACGTGAACAGGTATGCTCGATCCATAGAAAAACATATACGACGATTGAACTCTTGGCAGTGGCCCCTCCACCGATCCTGTGTCGTGCAGGGGACTGCGCGTGGCCTGCATGTCCTCGCCGCTTAACTGGCCGCAAGAGGGTGAAAGACATTCCTGTTAAAAGAATCTGTAACCATGGTTGGAGTCAATCCTCATATCCCGCCCATGCCCAAACTGCCCTCCGCATTCGGCCGCGCAAAGCTCGGCTTCGCTCACGACTAGCCTGTCGGCAAATGTTTTTGCCGACAGAACATGGCCAGCCCTAGTAAGTATTGCCGACGAATGGTGCTTCTTCGCCGATGTTTCATCTGTCAGCACTTCCTGATGTTTAATTTGGAAGACCAAAATAAAATCGAATGCTTTTTGTAATTTAACATACCCGGATATATTTTTGGAAGACCAAAATAAAATCGGCCGGGATAAGGGGGTAGACCTGATGTTTTTCATCCATCGATAGTTTTTCTCTGACGGGGTATATACACCCACGAGTCACAAGAACACTATGGTGGCGTTGGGTCCTGGCTTTACCTTATCCCGGCTACTTGCTAATGTATCACGCGGATCGGCGTTTTCGACCCCTAATTGATAACTTTTGCTTTCGCCGATAGTTTGAATCTCTGCAACCGTGTTACTGATCTCGTTCCGCATAGCTAGCAGATTAGCATTCTACATGGCAGTTTTCTGCAGAGAACTTTTACCCTAAAGGATCATCGCCGACAGTAAGTTTGTCCCATTACCAATCTTTATCTGACGTGTAAACAGTCAGGAAATAGTAACTTTCACATGACAGAATATATAGCATGTTGCGTCTGGCATATATTTTTTGGACAAACAGCATTTGGCATACTACACAGCTGACCGATTCTTTTGAATTTTGCAGCTGGGATATCATCACTGGCTACTAGCTAGGAAAGCACGTAGGTGCATGCGTGCGTGTATGGTCTACCAGCCCATGTCAGGACATCAGAATATCACATACATTCAGAAGGACCTGCATGATTGAAGATTGACTTGTAGTATTTGGTTGGCATAGGGAAAGCAAGACTTGTTTTACTATTTGTTAATTTGCACGTGCCATATTTGTGCACGCGTCTCCTTATTGCACTTAATTTAGTTGACCATTAGACGACCTGAAAAGTATCGTAGTATTGAAGGAAATGGAAATGGATCTGGGTGTAGTATTACCAACCTTCAGGACTGACCTGAAGAAAGAGATAGTCCGGGAGAGCGGATCCAGCTCCATCTAGTTTCAGCTCTGCTCCCAACCTCACCGGTGGAGCCACTCCACCTGCAAACTCCAGAGTTCTATAAAAAAACAGTATGGGCAAAAAACCATCTCCAGATTCTGGTTTAATTTCTTATTGAAAATTCTCACCGAGACGACAGGACTACCTTGTTGTTGAACACTGCTCGTTGTTGAATAGACAATACTTGCAAAGCAAATGGAAAAATTCTTCTTTTTTGATGATAACTTGTAACAAAAATTCCGTTTCTTATGTACACACCCACGTTCGAAGTGAAAACATAAACTTACATGAATGCATGTTATTTGAGAATCGGGAGGAAACAAATAGAAAACACGAGCTGGTTGACAGTAGATACGTGGACGCATATTTGTAACATCAGGAACGCTCCATATATACCACATTGATGCCAACTAGTATAAGCATCTATCAGTTCATTTCTCAGAAGAATATCATACAAAATGTCAGTTTCTCTAAAATTCAACACACCCATACATGACGGAACGTCGTCGCCAGGAAAGCGAGGTAGCAATTGCACCACGGTAGAGAGGACTTGGGAACAGGAGCTGTATGTGTCTGGAACAGGGCTATGATCGATCCTCACGTGCTGCTAGCCTAGCCCAGGCCCCTTCATTTTAGTTTCGTGCCCACCCATGCCATGCATCCATGCATGATGGATGCATCAGATATCATTCACCGCCCTACAGCCGCTAAAGCTATATACAGCCATGCCGTGGTGACCCCCCTCAAATGATCGAACATACGGCCGGGACATGCTGCCGACGATCCAACGTGCCCGGCGTACGCACGGGGCCGGCGCCGACCGATGCGTGTGGGCTGGCCCCGCAGGCCCGCGGCGCCGGCTGTCCGGCCGTCTGTCAGAGGGATCATCAGAGGATGATTGGTACGTCGTCGACGATGGATCCATGCATGCAATGCTTGCATGGATGCGGAGACGACGACGCCGAGGACCACCTGAGGAATGGAAAAGGCGATGTTTGCAGGCATCTCCTCCGCCCTTTTCCCCGGCGCCAACAGTGATGCTGTACTGCCTCCGCGTGTTCTTGAGTCACTCGTCCGGTCCGGGGAGGAGGTAGGGGGAGGGGATCGGGCATTTATGCGCTGCAAATTCATCCGCATCTGCGGACTGCAAGGCTGCGCCTATGCATGCTGCTGCTGCTGCTACTTTCGGTTGTCGACCGCTGCTGCTATGCAACCATGCTGCTGTTCTTCTGAAAGCCAGCGCCCAATTGTCGATCCCTCTGAAGTGACTGAGGACCTCCTCTTGGTTCAATTCGTTTGCCTGATGGACTTGGACGTACAGATCGACCGGTTTTATCAGTGATCAGTATTGCATTCATATCGCTTACTCACCTTCTGCTTGGGTCTGCTACGACCTGCCCGTCAGGTGCCTCCGTCAATTTGATCTGCGGCAGCCGCGCCATCAGGTCGGCAGGCGTCAGTAACTGTGGCAGCTGAAGCCTGGAATGATGGAATTGCAGCTTGGTGTTTGTAGGCTTGGGAAAGCTGGGAATCTAGGCTGACATTGATCTGACACGATCAATGTCGCTTAAAGCACAGCATAGTTACTCCCATTTTGTTTTTGTAAATGTAAATTCCAGTTTTTACCTCCTATAAGGCGATGAAGTTTGTGACAGCGTTTACCCCTTCAATGGAAATTCATGAAAACTACTACCTTGTTTAGCAAAGTCTCTTCCAATTTATTCTTTCTAAAATATTTGACCTCGTTCTGCCAGGTGGGAACCGACATCAAGCGTTATCGCAAACTTCATCTGATGAGAGAGTAAAATTAGAGTCTACTCTCTTCTTTATGAAGCGCCACAGGAGCAGATGCAGTCAACAGTCAACAGCCGCACGGCACAAACAAAACTCACTGGGTCGTTATTCAGATCAGAGGGATCAGAGGATGATTGAGATTTGAGAGGGACGTGGTCGACGATCCATGCACGGATGCATGGATGCAGCGAGAGACGACAATGAGCGGAGGACCACCTGACGAAAAGGCGCTGCATGTTTGCAGCCATCTCCTCCCCCCCCACCCCCCCTATGCATGCAAACCAGCCTGCACGTACGAACAGCACAGTGCCGCTGCAGCGACGAGAGGAAGGAAAAAATGCATGATTCGATCCGGGTCGATCGATCGATCGCCCGCCATGTGCTGCGAGATTTCTGCCCGACCGAACCTGCGAGCCAAAGGCTGCGTAGCTGTTCCTTTCGTTTGTCTAGCAGATCTCTCTCTCTCTCTCTCTCTCTCTCTCTCGGATCCATTTGGTGTCTGAATGGACACTGACCGGCTAGTTTTGTACTCCGCTGAACGTTCCATGAATTTTACTTGCCTTTTGCTCTCTGGAGCCTTGCCTTAAGTTACCTGCGTCGTCAGGTGAGGTGGACTGATTAACCGCAGGGGCGGCAAGGCGAAGAGTAGCTTTAGGCGGGCGTCAGTGACTCCGGTGTGCGGCTGAAGCTGGAAACGAGTTACAGTCTGGAACCTCTGCACTGGGATTAATCGAACATTGGTCTCGGCATCTGCAGGCGGCCTGGCAACACACACCTGGGCACTACTGAAGCATATGGACAGGGGTCTCAGCATCTGCAGGCGGCCTGGCAACACACACACTGGAGTAACTGCTTTCCCACACAAATTACAAAATTCAGCAGGTTATCGTTCTGGTCTGCACTGGCCCGTTTGGCCCGCCGTATGACTGGCAGGCCATGTTGCCCTAGGGCTGTAGCCCAAACAATTCAAATGGCCCCAGTCGATCGTGGGCGGCTCAGATAGCGCAGTCAGCATTCCCTCAGAAAATAAAGATGTCTCAGAAAAAAATGATAGCGCAGCCAGTAAGAGAAGGCCTCTCAGGTTCTCAACCTTTTCTTCGTAGGGCGTCTCTCAAGTCCTCCAGAACTGGAAGAGTGGAAGTACAGACGTAGGCGTACTTGAGATCGTGAGACGACTCACACTGTATAGCTCCGGTGCAGAACCAGCAGGTGGCAGCTAGGCGAGGCCAAATTTCATGTTTTGACCCTTTTCGCATAGAAATTCAGGATCTGACCCCTGTTGGAAAGAATTTCGGGATCTGACCCTTTCGCTACCGTTAGGGGTTCTGGCGGTAGGGTTAGACATCCTACCGCCAGGTGCACCTGGCGGCAGGGTGCGACGGAGGGGAACGGCAACCGTTTGCCCGAGCTGACGTGGATAAGTACCCTACCGCTAGAGGCCCTGGCGGTAGCCTGTCTAACCCCACCGCCAGAACCCCTGGCGGTAGGTGGTTGCTGGTTTTTGCCTCGGAAAGTTTCTGTAACGAAATATTGAAGTGCCCTGGTGGTAGGTTATGTGACCTTACCGCCAGGGTCCATGGCGGGAGGGTCATGTGTTTTATGAGTTTCAAGTTTAATTGATTGCTTCTTTTCAAAATCAATGTCTTTTACCATGAAAGTATATACTCATTTCTTTTACCATGAAAGTATACTCATATTGACAAAAACAAATGGCATGAAGTTAACTTAATGTTCAAATTGAATAGATAATGAACAAATGGCATTACAAGAGGCACATAGTTTCATTATTCATCGAGAACATAATTGAAAGGCACAAGACAAACTAATAGGACGATTTGCTGATAAGTTCGAAGAGCGGGCAGACATCATCATCTTCAGAGCTCCTCTTATGTTAGCCCGGGCCGTGGAGACAGAAACGGCAGCGGATCCACTGGTTCAGGCGGAGGCGGAACGCTGGTCGGCATCCGACCGTTCAAGCACTCCCACCTTGCCCTGCCCGCTGGAGTTTTCGCCTCCGCCCTTCCCCAGTTGATGATATCGAACGCAGATGCAATTGGGGGCGGCATCGTGGCTCTCTCCTCCGTATTGCTCTCGAAGTAGATTCTTCGGCCCAAATTGCTCAGGAGATAGTTGGCGTAATTCTACGCAACTTCAATGCACGCTTCCCGACGGACACGGCAGATACTTGGACCTGCCTCCATCCCTTCACTTCCTTCCACTCCTTCACGCTCTGCGACCAAGCCATGACATCGTCAAGGACCCGCTCTACCCTCTCGTGCCACCGCATTTCCCTCGTGGCCTCTAGGACCTCGTCTGAGACAGATCCCACCGGCTATAGCAGCTCGGGGAAGGTCTCGTACATGTACGGGAGCGGCATCTCTGACGGAATGTGCTGGAGAGGAGTGGAAGGAGCAGGCGGTGATGGGGTCGGCGGTGCTTGCTCCAAGCTTTCGTACCTAAACATATAGATTCATCACACAAAGGTTAATCACCTTGAAAAAAAAATCTAAACCTAGGGTTCATCATGTGGTCAAATGCATCATACCATATCATATTTCTCCAACCACATCCAACATGCATCATATCTCCAATATTCATCATATGATAAAAAAATTTTAACACAAAAAATTATGAACTAGGTTCATCTTGAGGGTTCAACATTTGTTCTCCAACTATATCCACTACTTGCATCATAGCATATCAACATGCATCATCATATCACAATAAAATCCTCCAACATGCATCATACCAAAAACAATCCTCCAAAGATAATATGAACTAGGGTTCATCTTCACATAACCATATCAACTAGTGACTAGAGTTCATATCTAACACAATATAACATCTAAAATCAACCTAAATCAATCCTAGGGTTCAAAATAATTAAATCTAGTGCAAAAAGGGGAGTGATTTGAATCAAATAATGTGACGAATCGGAAGCTATTTGACTAAAACTAATTGAAGGGATCGAAGGAGCTTACTTTGCTTTCTTCGGGGCCATCTCGATCCTCAAAAACAGTGAACAAACGACGAAGATCAGAGGGGGAGTGGAGGAGATGAGAGAGGGGGCGAGAGGAAGAACTCCTCTGTTCTTGGGGCGGCTGGTTGGGAGGAGAAGGGGGAGGGGTGGGGCGGCCCACGGCTTATAACTGCCCTAAACCCTATCGCCAGGGTCCCTGGCGGTAGTGTCGGACAGCCTACCGCTAGGACCAGCGGCGGTAGGGTGGGACGGAGACCGTTAACGCTGCTGACGTGGATAAGTATCCTATCGCCGTAGGTTCTGGCGGTAGGCTGTCTAACCCTACCGCCAAAACCCCTGGCGGTAGGAAAAATGGTCAGATCCCGAAATTCTTTCCAACAGGGGTCAGATCCTGAATTTCTATGCAAAAAGGGTCAACACACAAAATTTTGCCGCTAGGCGAGCTGCATTCGCTTTGCTTGCCTCCTCCGTCCACCGGCCGCCGGTTGGGCGTACGGTGCATGGATGGATGAACAACCATGAAGTGAATGAGGTGTAGCGGAGACAGTGGCAACTGAGTGGACCACGCAAAAGGGGAATCTCGCAGCTACGTGTTTCTCCCTTTCCAACCTCACCCCTGTGCTGCACCTGCGTGCATGCATGCAGGCGGCCCTTTCGGCCCCTTCCGGTGCGGGGCGGAGGCCCAAGGGATTCGTCATGCCACACAATCAGACCCACTCAGAGCATGTTATCTTAGGAGTATCATGTAGGATAAATGATGAGGTAAAGGAGTGAGAACTCATAAGAAAAGACATGTCTTGAGAAGACAAGAGATGACCTCTTAGCATAATATGTCTCACCATGTTTTCAGGAATGACTAGTTATTGAAGATAAAGCTAAGAGATGACTAATTGTAGACATATTTTTTTCTCATCTCTAAATTACATGCAAGTATTAAGATAAGACTATCTTATGAACCATTGTACATGTCATCAATCAGATCTAATCGTCAAATATATAAAATAGGTAAATGTTTCCAGCCGGAGGGCCGGCTGAAACGTTCCGCCGGTCACGTCCCACTCTCGCAAGGACCCACGCGCATCACCGCTTTAGTTTTCTTATCCGCTCGCACAGAGCGCTCCTGGCCATTCGTACCCCCCCCATCTTCTTCCCCATGGCATCCAAAATCACCTTCTCGCCGCCGATGATCCCCGCAAACAGGCGCCTACTTCTAGAGGCACCCACCACCGCGCGCGGCAAGGGAAGGAGGTCATGGCATGCAGGTCCTCCATCCTCATGGTTGTGCGCGACGGGGGGCGTGTTGCAACCATTGCTTGGTCATGGCTTTGGGGCGGCTGCGGCGGACGGCGGGTGCTGAAAAGGACATCCACGGGTGCTGGAGACGATGGCCATCGATGCTGCAACCGGCCATGGCGACAACAACCGTTGTCCCAATTTGCTGCGACGAGCACCGACCGGTGAGGATGGGGACGACCATTTTTTCCTTTTTTTCCAGAACCAATTCTCTGTTTTGTTGGAACCGGCATCCCAATTTGCCGCCATAGCGAGCAACAACCTGGAACCGGGTAATTTTTTGCTACAATCGACCCCCCCCCGAGTCCTTCCTAATGTGTTGTTTTTTGCTGGAACCTGTATTTAATTTTGCTGGAACCGGGTAATTTTTTGCTACAATAGATTGACGGGAGTTCTCGCTGGTGAGTCGTTTTTGCTGCTACCGGTGTTCTACTTGTTGGGGAACGTAGTAATTTCAAAAAAATTCCTACGCACACGCAAGATCATGGTGATGCATAGCAACGAGAGGGGAGAGTATGATCTACGTACCCTTGTAGACCGACAGCGGAAGCGTTAGCACAACGCGGTTGATGTAGTCGTACGTCTTCACGGCCCGACCGATCAAGCACCGAAACTACGGCACCTCCGAGTTTTAGCACACGTTTAGCTCGATGACGATCCCCGGACTCCGATCCAGCAAAGTGTCGGGGAAGAGTTCCGTCAGCACGACGGCGTGGTGACGATCTTGATGTTCTACCGTCGCAGGGCTTCGCCTAAGCACCGCTATAATATTATCGAGGATTATGGTGGAAGGGAGCACCGCACACGGCTAAGAATAAGATCACGTGGATCAACTTGTGTCTCTAGGGTGCCCCTTCCCTCCGTATATAAAGGATCCAAGGGGGGGGGTGCGGCCGGCCCTAGAAGGAGGCGCGCAGGAGGAGTCCTACTCCCGGTAGGAGTAGGACTCCCCTCCCTTTCCTTGTCCAAGTAGGAGAGGGGGAAGGAAGGGAGAGAGGAGAGGGGGGCGCCGCCCCTTCCTCCTTGTCCAATTCGGACTAGGGGGAGAGGGGGCGCGCGGCCTGCCCTGGCAGCCCCTCCTTTTCTCCACTTTAGGCCCATGAGGCCCATTAACCCCCTGGGGGGTTCCGGTAACCCCCCGCCGGTGCTCCGGTTTTATCCGAAACTTCCTCCGAACACTTCCGGTGTCCGAATATAGCCGTCCAATATATCAATCTTTATGTCTCGACCATTTCGAGACTCCTCATTATGTCTGTGATCATATCCGGGACTCCGAACTGACTTCGGTACATCAAAACTCATAAACTCATAATATAACTGTCATCGAAACCTTAAGAGTGCGGACCCTACGGGTTCAAGAACAATGTAGACATGACCGAGACACGTCTCCGGTCAATAACCAATAGCGGAACCTGGATGCTCATATTGGCTCCCACATATTCTATGAAGATCTTTATCGGTCAGACCGCATAACAACATACGTTGTTCCCTTTGTCATCGGTATGTTACTTGCCCGAGATTCGATCGTCGGTATCTCAATACCTAGTTCAATCTCGTTACCGGCAAGTCTCTTTACTCGTTTCGTAATACATCATCTTGCAACTAACTCATTAGTTGTAATGCTTGCAAGGCTTATGTGATGTGCATTACCGAGAGGGCCCAGAGATACCTCTCCGACAATCGGAGTGACAAATCCTAATCTCGAAATACGCCAACCCAACATTCACCTTTGGAGACACCTGTAGAGCTCCTTTATAATCACCCAGTTACGTTGTGACGTTTGGTAGCACACAAAGTGTTCCTCCGGCAAACGGGAGTTGCATAATCTCATAGTCATAGGAACATGTATAAGTCATGAAGAAAGCAATAGCAACATACTAAACGATCAGGTGCTAAGCTAATGGAATGGGTCATGTCAATCACATCATTCTTCTAATGATGTGATCTCATTAATCAAATGACAACACATGTCTATGGTTAGGAAACATAACCATCTTCGATTAACGAGCTAGTCAAGTAGAGGCATACTAGTGACGTTTGGTTTTTCTATATATTCACACAAGTATTATGTTTCCGGATAATACAATTCTAGCATGAATAATAAACATTTATCATGATATAAGGAAATAAAATAATAACATTTATTATTGCCTCTAGGGCATATTTCCTTCAGTCTCCCACTTGCACTAGAGTCAATAATCTAGTTCACATCGCCATGTGATTCAACACTAATAGTTCACATCACCATGTGATTAACACCCATAGTTCACATCGTCATGTGACCTATACCCAAAGGGTTTACTAGAGTCAGTAATCTAGTTCACATCGTTTATGTGATTAACACCCAAAGAGTACTAAGGTGTGATCATGTTTTGCTTGTGAGATAATTTTAGTCAACGGGTCTGTCACATACAGATCCGTAAGTATTTTGCGAATTTTATGTCTACAATGCTCTACACGGAGCTACTCTAGCTAATTGCTCCCACTTTCAATATGTATCTAGATCGAGACTTAGAGTCATCCAGATCTGTGTCAAAACTTGCATCGACGTAACTTTTTACGATGAACCTTTTGTCACCTCCATAATTGAGAAATATTTCCTTATTCCACTAAGGATAATTTTGACCGCTGTCCAGTGATCTACTCTTAGATCACTATTGTACTCCCTTGCTTAACACAGTGTAGGGTATACAATAGATCTGGTACACAGCATGGCATACTTTATAGAACCTATGGCTGAGGCATAGGGAATGACTTTCATTCTCTTTCTATCTTCTGCCGTGGTCGGGCTTTGAGTCTTACTCAATTTCACACCTTGTAACACAACCAAGAACTCTTTCTTTGACTGTTCCATTTTTGAACTACTTCAAAATATTGTCAAGGTATGTACTCATTGAAAAAACTTTATCAAGCGTCTTGATCTATCTCTATAGATCTTGATGCTTAATATGTAAGCAGCTTCACCGAGGTCTTTCTTTGAAAACACTCCTTTATGCTTTGCAGAATAATTCTACATTATTTCCGATCAACAATATGTCATTCACATATACTTATCAGAAATGTTGTAGTGCTCCCACTCACTTTCTTGTAAATATAGGCTTCATCGCAAGTCTGTATAAAACTATATGCTTTGATCAACTTATCAAAGCGTGTATTCCAACTCCGAGATGCTTGCACCAGTCCATAGATGGATCGCTGGAGCTTGCATATTTTGTTAGCACCTTTATGATTGACAAAACATTCTGGTTGCATCATATACAACTCTTTAAATCCATTAAGGAATGTAGTTTTGTTTATCCATTTGCCAGATTTCATAAAAATGCGGCAATTGCTAACATGATTTGGACAGACTTAAGCATCGCTACGAGTGAGAAAATTTCATCGTAGTCAACACCTTGAACTTTATCAAAAAACCTTTTTCGACAAGTCTAGCTTTGTAGATAGTAACACTACTATCAGCGTCCGTCTTCCTCTTGAAGATCCATTTATTTTCTATGGCTTGCCGATCATCGGGCAAATCCATCAAAGTCCATACTTTGTTCTCATACATGGATCATATCTCAGATTTCATGGCCTCAAACCATTTCACGGAATCTGGGCTCATCATCGGTTCCTCATAGTTCGCAAGTTCGTCATGGTCTAGTAATATGACTTCCAGAACAGGATCACCGTACCACTCGGGTGCGGATCTCACTCTGGTTTACCTACGAGATTCGGTAGTAACTTGATCTGAAGTTACATGATCATCATCATTAGCTTCCTCACTAATTGGTGTAGTAGTCACAAGAACAGATTTCTGTGATGAACTACTTTCCAATAAGGGAGAAGGTACAATTACCTTATCAAGTTTTCTACTTTCCTCCCACTCACTTCTTTCGAGAGAAACTCCTTCTCTAGAAAGTTTCCGAATTTAGTAACAAAAGTCTTGCCTTCGGATCTGTGATAGAAGGTGTATCCAATAGTTTCCTTTGGATATCCTATGAAGACGCACTTCTCCGATTTAGGTTTGAACTTATCAAGTTGAAACTTTTTCACATAAGCATTGCAACCTCAAACTTTAAGAAATGACAGCTTAGGTTTCTTGCTAAACCATAGTTCATACGGTGTCATCTCAAACGGATTTAGATGGTGCCCTTTTAAACGTGAATGCAGCTGTCTTTAATGCATAACCCCAAAACGATAGTGGTAGATCGGTAAGAGACATCATAGATCGCACCATATCTAATAAAGTACGGTTATGATGTTCGGACACACCATTATGCTGTGGTGTTCCAGGTGGCGTGAGTAGTGAAACTATTTCACATTGTTTTAACTGAAGACCAAACTCGTAATTCAAATACTCTTCTCCACGATCAGATCGTAGAAACTTTATTTTCCTGTTACGATGATTTTCCACTTCACTCTGAAATTCTTTGAACTTTTCAAATGTTTCAGACTTGTGTTTCATCAAGTAGATATACTCACATCTGCTCAAATTATCTGTGAAGGTCAGAAAATAATGATACCAGCCATGAGCCTTAACACTCATCGGATCTCATACATCAGTATGTATTATTTCCAATAAGTCAGTTGCTCGCTCCATAGTTCCGGAGAACGGTGTTTTAGTTATCTTGCCCATGAGGCATGGTTCGCAAGCATCAACTGATTCATAATCAAGTGATTCCAAAAACCCACTAGCATGGAGTTTCTTCATGCGCTTTACACCAATATGACCTAAACGGCAGTGCCACAAATAAGTTGCACTATCATTATTAACTTTGCATCTTTTGGTTTCAATATTATGATTATGTGTATCACTACGATCGAGATCCAACGAACTATTTTCATTGGGTGTGTAACCATATAAGGTTTTATTCATGTAAACAGAACAACAATTTATTCTCTTACTTAAATGAATAACCGTATTACAATAAACATGATCAAATCATATTCATGCTCAACATAAACACCAAATAACACTTATTCAGGTTCAACACTAATCCCGAAAGTATAGGGAGTGTGCGATGATGATCATATCAATCTTGGAACCACTTCCAACACACATCGTCACTTCACCCTTAACTAGTCTCTGTTTATTCTGCAACTCCCGTTTCGAGTTACTAATCTTAGCAACTGAACTAGTATCAAATACTGAGGGGTTGCTATAAACACTAGTAAAGTACACATCAATAACATGTATATCAAATATACTTATGTTCACTTTGCCATCCTTTTTATCTGCCAATCACTTGGGGTAGTTCTGCTTCCAGTGACCAGTCCCTTTGCAGTAGAAGCACTTAGTCTCAGGCTTAGGATCAGACTTGGGCTTCTTCACTTGAGCAGCAACTTGCTTGCCGTTCTTCTTGAAGTTTCCCTTCTTCCCTTTGCCCTTTTCTTGAAACTAGTGGTCTTGTCAACCATCAACACTTGATGTTTTTCTTGATTTCTACCTTCGTTGATTTCAGCATCACGAAGAGCTTGGGAGTTGTTTCCGTTATCCCTTGCATATTATAGTTCATCATGAAGTTCTACTAACTTGGTGATGGTGATTAGAGAATTCTGTCAATCACTATCTTATCTGGAAGATTAACTCCCACTTGATTCAAGCGATTGTAGTACCCAGACAATCTGAGCACATGCTCACTAGTTGAGCGATTCTCCTCCATCTTTTAGCTATAGAACTTGTTGGAGACTTCATATCTCTCAACTCGGGTATTTGCTTAAAATATTAACTTCAACTCCTGGAACATCTCATATGGTCCATGACGTTCAAAACGTCTTTGAAGTCCCGATTCTAAGCCATTAAGCATGGTGCACTAAACTATCAAGTAGTCATCATATTGAGCTAGCCAAACGTTCATAATGTCTGCATCTGCTCCTGCAATAGGTCCGTCACCTAGCGGTGCATCAAGGACATAATTCTTCTGTGCAGCAATGAGGATAAACCTCAGATCACGGATCCAATCCGCATCATTGCTACTAACATCTTTCAACACAATTTTCTCTAGGAACATATCAAAATAAACACAGGGAAGCAACAACGCGAGCTATTGATCTACAACATAATTTGCAAAATACTACCAGGACTAAGTTCATGATAAATTTAAGTTCAATTTAATCATATTACTTAAGAACTCCCACTTAGATAGACATCCCTCTAATCCTCTAAGTGATCACGTGATCCAAATCAACTAAACCATGTCCGATCATCACGTGAGATGGAGTAGTTTCATTGGTGAACATCACTATGTTGATCATATCTACTATATGATTCACGCTCGACCTTTCGGTCTCCGTGTTCCGAGGCCATATCTGTGTATGCTTGGCTCGTCAAGTATAACCTGAGTATTCCGCGTGTGCAACTGTTTTGCACCCGTTGTATTTGAAAGTAGAGCCTATCACACCCGATCATCACGTGGTGTCTCAGCACAAAGAACTTTCGCAACGGTGCATACTCAGGGAGAACACTTCTTGATAATTAGTGAGAGATCATCTTATAATGCTACCGTCAATCAAAGCAAGATAAGATGCATAAAAGATAAACATCACATGCAATCAATATAAGTGATATGATATGGCCATCATCATCTTGTGATTGTGATCTCCATCTTCGAAGCACCGTCATGATCACCATCGTCACCGGCGCGACACCTTGATCTCCATCGTAGCATCGTTGTCGTCTCGCCAATCTTATGCTTCCACGACTATCGCTACCGCTTAGTGATAAAGTAAAGCATTACAGCGCGATTGCATTTCATACAATAAAGCGACAACCATATGGCTCCTGCCAGTTGCCGATAACTCGGTTACAAAACATGATCATCTCATACAATAAAATTTAGCATCATGTCTTGACCATATCACATCACAACATGCCCTGCAAAAACAATTTAGACGTCCTCTACTTTGTTGTTGCAAGTTTTACGTGGCTGCTACGGGCTTGAGCAAGAACCAATCTTACCTACGCATCAAAACCACAACGATAGTTTGTCAAGTTGGTGTTGTTTTAACCTTCGCAAGGACCGGGCGTAGCCACACTCGGTTCAACTAAAGTTGGAGAAACTGTCACCCGCTAGCCACCTTTGTGCAAAGCACGTCGGGAGAACCGGTCTCGCGTAAGCGTATGCGTAATGTCGGTCCAGGCCGCTTCGTCCAACAATACCGCCGAACCAAAGTATGACATGCTGGTAAGCAGTATGACTTATATCGCCCACAACTTACTTGTGTTCTACTCGTGCATATAACATCAACACATAAAACCTAGGCTCGGATGCCACTGTTGGGGAATGTAGTAATTTCAAAAAAATTCCTACGCACACGCAAGATCATGGTGATGCATAGCAACGAGAGGGGAGAGTGTGATCTACGTATCCTTGTAGACCGACAGCGGAAGCGTTAGCACAATGCGGTTGATGTAGTCGTACGTCTTCACGGCCCGACCGATCAAGCACCGAAACTACGGCACCTCCGAGTTTTAGCACACGTTCAGCTCGATGATGATCCCCGGACTCCGATCCAGCAAAGTGTCGGGGAAGAGTTCCGTCAGCACGACGGCGTGGTGACGATCTTGATGTTCTACCGTCGCAGGGCTTCGCCTAAGCACCGCTATAATATTATCGAGGATTATGGTGGAAGGGGGCACCGCACACGGCTAAGAATAAGATCACGTGGATCAACTTGTGTCTCTGGGGTGCCCCTTGCCTCCGTATATAAAGGATCCAAGGGCGGGTGCGGCCGGCCCTAGAAGGAGGCGCGCAGGAGGAGTCCTACTCCTACCGGGAGTAGGACTCCCCTCCCTTTCCTTGTCCAAGTAGGAGAGGGGGAAGGAAGGGAGAGAGGAGAGGGGGGCGCCGCCCCTCCCTCCTTGTCCAATTCGAACTAGGGGGAGAGGGGGCATGCGGCCTGCCCTGGCAGCCCCTCCCTTTCTCCACTTTAGGCCCATGAGGCCCATTAACCCCCTGGGGGGTTCCGGTAACCCCCCGGTGCTCCGGTTTTATCCGAAACTTCCTCGGAACACTTCCGGTGTCCGAATATAGCCGTCCAATATATCAATCTTTATGTCTCGACCATTTCGAGACTCCTCGTTATGTCCGTGATCATATCCGAGACTCCGAACTGACTTCGGTACATCAAAACTCATAAACTCATAATATAACTGTCATCGAAACCTTAAGCGTGCGGACCCTACGGGTTCGAGAACAATGTAGACATGACCGAGACACGTCTCCGGTCAATAACCAATAGCGGAACCTGGATGCTCATATTGGCTCCCACATATTCTACGAAGATCTTTATCGGTCAGACCGCATAACAACATACGTTGTTCCCTTTGTCATCGGTATGTTACTTGCCCGAGATTCGATCGTCGGTATCTCAATACCTAGTTCAATCTCGTTACCGGCAAGTCTCTTTACTCGTTTCGTAATACATCATCTTGCAACTAACTCATTAGTTGTAATGCTTGCAAGGCTTATGTGATGTGCATTACCGAGAGGGCCCAGAGATACCTCTCCGACAATCGGAGTGACAAATCCTAATCTCGAAATACGCCAACCCAACATTCACCTTTGGAGACACCTATAGAGCTCCTTTATAATCACCCAGTTACGTTGTGACATTTGGTAGCACACAAAGTGTTCCTCCGGCAAACGGGAGTTGCATAATCTCATAGTCATAGGAACATGTATAAGTCATGAAGAAAGCAATAGCAACATACTAAATGATCGGGTGCTAAGCTAATGGAATGGGTCATGTCAATCACATCATTCTTCTAATGATGTGATCTCATTAATCAAATGACAACACATGTCTATGGTTAGAAAACATAACCATCTTCGATTAACGAGCTAGTTAAGTAGAGGCATACTAGTGACGTTTGGTTTGTCTATATATTCACACAAGTATTATGTTTCCGGATAATACAATTCTAGCATGAATAATAAACATTTATCATGATATAAGGAAATAAAATAATAACATTTATTATTGCCTCTAGGGCATATTTCCTTCACTACTTTGCTGGAACCGGGTAAATTTTTGCCTCAATCGACCCCCCAGAGTTCTTCCTAACATGTTGTTTTGCTGGAACCGGGTAATTTTTTTGCTTCAACTGACAAATGGAGGATTTGTTGCTTTCGGAATTATTCTGCTGGGCACGAGACGACCGCCGCGACGCCGGTGGTGCTCCAACTATGGTGAAAGCGTTGGAACCCGCCATGCGCTGGAGCTGCAATGGCCTGGTTCGCGAGCTACAAACGCGACGTGCGGCAACGGACGAACTTCAGCAAAAGGGCTGGCAGGGGGTACGATGGTGGTGCTGCAACAAGCGGCGGCGCAAGGGAACGGGGTCCTGAAGCCTCGGTGACTCCCTGGAGATCAACGGTGGGGTGGGGGAGGCTTCGAACCCTGGTGGTCTTGATGGAGAGAGCGAAACAAGTGGCCTGAGCATGAAGAAACTTCCGCTCAGCAAGCAGACTAGGGGCGTATGTGTTTCAGTTATGTTTTGTGGTGCTCAGACTTTTGGTTAGAATGGTTAAAGGATGAAAAATGTGGGTTCGAATGATGGATTTTTTTTTCCAGATGTGTGTGATGATGTTTTTGTGGTGTATGCGTTTTGTGGTGCTCAGACTTTTTCCAGATGTATGCAAAAACAAGCAGACTAGGGGCGTATGCATTTTAGTTATGTTTTGTGGTGCTTAGACTTTTGGTTAGAATGATGAAACGATGAAAAATTTGGGTTGGAATGATGGATTTTTTTCCAGATGTGTGTCATGATGTTTTGTGTTTGCCAGAACTAGGTGTGTTTGATGATGTTTATTCAGTTGTGTGATGATGTATTTTCGTCATTGTATGAGTGAATTTTAATATAAAAAATGTGTTTGAGATTACTTTTGGGCTTTGCGTTAATCAGCTACATTGTTTTCCAAGTTTTAAAACATAAAACAGATCACAAAAACATCTCATAGGAAGAGTTTTTCGATCCACATAACTGAAAAAACATCATCAAATGCATTCACGTTTTTCATCATTTTGACAAAAATCATCAAACTTATAAGCTCCATATGCTAGTCTACTTCGACAGCATAAAGATAGAAATATGAAAATGCACAGAAACACCATAGTGCATACATGCTCACAAAATGGCCATTATTTTTTATAATCCTCACAATCGGAGGCTTCATTTTTTTGCAGAAGTCGTACCATGACTTGGGGCAAGTCGGTGACAGCGCCAAGTAAGATTGGACGTGGTTGAGGGGAGTTTTGGCCTTTTTAAGGGAGGTTGCATACGTGAAACAAGGCACTCCAGTCGATCACTTCCCGCGAACCACAACCACACAAACAGAACCCCTTTCCCGCGCCCATGGCCTATAAATTCATTACCTCTGCTTCTATCAAGGCATCAACAGGGGCAGATCGAGCCTAGCACTGGGCCCTGGGCCTGCTTCACCACTACATTGTTCAGCGGTGCAAAAAATACTACAGTCAACAAAGGAATATATCCACACGCCCCGGGCCCAGCCCCCCCCCCCCCCCCCCCCCCCCCCGGGCCCGGGGCTTGCCTCCGCCACTGGGCACCAACACACCCCTCCAAGTTCTGTCTTAGTAGTACTGTTCTATCAACAACAAGGACGAAGGAGGGCATCATTTTTGTTCTGTAAGTTAGTTTTCTTTTTTTCATCTTCTATTATGATTTGATGTTTTAGTTTATTTTTTGTGTCTTTCATGATGCCATTTTTTTATAAGCATGTGTTTCTTTTTTAGTTGTCTCCAAGGTTTAAAAAATCCCCAAAAGAAATGGCAAATGAATGCTCTTTTTGTCATCAACCAAAGGGATTTTGTCGTAGGTCTGACAGGAGAACTAGAGCGTTCAAAGTAATGATGCTTCAAGGCTTTGAAGAATCAATGGTAATTATTTAACATTTTTAGCCTTTTACAACTTTTTTGAAAAGTTTTTTAATGCAAAAAAGTTATCAAGTGGTGCCCTTCTACCTCAAAGAAACTTTTAGGAGTCACTTGGATCTTTTCATGGAAGATATAAGTGCTCATGGTCGAAGTTACGATTTTTCGTAGAGGAACAGGACGCGAGACATACATCTACGGTGCATACTAGGCAGCATTTGTGTGAGCACACAATATAAAGATTGGCGATATTGTTCATTTCTATCCCGTAGCCTAGGGTAACCGGATCAAAATGAACAATATCGCCAATCTTTATATTGTGTGCTCGCACAAATGCTGCCCGGTATGCACCGTAGATGTATGTCTTCATGTCATGTTTCTCTATGAAAAGTTCGTAATTTCGACCATGAGCAAATATAACTTCCATGAAAAGATCCAAGTGGCTCCTCAAAGTTTCTTTGGAGTATTAGGGCACCACCTGATGATTTTTTTTCATCTTAAAAATATTTAAAAACTAAAAAAGGCTGTGAAAAAGCTAAAAATGTGAAACAATTAGCATTGATTCTTCAAAGCCTTGAACCATCATTGCTTTGAACACTCTAGTTCTCCTGTCAGACCTACGACAAAATCCCGTTGGTTAATAACAAAAGGAGCATTCATTTGTCATTTCTTTTGGGGATTTTTGAACCTTGGGAGACAACTAAAAAAAGAAACACATGCTTATAAAAATGGCATATTGAAAGATACAAAAAAGTAAACTAAAACATCAAATCATACTAGAAGATAAAAAACAAGACAATAAAGAAAACTAACTTACAAAACAAAAATGATGCGCTCCTTCGTACTTGTTGTTGGTAGAGTCAATTACACCGGTGGTGCTTGAACTTGACGTAAACGGTCACTTTGATGCTAGAACTTGTGGCATACATTGAACTGGTGCAATAACTTGACTCGGGTGTGCAAATACAGTGCTAACCGCACTTGGATACGAAATCAACACTGACTTGGCCGCCAGCATGGCGTGGGGCCCTTTGTCAAAGACTAGAAGTGTGTGGCCTGTTTTTTTTCTCTTTGCAGAAAAACCTTGACATTTTTTATTTCTCACAAAAAAAAGACCCTGTCCACGTGGTAGATGGTATTGTATTTTGTTTGCTGTATGGTAGGTGAGTCCCGACGTGAAAATTAAAGGGCAAAATGTTTTTTTTGGCGGGAATTAAAAAGGAAAATGTTAGACTCCTACACTCCAACACGTGACCATTTTTTTTTTGAGAATTCAACATGACAACCTACTGTTAAGGCGCTTGCGCTCATAGCCACTGCACCAATTACATTCGGATGTCTAACAAGGATAACAGTCGTTAATGTAGTGTAAGGATGATACATGTGGGGCTTAAATTGGCTGCAGATAGTGCAACCCATTTGCTGGAGCCGTGTTCATCTTATTAACCTCGCCTGAATAAATGTTCTGAAGTGTTTTAGGTGGACACATTGCTGGAGCCGTGTGGCACTCCTAATGGTCTCAAGCATACTCCCGTAAAACATTTGGAGTACATTTGTTGGTTGAAGTACCAAGATATTTGTGGAACTTCATTGAAGGAGTAAAACATTTCCAGTACCAAGATTGCAGTAAATTTTGTGGAACTTCACTGCTTGAGACCATGTTAATGATGATGCTTGTGCAGTACCAAGATTCAGTATCAGTAACCGAGTGTTGGTTGAAGTGACTGTTCAATTGTTCAGTGTTCGTTTTGTTATCTTCATTTCAGAAATTTATCTTTCCACTCCTTCTTACCTGTCCTCATGTAGAGACTATACTGCTTTACTTCAGATAAGTTTTCTTTAAAACCAAATGAATTAGGACTTGCATTTTTTAATTTAAAGTTTATGTGCCTAATTTAAAGTTTAATTTCCCAGTAGATTTTGAATGTATTTTCTTGGTTCTCTACCAGAAAACACACTACTCCATTTTCTGGTGATACTTATCTGGTGATCACAGGATATAAATCCACTATTACCAGTACCATTATCTGGTGATCACAAAACCATTTGAAAATGATCAAAATGTACTCCTTTTCAGTTAATACAGAGTACTGAAACTGAAAATGTGCATACTGAAACTGAAACTGATCAAATGGAGTACAAAACCATTTGAAAATGATCAAGATGATCAAAATGATCAAATGGAGTACTCCTTCTCAGTTAATGTAGAGTAGTTACAATAATTATCATATCATCTTGCCCTCTTTAATTGTCACTCAACTGTCACGAATCGAGTGTTGTTTACTCCAACAATTATCTTATTTTTAATTGTCACTCCTACAAGCATTTCTTTCTCTTCTCTTTCTGGCTAATCACTCCACACAATTTAAATGATCATTCAAGTTCCTTTTGCAAATTCAAGTCTTGTAATGAACTGCTTATAAGATGGAGTATGTTCCTTTTGCCTCCCTTGTTAAGCAGTAGCTGTAGAGTACTCCTTTTCGAGATGTCGCCAAGAGTGGCTCCGACCGAGTTATCACCAAGTGGGGGTCAGCACAGATTTGTCGCCTCCATATCTTCAAGCGTCATGGCCTGTCGGCGCTTGTGATGAAATAAAACAAAACATTATTATTTCGGTGAACTGTACACATTAAATAGATAATGGGCCAAAATCTAACTTTGAATCATGTGACAAGGTTAGGATGTGAATTCTGTTCCGTCAGCACTATTTTATCATGTATGATATTTTCTCATTCTTTCCCAGAACTTGTCTCTTTCCTTGTTTTGGAACTGATGTTTTTTATATGGTTCCTAGTGTACTATGCTTTCTAGTCTGATTTCTCCTGGGTGTACTATGCTTTCTAGTGTCTGATCTGATGGCAAGAATATTGTGTCAACGGTCAACCTGGACTGTAAATTGGATCTGAAAGCAATAGCTCTCCAGGCACGCAATGCAGAGTATAACCGCAAGGTAAAATCATTATCCTAAGGCATTCATAATGATGTTTGATTTTTTTTCTCTTATTGGGCTCGTGATGCTATATTTTTGAAAACATCCAAATTTTATCACTTTGCTAGCATCCAGTTTGATGATGCTACTAAATATCGAACCATCCAGCCTAACGTAGTGAAGTCACTGCCCTTATATAAGAAACAAAATAGCTAGTTCTTCGACCACACAAGCCCAAGAACGCGGTTCACACTTGCAATCCTCTAATTTTTCTACTACTAATAAAATGAGGAGAGACGTGACAAGCATTTCTGCTCAGATAAAGGGTGGTGCAGACCTGGTTTATATATGTATATCCGGAACCCCAGCTCGCTGAGAATAAATGCCTCCGTCCCAAAATGTTTATATATGTTTTATGGATAGTGCAACGTTAAAATGGAATAGCCTATCAGATACTCCCTCTGTCCCAAAATAAATGCCTTGCCATTTGACTGAACTTCTCTAAACCTTGTATTCGTACTAGTCAATATTTTTTGCACACATGATAAATTTTGACATTCGCCGGTGAGGAAAGGACATCAAAAGCTGCTACTATATACTGGGTTAAGTGGATGGAACAAAAATCACAAATCTATACCAAAATAATTTGTATATAGCCATAAAACAAAATCCATTGCAAGAAGATGCTACATACATACCTTGACCTACAGCAGCAGCAGCAGCCAAACGCCAATAGAGAGCACCTTCAATGAGCAGACTAAGCAGCATGTGGCGACGGGAAGTGGCACCACTTGACCACCATACAACAGTCATCATCAGGTCAATGTCCACACTACCCAAGCCTCAAACTCTAGGTTCATCTCTTTTGTCAATCTGTTGAGTTGAATTGGTGCTCTTGGTTAGTGAGAGACAAGATCCATGGAGGTAGATTGGGTACATGGGTTAGAACTTGGTCTCGAACTTGGTGTCGGGAAGATGTGGGCGCAGCCGGGGCGTAAACCATCAACAACCATATTCTTTGTGCTGAAAACATAGTCATGTACCCTTGTAAATACAATCATAATAAACCTTCTCTAATGTCGGTCACTACCCATCTCAATTCCCCTAACTCGAGGTTGCAACTTGCAACTTCAAGAATCATTCTAATAAAATCCAACCGCGAGTGTTTTGCCATCAGGGGCGATATCCCTGTCATGGAAGCACCACCTGTCAACTCCAAGCTTCTTCATGAACTCGAATTGAGATATCACCGAAACAGAAATCGAAGTATAAGTTGTTGGTTCCAGCCATGGACCTAAGACACAAGATCAGGTAATTCCCATACTTCTTCTCTTAGTCTTAGCCATGGCCCGGGAATTTGTGCCATCCTCCCAAGGCCAGTTCTTTGTAGGTGCACCAAAAGGATCTCCTCCAGTACCCCGAAACATATGCCAGAATGCCACACTAAACCGCAACCTAACCTGTAGCACAAAACATATATATAATCCTAGTGCAGCACATAATGTACAAGTAAATTAAAAGGATATATACCAAAAAGGCATAGTTATGCAAATCATACTTACATTTTCTTTACAAGAATCACTTCCTCTGCGTTATACCACTTGTAAGAAAGCGTCCTCTTGCTAGTTGGACCATGCAGTACATTATTTCAAAAACAAATGTTAAACTGGAAGCAACCTTTTAACAACAATTAATCTGTTCAGTTCAAGGTCAATGGCCTCACCTCATAGTTGATCTTGGTAAAGGCCAGGAAGAACTCGCCCTCCCAATCATCGGAAGAGGCATCGCCGCACTTGGCGTCGATGTCGGCTTAGCAGGTTACCTGTGCGGTGATCTGCAAGGAGCAACCAAATCAGAACCATGATCGTGTTAAGTTCATAGATCAAATCATGGGCATCATTCAGAGCAGAAAAATACCACAAAGTTAGCAATCCCCCGCTCACTGCAGCAGATGAACCACAAAGAAGGAAAATAAGAAGTTGGGCCAGAACACCTGCATCACGAAATCGGTCACCAAGAACAGCACACACTGCTCACTGGATCGATGGGCTCCGGGTGTTGTCTCTCCTCTACCTGGTCTCCCGGCATCCTCTGGATTCTGCTCCACCATCTCGACCGTCTCCCTTGGCACCGAATTCTACACACCTCCCATCCTTCTCCTCATCCCGGAATGGGGTTAGGAGTTGTGCCACAGATCAAGGCACTTATACTCTCGCCGCAGCGCATGCAGAGAGACTCAGAGACTCGATTCCATGAAGCGTCTCATCGCTGCTTAGGCATCCGCAGAGGAGCGGAGGTCCATCACAACGCGCCCTTCTCTGACCCTGCTGCAAGCTCGCCGTGTTGCCAAAATCCTAGAAGGCACTACAAGACAAAAAAATAGATTTGTAATTAAAATAGTTTAGCTGTGAGATGTGAATATATTAAAAATCGAAAGCTTGGAAGAATAGAGATGGTCACATGGAACATACCGAATACCAATAGCGCACTAAAGACAATCACGAGGCAAATGCCCTTTCCGAGACCTCATTGCAGTAAATGTTTGAATAATATCCTTATCATCAACTGATTTGACTACCTCCTGCTCATTGTAACTTGTAATACATGACTTGAACCATTCATTATTGATCTTGCTATGCAGTTTGCTCCCTGTTAAAATAAGATCACAATTTGCTCTTTGTTAGTGCTTGACAGAAAAACAGAAGTGTTCGTAAAACTTTAGAAAAAGACAAATAAAAAATACAGTCATGGAACACTAAAAAAAGACACATCCGTGACATTTTGGGCCGAACCAAAAAAATTTCTGTCATACATATGACACTTCTATGACAATAATTATGACAAAACCCGGTATCATCATAGATGTGGTGGGCTCTTACTTCTATGACAAAAAATCATGACAGAAAATGGGCTTTTTGTCCTGGGCGGGCCGGAGACGCAGCTGCATGACATTCTTTGGGCCGTCCATGACGGAAAAAACCGTGGTAGAAGCGAGGGCGAGGAAAATTTCGGGGAGTTCCCGGTTACGGTGGGAGGTCGGGGGCCGAGCGATACGCGTTTCTCTCGTACACGTACGCGCGTGTGTGCGAGGCGTTGGCTCTAACTGAACCCGAGCGAGGCGTTGGGCTCTAACTGAACCCGAGCGATTGCACTGCAGGCTACGCGTTACTGAACTCGAGCGATCGATCGATGACTGTTAACTGAACCCGATCGAGCGATTCCTTCGCTACTGCTACTAACTGAAGCCGATTGATGCTGCCTCTGGATGAACAGTGAGCGTTGCGCGCGGGGGGGGGGGGTGGTGGTGGTGGATGAACAGTTCCTGGTGGGGGTGGATGAACATGACCCCGTGGTGTTGCCTCTGGATGAACAGGACCCCGATCGATCGAGCCAGTTGGGGCTGGATGAACAGGACCCCGTGGAGGGCTGGATGAACAGGACCACCCCGTGAAGGGCAGGATGAACAGTAGACAGTGGAGGGCAGGATGAATAGTAGCCCGTGGAGGGGTGGTTGAACAGAAGCCCGTGGAGAGGGCTGGTTGAACAGTAGCCGGTGGAGTAGCGCGCGGTGGAGGCTAGATGAACAGTCGCAGGTGGAGGCCGGAGGAGGTCGACGGTCGATGAACAGTAGCTCGTGGAGGCTGGAGGGGGTCAACGGTGGAGATGAACAGTATCCCGTGGAGTCCCGTTTTGCGGTACGCCACACCCCTCCCGATGAACAGGACCCCCGTTTCGACCGTAGCGCTCCAACACAAGTCCATTTCGTCTGTTTTGCGGTACGCCACACCCCTCCCGATCAACAGGACCCCCGTTTCGATCGTAGGAGGTCCGTTTCCTCCGTTTTACGGTACGCCAGCCCCTCCCGATGAACAGGATTCCGTTTCGAACGTGGCCGGTCGAACACAAGGCCGTTTCCTCCGTTTTGCGGTACGCCAGGCCTCGTTTCCATCGCCTGTTCCGTCCAAGCCCTCCCGATGAACACGACCACGCATTCCGTTTCGACCCAGCCGGTTGGCTCCCACGCGTTCCGTTGCCTCCCATGAACACGACGCGTTCCGTTGCCTTCCCATGAACACGACGCATTCCGTTGTCTCCTCATGAACACGACGACGACGCCGTTTCTCTGTTCCGATCCAGCCATGTACACGAGCCCTGACCGTACGTATGCGCGAGTAGGCGTTCGAGACCCTGCCCGTATGTACACATACGTGGCTGTATTTTCTTTCTTGCACCCTGGCCGCTGTACGTACATGTACATGCTACGTGCGCGCCTCTACTACGACACGTGCGCGCCTCTACATCGACCAGTATGTACGTACACGTTCGCGACCAGAATGACAACGCTACGTACGCTTCGACCAGGTGGGTCCCGACTGTCAGGCACTTCCTTGCCTGTGAAGATGTAGCTGGTGGGTCCCAGCAGTCAGGGGGCGAATCGTTTTTTTTGCCCGGACGCACTTCCTTGCGTGCGAAGATGTAGCTGGTGGGTCCCAGCAGTCAGGGGGAAACATTTTTTTGTGAAATACAGTGGCCCGTCCGGTGGGTCCCAGCTGTCAGGTAGAGGAATCATTATTTTCCGCGTAATAAGGAGGCACTTCCTTGCTGCGGCCGTGGACCCAGCTGTTAGCCTCTCCACATACAGTCCACGTCCGATGGAAGTCGCTCCTTGACCATGTTGACCACGCCGCGCCGAGAGCACCAGGCCGGTGGACGATGGCGAGGCCTAGGAAGGGGACGACACGGAGACAGGGAAGACTTGGCAGTTGTTTCCCATGCGAAGGGGAGTACGACTGTACGAGGGTTTACTTGTTCGTCTGCCGTCGCTGGAGAATAACAGCAGGTATGGGTGAGTAGAGGGATGGCTAGGCTAGCGATGGGAGTACGGTCGGGCGGTGAGGCCTGCGCGGCAGCACAGCCGACCGCGAGAAGGAGGGAGCAGGCAGTCCCGCCGACGCTTGTTTGAGCGGCTGGAGCAGGAAGAGCAGAGATTGAAGAAGCACGACGGCCGTTGGATGGACATCCAGCAGTCAGTGCTTGTGCGTCAACCTTTTTTTAGGAAAGCCTCAAATCTGTGGAAAACAACATACATCCCATCTCCATTATTTCTAATAATTCAGAGCCCATTTGCTAATTCTTAAGGTTTTTTTGAGTCCATATTCTTTTTGTTAGCATTACAACCCATATTGTGGCAACGGTTAAAAAATTATACAAAATTTTGCATATTTCGGTGCGGTCCGAATTGTTTTTAATCCCAAATTTTTGACTCACATTCAAATTGATTTTAAAAATAAATGTATATCAATATAAAATCCAACAAATTCTCCGTGCATAAAAATTAATGTAATTTAAAATCTTGAAATGGAAAAAAATATTTGAAACTAATTGCCGGTTTGATCTATTTTAAAAATGTACAACCCATTTCTCATTACTGATGGGCCATTTTCTCGGCCAGCCAAATGAAAGCTCTCCTCGTTTTGAAAGATTTGCAGCCCAATAGGACTGACAAAGCGACTTATCACAAAAAAAACTGGGATGTGGCCGTGGACCCAGCTGTCAGCCTCTCCACGTACAGTACTCTTTTGATGGAAGTCGTTCCTTCACCACGTTGACCACGCCGCGCGGAGAGCACCACGGCGGTGGACGACGGCAAGGCCTAGGAAGGGGACGACGCGGCAGTGCAAGCCCGCGCGGAGAGGACTACGAGGGTTCACTGGTTCGGCTGCGGTGTGAGGCTGTCGTCGCCGCAGGGCCTGGCCAGCAGTGGGAATAGTAGGGGGCGGTGAGGCCTCTGCGGCAGCACAGCCGGCCACGTGAGGCAGGAGCATGCAGCACGACCGGCGCTGCTTTGGGCGGCTGGAGCAAGAAGACCAGAGGTTGAAGAAGCACTACGGTTATTGGATGAACATCGTACGGTCACTGGAGCTAGAATCGTTCATATTGACTAAGTTGACAAAGCCCTTCGTCCCCGTCAACTTAGTAGGCCCACAAGTCAGCCTCCCAGCAAGGTGGGTCCCAGCTAGCCGGGGGAGTATTCATTTTTTTGTGCGTAATAAGGAGGCACTTCCGGTGGGTCCGAACTGACAGCGGGGGGAACGTTTTTTTCGCGAAATACGGTGGCCCGTCCGGTGGGTCCCAGCAGTCAGAGGGAAACGATTTTTTCGTAAAATACTGGTGGCCCGTCCGATGGGTCCCCGCTGTGAGGTGGAGGAATAATTATTTTCCGCGTAATAAGGAGGCACTTCCTTGCGGCTGCCGTGGACCCAGCTGTCAGCCTCTCCACGTACAGTACTCTTCCGATAGAAATTGGTCGTTGATCACATTAACCACGCCACGCCGATAGCACCACGGCGATGGACGACGGCGGGCGAAGCCTAGGAAGGGGACGACGCGGAGTCGTGCAAGACGCGGCAGTGGATGCCCACGCGAAGAGGAGTACGAGCGTTCACTGATTCGGCTGCGGTGTGAGGCTGCCGTCGCCGCAGAATAACAGAGGGTGTGGGTGAGTGGAGGGATGGCCTGGTCAGTGGTAGGAGTAGTATGGGGGCGGTGAGGCCTCCGCGGTAGCACAACCGGCCACGGGAGGCAGGAGCAGGCGACACGACCGGCGCTGTTTTGGGCGGCTGAAGTAAGAAGACCAGAGGTTGAAGAAGCACTATGGCCATTGGATGGACATCATACGGTCATTGGAGTATTGACTAAGTTGACAAAGCTCTCCATCCCTGTCAACTTAGTAGGCCCACAAGTCAACCCAACAATATGGTGGGTCCCAGCTAGCAGGGGGTATTCATTTTTTGGGCGTAATAATGAGGCACTTCCTTGCGTGCGAAGATATAGCTGGTGGGTCCGACCTGTCAGCAGGGGGAACGTTTTTTTCGTGAAATACAGAGGCCCTTCCTGTGGGTCCTAACTGTTATGTGGAGGAATCATTATTTTGCGCGTAATAAAGAAGCATTTTCTTGCGCGCGGCCGTGGACCCAGCTGTCAGCCTCTCCACGTACAGTCCATTTCCGATGGATGTCGTTCATTGACCACATTGACCAGGCCGTGCCGAGAGCACCAGGGCGGTGGACGAAGGCGAGGCCTAGGAAGGGAACGACATGGAGCCAGGGAATACTCGGCAGTTGTTTCCCACGCGGAGGAGTACGAGGGTTTATTGGTTCGTCTGCTGTCGCCGGAGAATAACATCATGTGTGGGTGAGTAGAGGGATGGCTAGGCCAGCGATGGGAGTACGGTGGGGCCGTGAGGCCTGCGCGGCAGCATAGCCGGCCGCGGGAGGAGGGAGCAAGCAGTCCCGCCGGCGCTTGTTTGAGCGGCTTGAGCATGAAGAGCAGAGATTGAACAAACACGACAGTCGTTCGATGGACATCCAACAGTCACTGCTCTCGTGTGTTGACTAAGTTGACAGGGCGTTGCGTGTGCGTCAACTTTTTTTTTTATGAAAGCATACGCGTCAACCTATAGTAGGCGCACAAGTCAGCCTCAAATCTGTGGAAAACAGCATACAACCCATCTGCCATTATTTCTAATAATGTATAGCTCATTTGCTAATTCTTAAGAATTTTTTTGAGCCCATCTTCTTTTTTTAGCATCACACCCATATTGTGGCCATGGTTAAAAAGTATACGAAATTTTGCATATTTTGGTGCGGTCAACTGTTTTTAATCCAGAAATATCGATTCACATTTAAACTATTTTGAAAAATAATTTATATAAATATAAAGTTTAAATAATTGTCCACGCATAAAAATCAATGGAATTTAAGATCTTGTAATGAAAAAAACTGAAACTAATTCCCGATTTGATGTGTTTTAAAAATGTACAGCCCATTTCTGGGCAAACCGAATAAAACTCTCCTCGTCTTGAAAGATTTGCAGCCCAGCAGGGCCGATAAAGCAAGTAGGCCTTGTTTGGTTATTTCTGAAAAAAATAGAACTGGGCTAGCCATTTTCAGCAAAAAAAATACAACTGGGCTCATGATGTGGTAAACATAAATAAAACCCTGGCTAGACGGGTCACAGCCCCCGCACAGCCCTGTTGTTACCCTGATCCGTCGCTAAAACTAGTATAAATAACAACTGCTTGTTCCTCAAAAAAAACTGCGCGACTTGCTGGGTCCCTGGTGTCAGCCGCTCGTAGTGTAATTCTCTCGTTTATTGACTATGTTGACAATGGCGTGAGCCTCAGATGTCCAACCATTAGGAGGAACCATATTTTTGGGCTTGTATTATAGAGGCACTTGCTTGCGTACTGCCATGACGCTAGTGGGTCCCTACTGTCATCCTCTCCACGTACAGTCATCTCCTTGTTCCTCTCGGTTGTTGACGACATTGACAACGCAAGAGGGCGGCGCACCGCGCACGGCGAGCGAACCAAGGCCGCAAGACGGAGGACGACGACGAGGCCTCGGACGGAACGAACAGGAGCCATTGAAGATGCGCCGGTCCAGTCGCAGACGGAGGGAGTACGAGGGTTGACTGGTTCGGGCGCGGGTGCATGTTGGGGCTGACGTCGCCGGAGAATAACAGGACGTGTGGGGGAATAAAGGGAGGGACTGGCCAACGTTGAAGGGTACTTACGGTAGGGCGGCGGAGGCGCAACCATGGGAGGCGGGAGCAGGCGGAGCCGACGGGGTGGTTTGGTTTGGGCGATTGGAGGAAGAAGAAGACAAGAGATAAAAGATACACGACAGATGTTGGATGTCAATCCAACGGCTGGTAGGCAGAATCGTTTGTTGACTGGCTAGTAAGTCGACACCACCTTGGATAGGCTATTTTCTCGCGGGTCCCAAATGTCAGAATCCAAATCTGTCACGTTCATGTAGCCTTTCCTATGAAAATTTACAGCCCATTTGATGTGCTAGTTTGAAATAAGTTTGTGGGTGCTGGTGGGGGCTAATCACTTGGCTTCTGTAATGCACAATGAGCTCAAGCAGCCGGCGAGAGTAATGTTATTTCCCTTGGTTTGGATTTGTTACAATATTTCATTCTAAATTAAACGAATGGCAAGCCATTTGCCTTGTTTCAAAGAAAATATGACAGTCACGGCCGAGTTGAAAAGGGCAGGAACATCTAACTCCAGTTTACAAAATGTACAAAAGCACGAGGGTAATTGTTCATCAGGTTTACAAAAAAAGCAGATTGAAAAGGGCAACAACATCTAACTCCAGCACTGTTTTCGACAGTCACAGTCAAATGGATCGGTCAGGTCCATAGAATGAACATCGTAGGTCGTAAAATTTACTGGATTATGACCACAATATGTTGTAAATAGAAGTCCAGCACGTTCAGAAGCTCTTTTTGTTGGGGAACGTTGCAGAAAACAAAAAATTTCCTACTCGTTTCACCAAGATCCATCTAGGAGTTTATCTAGCAACGAGCCATCGGATGCATCTACATACCTTTGTAGATCGCGTGCGGAAGCGTTCAAAAGAACGGTGATGATGTTGTCGTACACGACGTGATCCAAATCACCGATGACCAAGCGCCGAACGGACGGCACCTCCGCGTTCAACACACATACGGGACGGGAGACGTCTCCTCCTTCTTGATCCAGCAAGGAGGAAGGAGAGGTTGATGAAGATCCAGCAGCACGACGGCGTGGTGGTGGATGCAGGGCGTCACAGTAGCAGGGCTTCGCCTATACTACGAGAGAGAGACGTAACGGGGAGAGAGGGAGGCGCCAGGGGCTGGGGTATGAAGTCCCTCCTCTCCCCCACTATATATAGGGGTGCCAAGGGGGGGTGCCGGCCCTAGTAGATGGATCTACTAGGGGGGGCGGCGGCCAAGGGTGGGAGGCTTGCCCCCCAAGCAAGGGGCGCCCCCCCTTTAGGGTTTCCCCCAACCCTAGCCGCATGGGCCCTAGGGGGGTGGCGCCCCAGCCCACTATGGGCTGGGTTCCCTCCCACTTCAGCCCATGGGCCCCCCGGGATAGGTGGCCCCACCCGGTGGACCCCCGGGACCCTTCCGGTGGTCCCGGTACAATACCGGTGACCCCGAAACTTGTCCCGATGGCCGAAACAGCACTTCCTATATATAATTCTTTACCTCCGGACCATTCTGGAACTCCTCGTGACGTCCGGAATCTCATCCGGGACTCCGAACAACATTCAGGTTACTGCATATACATATCTTCACAACCCTAGCGTCACCGAACCTTAAGTGTGTAGACCCTACGGGTTCGGGAGACAAGCAGACATGACCGAGACGACTCTCCGGCCAATAACCAACAGCGGGATCTGGATACCCATGTTGGCTCCCACATGCTCCACGATGATCTCATCGAATGAACCATGATGTCGAGGATTCAATCAACCCCGTATGCAATTCCCTTTGTCAATCGATATGTTACTTGCCCGAGATTCGATTGTCGGTATCCCAATACCTCGTTCAATCTCGTTACCGGCAAGTCACTTTACTCGTACCGTAATGCATGATCCCGTGACCAGACACTTGGTCACTTTGAGCTCATTATGATGATGCATTACCGAGTGGGCCCAGTGATACCTCTCCGTCATACGGAGTGACAAATCCCAGTCTTGATCCATGTCAACCCAACAGACACTTTCGGAGATACCCGTAGTCTACCTTTATAGTCACCCAGTTACGTTGTGACGTTTGGTATACCCAAAGCACCCCTACGGTATCCGGGAGTTACATGATCTCATGGTCTAAGGAAAAGATACTTTGAGATTGGAAAAACTCTAGCAAACGAACTATACGATCTTGTGCTATGTTTAGGATTGGGTCTTGTCCATCACATCATTCTCCTAATGATGTGATCTCGTTATCAATGACATCCAATGTCCATAGTCAGGAAACCATGACTATCTATTGATCAACGAGCTAGTCAACTAGAGGCTTACTAGGGACATGTTGGTGTCTGTTATTCACACATGTATTACGATTTCCGGATAACACAATTATAGCATGAATAAAGACAATTATCATGAACAAGGAAATATAATAATAATGCTTTTATTATTGCCTCTAGGGCATATTTCCAACAGTTTTGCCCACCTGAAACTCCTTTTTTTTGCTCTTCGACATACCCATCCGTCAAAACCATGCCGCTGATAAACTTAAGCCTGATGGACAATAGTAACCTCGCATTCAGCAGGAAGAATGTGACAAATCTTGTGTTTGCACGGTTGGCTACATATCGTTCTAGCGTTATTGTCTTCAATCGAATCTCATGAGAAGTGAGAAAATCCTGATTCTTACGAATCCACCGATTGATTATAACTTTCTTACCCCGTCATGTTGCCTAAATAGACATGAAGATTGAAAACAGTTAAGGTCTAAAAGAAGAGTGTCAAAAGAGCAACAGCTGAACGGTTAATTCTAGTACACTATATGCGGGCTTCCAATGTGCGTGAAATTATCACCTTTATATACAACTTCTCCAGGCATGGAAAGCATTGCAGCAAGCCAATAATCTTGTTCAGATCAAAACTATTCATTTGGATATATAAGATCTTGACAGAATCCAGCACCATTCATAGGCCATCCATGAAGAAACTCTTCATTGAGCATAGAACATAATATTAGTACAAAATGTGTACTCCAAGATGATATATAAATTATGCGCAGAAATTTAAAATGCAGCTTATGGTTACAAGTGTAGATGATAATATAAAGTACCTGAAGAACTGTGGAGCCAAACACCATATTGAAATGAGCACAGAGATCATGTATTACACCCAAGGTATCCAGTTTAGGCGCAGAGAGGATGGTTATTTGCAACGGTGAATAACTAGAATCAAGGATCAACCTTTGAAGTGAAGGGACATCTTGGATGATGAGCTGTCTTCCGTCAAAAGAAATTCCAATTCTTACAAGGTTAGGCGACTTTATTTGGAGACAACCGATTCTAACTGTGAAAATAAGCATCAAGCACTCCAGCGCAGGGCAACTGGAGTGGATGATGATGTGCAATGAGGCCTCCGATATACAAACCCGCACAAGTGAAAGTTTCTTGAGAAATGGGAGTCAAAGGTTTAGTACCAGATTGTCTAGTAGGTAGCACTGCGCAAAGGTGGCGGTGTGGAGAGAGGACGAAAACCCCGAGATGGACATCGGTGCTGAGGGAACAAGTTCATGGCGTTCGGTATGTGGTATGTGATTTTCAGGGGAATAGTAGAACTCAAGCAGCTGTAGTTTTGTGAATTCAGGGGATTCCAGCCAGGCGTCCACCGTGCAGGGCATGGTATGCTTGCTCAGGTAGCATGACGGGATGCAGAGGCTTTGAACGGAGCCCTGGTGGGAGGAGATGACGGCTCTGGGAATTTCAAAATCATTGAAAAGAGATAGCTGACGACAGTCGAGATTAAGGGGAACAGCGCACCATAAAGGGCGCCACCAAATTGAGAGGACTTGGGTGCGGCAGCAATCCTTGGTGGGGAGAAGCGAGATGATCTTCCCAAGGATGGCATCTGGGAGATCGCTTATGCGGTCCACCCGAGATTCTACGGGTTCCTGGGATCCGGTGGGGGCGGGGTCGCCGCTTCTCCCCACGCTGCCGGGTGTGGGATCTACAACAGGCATCGCCGCTGGCGGGAGCCTCATCTTCTTGGCGCTGGGGTCAGCCGACTCCATTTTCCTCGAGGGCGTCGCGTCGCGCTCACGGATTTGAGCAGAGTAACGAATGATGAGCCTAGCTGCAGTGCGAGCGAAGAAGAAGGGGAGCTGGGGGTTTTCTATAGGAGTGAGGAAGAAGGGGAGCTGGGGTTTTCTATAGGAGTGAGGTGAGGAATTTGGGGGTACGAGTGGAGCGAGCTGACGTGAGGTGGGTGGGTAGCGCCTCTCATTCAGTAAATATATGGGCTTTTGAATTGATTTTACTATTTACTAGTGTGGATGGACTGTTTTGTCTTGGAACCCGAGAAACAATTACTACTAGTACAGGTGGAGACACTCTACAGCTACCCAGAAAAACAATTACTACTAGTACAGTGCAGACACTCTATCGCTTCTGGCTCCTCCTAGGTCATTGAAACGCCTCCCTCTACTGAATGTCGTTATACTTTTGTTCACCGACATGCGGGCCATGCAGCGCGCGGGCCCAAATGCCATCCACCAAATTAGAAGGCAGTATGCAGGCGGAGAGTCACCCCGGTCATAGCGCGGCAGTAACGAGCCGTCGTATCACAAAACCCCACCTCCCTGCAGTCTAAGTTTGACGGACGAAGCAACCATCATTTCACTCTTTGTTGAATCCCCTTCTCCCTCACCGTCTTCAAAAAAGGCAACACTTGCATCTGCCACTGTTCTTCTCTCCGAACGAAGGAAAGGTAAGCGGATCCGTGATGTTGGTATATTTTCGTTCAGAGGGAAAAAAAACTTTTGCAAAGCAGTAACCGATCCTCACTCTTTTTTTTGTTTCATTGTCATTGCGATTGTGTTTTCCTTTTAGTGGACTCCTAGTATTCGTCAGTTTCATGATGGACCAAGAAGAACCAGGCAAAGATCTGCCGATATTGGAGCAGACGCGGGAGGCTGATCCCCACGAGACAGAGAGCTCCAAGAAGATGGAGGCAACCATCGAGGCGACCCTAAATATTGAGATGGTCAACGCCCCGTTTGAGGTTACAGCCCCCGTGGCACTGCATGAGCAGTTTTCCCCCTTCGAGGATGTGTCCCCCCCCCCTGGCTGAGCTGACCAAGGTGATTTCCTTCTTTGCCGATCTCAATTGTGGTTTTTCATCTAAGTATGTGGTGATTTTTTTAGAAAAGGAAGTATGTGGTGATTAATAATGCAAAATTTTATTAGTTTCGATGCCATGGTATACGTAGTGGTTTATATAACTTGTGTTTCTTATACTGAAAAGTAATTCAGAATTTGTTTCTGTTTCAATTAGAGCCCTGATGCAGACAAGGATTGTGTGGTTGTACATGTCACTCGCTATGAGGCGGACGACCTGAATATACGCACTGGGAAAACAGAGTTCTTAGGCTGTTGGATCCTGGTAGCCATTTGCGGTTATACCAATGAAGAGTTGTATTCCATCCTCACTGTTGTCAGGCGTGTTGTCCAGGGTGTACTGAAGCACAAGAAGTTCAAAGCTACTCCTTCGTTTGTGAGGAATACTGTTCTTGTCAAGCTTACACAGGAAGATGACGTGGCATGCCTCCACAAACAAGTTTATCAGTGGCAAGGCCACAAGGTTGTCTTCATGAAGGTTCATAGGATTGAGCTGCTGCGGGACGTCCTCGATGATGTTCATGGCAAGGTCCATCTTGTGTCCATCCCAAATTAGATCGAGGCATGAAATAGTTGCCCCAACTAGTGTTTAATAATAGTTTGGATTGTGTCTAATTATCCGAACCTTGTCTGTTATCGACCCCTCTGGGGCTAGTACTCTGTTTGAATCCGTCTATGGGAACTGCTGCTACTTTTGTGTGCCCGTGAATCATGTGAGAACCATCGTAATTGTTGCCAAAACAGATGCGTCCTCACTAGTTTTTTCATGAATATGGCATGGTAAGACATAAGTTGTCATGGTTTATCATACGAGCAGTGTGTGTTTTGATGAAATAGAGCACTCGTTCGAGAACCGTGCGCCGACATATACATAAGTACTTGTAAACACTGTTGGTGCTACCCCACTTGTAAGCAGTTGTGCAAAACACGGCACATTGACTCAGCTCACTTCAACACGGCTATCGACCAGCTAACAATCAACAATCTGCTGTCTGGCATTTAAGCAACTATGTATCTTGTTACAGTGGTTCATGCAGTTAATTGAGGCCACAATGTAATAAATTCCAAACGTTCACACGCTAGTATAGCGCTCATGTGGAACACTCACATTAAACTCGTCTTCATAAAAAACTTGAAAAGCATAAGTTAAGCAATTTTATACATCTCAATGATTCATAGAACATAACAAATATATACTAGTTCACAGCAAAAGACAAAGTTGTGAGAAGATTTATAAATCAGGAAAAATCAAGCAAGGCTTCTCTCTGAGCAAAGGGCCTCCCGGCAGGCTTAAATTTCCTGGAGTTCACTTTGGTTTTTTCTTGTTGCCACCATTCAGGGTTAGGTTCTCTCATTCCAGAATAACCAATTATAATTGTGGTCTCAGCTGGAATGCTGAACTGAACCATGCAGTGTACTGACCAGCTGAAATGCTTGTGCATTCCACTAAATTTAAGCACCGCTATTTGCAGAAATAAGCAGACCACAATGCCTCTTGTCCGCGCACCTGTCCAAAAAACCGCCGTGCAGCCGTGCCAGCTAGTCCTTGGTTCATGGATGAACTGGTAGAAAGTCAATTCCGGACTAAGATGGAGTTGTTTTCGCTCGTCCTTGCACTGCAATCAGGAAGTAAAACGTACGAATCAGCTTCTTTTAGATCGTGTTGGTCATTCTACCTTAGTTACTACCAATGTAGGGATACCTTGAAGACGGGAGGTTAGACGACGGCACCGAGGGATAGCCATCTCATTTTGCACAGTTGTACTAAAACTGAGGTGTATGCTTTTGATTACGTAGATAGAAACGATACGGAGACAGACATCCTGAAACGATATGGAGACAGACATCCCTGTTTGTGCAAATGAGAAATACGGTTATTTAAACAGTGACAGACATTACTACTTTCCCCCGTTTCCTCTTAGAACCAAGTCCTAGATTCATGCTACAACTTTCCCACTTTCTTCCCTGTTTGAACCAACGCTTTGAGTCGACTGTATGAAATAGCTTTACTTCTAATCTACTACTACTATAATGCGGCAGTTTTGAAATTGGATTTACCACTCCATCTTCGGTTCTCCCGCCCAAACAAGCATTGGCTCAAAATCCACCGTTCATTTCCCCTCTCATGCATATCACTGCCGTCCATCAAACAAAGGATGACATGATCTGACGGCTAAGAGCTGTCGGATTCGCTCCCGCTCCTTGTGCACATGGCCGACTCTGCTCTCCAAGTAAACAAATAAAGAAGTCCCGGTTGAATCTGGATTGCACCTACTGAAGTTGAGAAATGTCTAGAAACTGCTGCCACCTCCTCACATGCAAGTACGACAAGTTGGCAAATAGCTAGCACATTTTGGTTCCCCATTGTCACCTGGGAAATAAACGCTCTACTACTAACTTATTTTTTTAGATTACTGTAAAAATGGATTTTTTTAGATGCCGCTATACTGCAAAGTTTACACTGTTCACATAACATAACATTGCATGGCTGATGCTAGCTAAAGTTTTATTCTGCTTCATCGAGAAATGTAATATTTTTATTATTCGCAAAAAAGTGTAATATTTTATTTCAGTCATACATAAGCTATACCTCAAGCTAATACAGGACATGAGTGTCTGTCAGACCTAAATGACTTATTTAGTTGCACAAAATAGTCCATAAACATGCATATAAACCGTCAAACAACTCTGGAACTATACATCAGTGGAACCCAGGAAACAGCATATAATAAAACTACAACTTTTATCTTGTAATCAAATTCTTACTTGGAACTCAGTTTGATTTGTGCAAGTGATTTGCTTCTTATTTTAGAGTAGTCCTTAGATCATGCAAACAAACACACTATGATATCTACTCAAGATACGAGTACCCATTTCTCTCTCTAAAAAGTAGGTATATGAGTATCTATCATACAGAACATACGTGCAAAGCACGTGCCTTAGTAGAAGTCTAGGTGGCTTTGGAACAGCGGACGGAAGTAGAAAAGGATCCACACGAAGGGAGCTGGGGCAGTAGAGCAAGGCAGGTTTTGAAGGAATATATACCTGAGGGTCGTCGGCATGTCGCAAAGACGGCGTCAGGAGGCTGCATCTTGGCCACAATACTGCAAGGAGGAAGAAGGGGTCGGAGGCCCTCCCGAGCCGGCGCTCTCTCGGAGAGAATGGCACGGCCGCCGATCGGGACGCGCGGGCAGCCGTTGGTCTCCTACCTCGCCGTCGACGACGGCGTGAATGATGCACCTACACCCCTGCCCCGGTTGATGTTGTCCGGCCGGATTTGTGACCAGCCGTGAGCTGAGAGAGAGAGTGTGGCCACCTGTGTGTTGCTTAGATCTGGAGAGCATGAGAGAGTGAATGAGAGGAACCCTAGTAAAGCAAGCGCTAAGGCTCCTACTTTTATATATAGTGGAGTGATTTTGTTGTACCAGCTTCAAAAAAATGCGCTCCTACGTGTACCCGCGAGTGGGTGTGAGAGAACTAGTGCGTGCGTGCACCGCTTCTCTTCGTGAGAGTACAATATACTATGCGCAAAGAACGTTCGCCGCAAGAGTAATAGTACAAGTGTGTGACGTGTGAGCTAAAATAAAATGTGCGTGCCGTCTTTTGTTTTTTAGAAGTTCTGAGGGTAGGGTGTGAAGAGCACATATGTGCGTGACGTCTACCTGCAGATAGACGGTGGGTGCGATGTGCGAGTCTGCGAGAGGACTCGAGAGAGTCGTGACTCATGAGGGTGCGTGTGCGTGAGAGAGAGGGCGGCACGTATCAATGCAATGCATGTGTCTATAAATCATTATCTGACAAACGTTCGCCACAAGCCTTTTCCTGACGAACGCCGTAAGGACCGTTAGATCGGCATCCGACAGTGTCAGTTTTGCCATATCATTTAACAGAACAGCCACTCCTCCTATACACAAATCTTCCACGTGAGTGTTAGCAACTTCCATATGATCCCTCCGTTCCGAAATGCAGTGCATATAGGTTTATTGAAAATTCAAACCTCTCAAACTTTTACCGAGTTTTCGTGTACCAAATTGCACATGTAGAATACCATGTATATATCATTTCATTCATCTTCGAGAAGTAACTATAAAGTTGGGTGAGGAGTCTACAAAGAAAGACCATTGTATCACCCGCAGCAATTTCAAGCATCCTTTAGTGTCGAGGAATATCATAGGAACTCTATATGATATGATTTTTATAGAATTTTTTCCTTTAGAGCCAATTGGTTCATAGGAATAGATTCATATACTCCACATTTCAAAGGAAATAAACATGATATCATTTCTATAGGTTTAGAGCCACTTGGTTCATATGAATGGATTCCTATACTCCCTTAATTTCAAAGGAAAATAAACATTAGTGTATATTCAATAGAAAAGTTCCTATGATGTGAACCAAATTACATCTTTTTCTAATCCCTCCTCATAGGAATTGAGAAACATGCCATCTCTAGATTCAATAGAAAAGTTCCTATGATGTGAACCAAATGACATCTCTTTTCCAATCCCTACCCATAGGAATTGAGATGCCCCATGTCATCTCTTTCCCCACAACTTCCATGTATACATCTCCTATTCCTAAATAGATAGTACAACCCATTAGTAGCTTTTTTTTCCAAAACATACAACTAAGGCACAAGAACTATATAGTGTGCCAATAACTTTGAAAGATGGTCGCTGGATGAAGCTAACCCGACAGTGCAGAGATAGGCAAATCCGAGCACTACTGGCCGTTGGATATCATCAACATTCCACCAGATCTGCCACATGTACAATTTAGAAGACTCCATGGTTGAACTTAAGCATAATGCACAAACCTCAAAACACAAGCACTTCTCCTTTGTTCTAGAATCTTCTGTATCATAATTGATTATTTTTTTCTAAATGAATTGCCATTATTTGTTATTTACTTTATGATTTATTCCCTTCGTTCCAAAATAGATGACCCAACTTTGCACTAACTTTCTACAATGCACAACCCCATGAATCTTAACATTTTTATAAAACTTATTGATTTTGAATGAGATGAACTATAAGAACTAAACGAACATCTACATCATGCATATATGACTCAAAGCTTTACATGCTATAGTGTGTATTTATTCATACTTTGGTTCCGAAATCTCATGCGTTCAATACATGTGTACCTTACTAGTTTTGAGTAGAGTAGCAAATTTGACGCGGCCCCGGGTATATCAAAATGCAGGGCCCATGCATCATTGCCTTTCGGTCGAACCTACGTCCACAATTTTTTGTACGTACTATATCTCCACTGGTCCCCGAACCCAAAATGATGCCTCGTTCCCGTAAAACCAAGTGGCCCACACATATTTAAGGTGTCGGCTCGAACCCGTTTACTACGACGTGGCCCCGCACGCCGTAGTATTCCTACAAACCCTACCGTCGCACTCATCATCGGTTTTCTTCAAGAGGACGAGGGAGAAGCCGATTTGTAGTGGAGGCGCTTTCAAAAAAAAGGATCTGTAGTGGAGACCCCTACCCTAGGGTGCCCTAGGTAGCTGCCGCACACATCATTGTTTTCTCTTTTCGTTATGCTCTTGCGCCCTAGAGTGAAATGATGGTTGCTTTGTCCGTCTAGCTTAATGCGGGAAAGGTGGGGCTTTGTGATTTGACCCCTCGTCGCTCATTTTCTACTACTGCGGCGCTACGAACGGGGTGCCTCCAATTCCATCCGCTGCTTCGAACTGTAATTTGGTGCATCGCACGTGGAACAAGACGGTGGATGAGCCACATGTCGGCCAAAGGGGTCCTGCTAAGTGTGTCGCCATTTCGTGTGCGGACTGACCCTGCTTGAGTTGCTACGCCAACACGACAGGAGCAACCTACCACTTGGTTTTGCTCCTTGGTGAATCCCGACTATATTGATCTAAAAAGATACGTGCTGAACTACCTTCTCCGTCTCGGTTTTTTTATTTTTAGGCGTCTCGGTTTATAGGGCCTGCACGTAGTTCTAGGTCATCCATTTGACTAACTAAATATGAGTTACTATGTCACAAAAAGTATATCATTGGATTCTTAAGCGGATGTAGTTGTATTTAAATGTCGAGGGCGGGGCTTTTCCTGCGCGGTAGGCGGTGGGGCAGTTCCGCCTAGTCGGTTCGACAGAGACGCGAGAAGACGAGGGAGTAGGCTGCTGCAAATGTAGGGTTGTGTGATTTGACAGTGAGTTACTGCTGGACACGTGGGGCCCCGTGATTTGACTTGCCATTATCATTTTAACTACGGCGCTACGATCGGCGTGAGTCTCCCAGATTCCTGACCACTTCCATATAGGTGCCTCTCCCAATGCTGCACCATGTAGTAGAGGCTGGCTCTTGCATGAGAGCCCACTTCTCCACTTTTTCCTTGCCTCTCTTTCCTCCACATATGCAAAAATGCCTTGTAAAGCGCGCTATTGTACTTACTTTTACTTGCTCCTACAGGTGCTTAAGCTTGCCACATAGGCATGAAGTCTGATGTGGCAAGTTAATCAAGAAGAGAGAGACTAGTTTGGTGACCCAAGGAAGAAACGGTGCTAAGCGCGTGTACCTAGGTGAAAAGACAATTTTGAGTCTATAGCTAATTAAATGAAGCAAACTTAGCAACACCATTTCATTGGAAGAGGTCACTCCTTGGCAAATGCAATAAATACACGCGCTTAGCATCGTTTCTTCCTTCAGTACGAAGAAAGAGATAGAGAGGAGTAAAAAATACACTTATAGCCAACCTTGTTGTAGTATGAGTGAGTAAGTTATGACTATGTATGACATGCCAACATCACATAGCCTAACGCACCGTGTTAAATCTCCAAGGGCGCGACCGCGCGAGCGACGTGACGGTCATGGTAGGCGCGACCATGATACGGGCTGCTGGCAGCCCTTGGATCTGAGATCAAACGGTCGCATGCTAAGTTGCTGAAAATTTGCAGAATAACCCTCCAGGATAGGATATTCACCCATAGGTCTAGAATCACGCCATGCAACCGTTCGATCTCAGATCCAAGGGCTCTCGGAAGCCCGTATCATGGGAGAATGGAAAGCCTGCCGTTCGCATGCTGGCAGTTCGCTCCTACTCGTCCCAGCACGTCCTTCAATACTACGACGGTTCGCTCCTAGTCGTCCCGTCCATTCACATTATGGCAGTTCCACTAATCCTAACCCTGCTCCCAAATCCATGGCGTCCCAAATCTCCATGATCGGCGGTGAGTACAAGGTTAGAACCATCACCGGCGATGAGTTCGACGTCACCTACACCCGTTCTTCCACGACGGTGAAAGGATGCCTTTCTCGCTTCAGACGCATGTTCGAAAACTCAGATGATGAGTGGGTCGCTGGGCTAGATGTTGAGTACACAGTCCTGGGACGAGAGAAGGATCTAAAGGACGAAGAGAAGAAGAAGCCCGTCGTGATCCAGGTTTGCATACATAACGTTTGCTTGGTCTACCACATATGCCATGCCGACGTTGAGTGCCAGGATTTTAAGAACTTCCTCAAGGACAAAACAGTGAAATTCGTTACTGTAGACTTTACGAACGACGAAGAAGTCCTGGTTCGGATAGGCCTCGTTGTAGGCAACCCCTTCGACCTCCAGAAGAATCGGCTGGTGCCCTCTCGTCAGCCTTCAATACTGACCCTGGCAGGAGCCATGGTTCATCCTTCGTATGGTAAACTGGAGAAACCTCCATACACATTTCATCGTCATGCATGGCAGCGGAATGTATTAGATATAGACCACATCCACTATGCTGCAATGGATGGCTACCTTTGTTTCAATATCTACAAGGATTGGATGAAGAGCAATAGCCAAGTGTCGGCTCAAGCAAAGAAGTATCGACCAAGAGGAATAGGGACAAGGACGAAGTCGAGGACGTGGACGAGGACTCCGAGTAAGGTGACAGTGTCGTTGCTCATGGTGGTTCTAAACTTCTAATGCAGTGTCTACCGGATTAGTTGTATAGTTTAATTTCAGGTGTGCTTAGTTTAATTTGAGGGGTGTGTTGTGCTGAGCCCCCAGCAGAACTATGTTATGTTTCTTCTCGTTACTTTAACTCTTCAGTATGTACATACTACTAGTATTACTTTAATAGAATTTAGAACCCCAATTAAGCACGTACTAGCTTTTTTAATAGTACTATATGCATAATTTGGCGTCGAGCGCTCTCTATATGTACCACCTTTTTTTATTTTCATTTTTTGCTCCATGGCGCAATCCATCGATAGTACTACTGTACAAAAGTATACATTTTTTAAAAGGCTAGAGTACTGTTCATCACATATATAGCTAGTTAAATTCTCAACCTAGAACGACGTGCATGCCATGTAGTAAACCGATATGGAGGAAGTATAGTAAAAATGAGGTGATTTTACCGAGCGATCGGCGGGGGAACATGGCCTGACATGCGGTCCCACGTGTCGTGATGTACCAAGGCGATGCGCGTGTCCCTCTTGAGGCAGAAGCAATACTAGTACTCCCTCCTTTCATCTATATAGGTCCTAATGCGTTTTTCGAGGCTAACTTTGACCAAACGTTAGAGCAATAATATATGATATGCAACTTACACAAAGCATACCTTCAATTTTGTATGTCAAAGGAGCTTTCAATAATATAATTTTCATAGTATACATCTCATGTGCTATTAATCTTGTCAATAGTCAAATGCTATCTTGAAAAACACATTAGGCCCTATATAGATGGAAGGAGGGAGTACGTGGTTTGAGATGATGGCGAACCAAAGTGTGAAATAATGGTTGCTTCGTCCATCTGGTAAGTGCGGCATTGTGATTTGACGTCTCATTGCTCATTACTACTACTGGGCCGGTACGAGTGGGGTGCGTCCCCCTGCTGTTCTGCACTGTTATTTGGTGCTTGACACGTCGACCTGGTTGCTATATGTCCCACATGTCGGCGACATGAAGTATAGAATTCATGAAAGGGAGCGTCGACGGGGGAGTATACTACAGAATTCATGAAAGGGAGCGACTTAGTTTTGGAAAAATCTGTTTTTACGGAGTACGTACCCACTAGGGTTTATAGGGCTCATCTAAAAAACATTCGTTTTTCCGTTTGATAAGTCTCAATTCTACTATACTACTAGTAGTACCATTACATGTTGGATTTCGAGGTGCGTTAGATCACCCGACGCAAGCAGTGTCAAGAGGAAACTAACCAATGCATGTACAAGTTCATGGAAATTTAGTGGTCATTCATGCATTCGTTCTAATTAATGCCTTGGTAAACATAACTTCTTGAGAAAAACGAGCGTACTAATTACTTATGCAAACTACGAAACTAATTTGACCACTCACCGTCTACCTTGGTTGGAGAGATTTTGAAATTGAGCCATAAACTGAAAAGGAGGGAGTAGTAACTTTTGTCTCCATTACTATTTGTGACCTTGTATAGATGCAAAATGTATTTTTTTATAGTGGCCTTGTATAAGTAAATGGAGGGAGTACTAACCAAAGTACGTAGTAGGGACGAGGAGTAAACAGAGGGGGTAGTAAAATTTTCTCATCGTGCTGCGAGCCACCGCGCGCGTGGGCGAGGGAGCGGGCGTAAGGCATAGTAAGCAAGCTTCACCTCATCCTGCGAGCCACCGCGCCCGTGGGCGGGGGAGACGACGTACTAAACAAGCTTCTCCTCGTTCTGCGAGTTGACGGGACACATTAAAAGTACTCCGGTGTATAGAGCCTTTCCTCTATGGTAGGCCCAACATGGTTTGCCTCTTTTTTTAATTTAACATAACGCGTCAAGTCACAATTTTTTTGTTCACCCATGGTAGACGATGTTGGGTTTCGTAGTAATTTCCAAATTTTCCTACGCACACGCAAGATCATGGTGATGCATAGCAACGAGAGGGGGAGTATGATCTACATACCTAGTAGATCGACAATGGAAGCGTTTGGTTGATGTAGTCGTACGTCTCCACGATCCGACCGATCAAGCACCGAAACTACGGCACCTCCGAGTTCTAGCACACGTTCAGCTCAATGACGATCCCCGGACTCCGATCCAGCAAAGTGTCGGGGAAGAGTTCCGTTAGCACGACGGCGTGGTGACGATCTTGACGTACTACTGCTGCAGGGCTTCGCCTAAGCACCGCTACAATATTATCGAGGACTATGGTGGCTGGGGGCGCCGCACACGGCTAAGGAATAGATCACGTGGATCAACTTGTGCGTCTCTGGGGTGTCCCTGCCTCTGTATATAAAGGACTAAAGGGGGGAAGGCTGGACGGCCAAGTAGGGCGCGCCAGGAGAGTCATACTCCCTCTGGGAGTAGGATTCCCCCCCCCCCCAATCCTAGTTGGAATAGGATTCGCGGAGGGGGGAAAAGAGAAAGAGGGGCCGGCCCCCTCTCCTTGTCCTATTCGGACCAAGGGAGGGGAGGGGCGCGCGGCCCATGTAGGGCTGCCTCTTCTCTTTTCCACTAAGGCCCATCATGGCCCATTTAGCTCCCGGGGGGTTCCGGTAACCTCCCGGTACTCTGGTAAAATCCCGATTTCACCCGGAACACTTCCGGTATCCAAACATAGGCTTCCAATATATCAATCTTTATGTCTCGACCATTTCGAGACTCCTCGTCATGTCCGTGATCACATCCAGGACTCCGAACAAACTTCGGTACATCAAAATGTATAAACTCATAATATAACTGTCGTCGTAACCTTAAGCGTGCGGACCCTACGGGTTCGAGAACAATGTAGACATGACCGAGACATGTCTCCGGTCAATAACCAATAGCGGAACCTGGATGCTCATATTGGCTCCTACATATTCTACGAAGATCTTTATCGGTCAGACCGCATAACAACATACGTTGTTCCCTTTGTCATCGGTATGTTACTTGCCCGAGATTCGATCGTCGGTATTCCAAATACCTAGTTCAATCTCGTTACCGTCAAGTCTCTTTACTCGTTCTGTAATACATCATCCCGCAACTAACTCATTGGTTGCAGTGCTTGCAAGGCTTAAGTGATGTGCATTACCGAGAGGGCCCAGAGATACCTCTCCGTCAATCGGAGTGACAAATCCTAATCTCGAAATACGCCAACCCAACATGTACCTTTGGAGACACCTATAGAGCTCCTTTATAATCACCCAGTTACGTTGTGACGTTTGGTAGCACACAAGGTGTTCCTCTGGTAAACGGGAGTTGCATAATCTCATAGTCATAGGAACATGTATAAGTCATGAAGAAAGCAATAGCAACATACTAAACGATCGGGTGCTAAGCTAGTGGAATGGGTCATGTCAATCAGATCATTCACTTAATGATGTGATCCCGTTAATCAAATAACAACTACTTGTTTATGGTTAGGAAACATAACCATCTTTGATTAACGAGCTAGTCAAGTAGAGGCATACTAGTGACACTTTGTTTGTCTATGTATTCACACATGTATTATGTTTCTGGTTAATACAATTCTAGCATGAATAATAAACATTTATCATGATATAAGGAAATAAATAATAACTTTATTATTGCCTCTAGGGCATATTTCCTTCAGACGATCCTCCCTCCACCAAGTGGACAACCAGTACACGTGCCAAATTACCACGTGGGCTGCCTTTTTCGTACAGAAATGAGCTCCACCGTGTACCCGCGCGGGTGTGGTTGGGAAAGAGACAGGAGTACGTGCGCCATGCGTGCACCTCTTCTCTTCATGCACGTCCCCCACCTACGTGGGTGTGTTTGAGAGAGATACAAACCTAGACATAATGCGTCGTCCATCCCCATGCCTCCGCCCAGTCCGACCACCAGTCACCACCATGCCCCACTCCTCCTCACCTTATCTCTCATCTTTCTCCCTCCATTTTTTTATACAAGAGGCCACTATCAAAATTACAATTTGTAGATATACAAGGCCACTAACACTAATCGATCCAATATTAATGGTGTTTGCCTCGTAGTACTAGCAAAGGAGGACATTAATTATCCCTTGCATGCATGCGGGAGTTTGTAAAAAAATGCATCTTGATGTTTCGTGCAATGCACGGGCATCTTGCTAGTCCATGAAAACACCACATGGCAAAATTCCACAGCGAACGAGGGATTTGAATCTATTGGGAGGGGCTGTTTGGATCTTGCCCGGGGTAGCCAAAATATTGGCGACCCTTTTGTCCACCGGTGCCTTTGCCACCGATGAACGAGGAATGGCTCGGATGCTCATGCTATCATGCATCCTCCAGCGCGCACGTTGGAGACGAGCTCGCACGAGCTGTGTTTTTTTGTCCCACAACGCTGCCCGAGCCGCCCACAGACTGACCGGCGACCCGCAAATTACGCCATCCAACCATAGCCGCAAACATTATGACAGCAACTCAACCAACCGGACGAAATTCACGCAAACACGTAGACAAACTGATATTTCATATAAACAACGACGGAAATCATATAAAATACCAGATTTTCATACAAACATGACGGATTTCATTACATTCAAATGAACTACGTGGTGCTAGTTCTGGAAAACACAGGTATATAATACCTGGCCTAAATGGTCGCTCGCCGATCGATTTGTGTTCCTCATGTCCGGCAGCACGATCACCGGACTGCCGGGAGCCTCGGAGGTATATGCTTCAGCGCAAAGGACGGCTCGCTTCCCCACTGCCCAACTGATATCATTGGCTGGTGCTGAAGATGATGGTGGCCGGCATCTGTTCGAGTTCATCCCCGGTCACTACTTCGCCATGGCCGGCACCGGCTCGAGTTCATCCTAACATTCCCCTCTTCCGTGGAGCCCATGCGGGGTCGACGAAGGTCCTCGCAAAAAAGGATCTGGCAAGACACCTGTTGTGTACGCCGGTGTCGCCTCCGCGATGGCCTTCATGGGACCCAAGCGGCGGCGGCCTCCCGTGTTCTACTTCTCCTTGATGATGGCGGCGGACGCGGAGGCGCTGGCCACCGACTCGTCACTCTCCGCGCACCCGGCTTCTGTCGCTGCTTGCATGGCGCGGCCGCCGGCATGGAACTCTCGGCCATAGAAACGGGAGACGTGGTACGAGGCGGCGACGTGGATGCCAGCAACGACGCCCGTGCGCCGCTCCTAGTCGAGCTGGCCTGGAGCGGCGAGTTGCTGAACCGCGCACCGGCTTGGGGTGGCAACTGGCTCCGTCGGGTGAGGGGAGGGAGGTGGATCAGCGAGCTGCATAGCTCGTATCCGGCAGGCTACCCAGCCGGCTTGGATGCGGAATAACTACTCTTCGTAAGCCATTGTAAGAGTGGACAAAATGGTGGAGGAGATAGGGGAGCGGCGGAGGTGTGCGATTCTTGGCTGGCGTGTGGGCTCTTTGGGTGCATGGCCTGCATGTCAGTGACCCAATGCAGGCAGCGCACAGCAGAGGAATCTTTGGTGGGCCAGGGCGGTCAGAAGCGGGCATTTCATAAACCGATGATTGTTCATTGAGTGTGACGTCATCTTTTCCATGTAGATAAGCCTACTATGTTGATAGCCCGTTCGATACCTTGTGATTCATAAAGACCGCTGCAAACATCAATGTTCTGCTTATCACAGATAAGATTGATTAATACGCGTAACAATCCATGTCCTTAACAAAGGGTGCATGCACGTATAGGTTGAACGTGTGTCTTGCGTCATGTGCTGTGTGCATGCAGGCGTGCGAGTGTTGCGTGCGTGCAAGGGTATGTTTCAGTGTTGCATGCATGGATGTGTACGTGCGTGTGTTCGTGAGTGCATGTGTATGTGTCAGTGTTGCACGCCAGCATGCGTGCGTGTGTACATGTCAGTGTTGCACGCCTACATGCATGCGTGTCTTGCGTGCGTGTCTTGCGTGCATGCATGTGTACGTGCGGGGTGAGTCTACACGTCAGTCGACTGACTTTTTCATCTCTGGTCATTAGATTTTCCAGCCGTTGGATACGAAATCAAGGGCCTCTAGTTTATCCTCAAACTCCACCCCCCCTGAGCCGCCAGCCACCACCGGTCGAACCGCCAGCCCCCGCCGCCCGCGACTGTTACATGATGAACCGCATCCGGCATAATTATCCATCACTGATCCGGTGCCTATGAGTTTTCCATATATTGGTTTACGCTTATTTACTTTTCCCGCTGCTACTGTTACAATCACTACAAAATACCAAAAACATTACTTTTGTTGTCTTTACTTTTGTTGCCGCTACCACCACTATCATATTACTTTGCTACTAAACACTTTGCTGCAGATACTAAGTTTCCAGGTGTGGTTGAATTGACAACTCATCTGCTAATACTTGAGAATATTCTTTGGCTCCCCTTGTGTCGAATCAATAAATTTGGGTTGAATACTCTATCCTCGAAAGCTGTTACGATCCCCTATACTTGTGGGTTATCAAGACCAATTTCTGGCGCCGTTGCCGGGGAGCATAGCTCTATTCTTTGAGTCACTTGGGATTTATATCTGCTTATCACTATGAAGAACTTGAGAGATCCAAAAACCAAGATCTATCCCTCAACTATGAGGGGAGGTAAGGAACTGCCATCTAGCTCTGCACTTGATTCACCTTCTGTTATGAGTAAGTTTGCGACACCTACACCTGCTTCTGCTATTTGTTCTGATATGTTGCATGTTATTGATGATGCCACTTCTGCTATGCATGATACTTATGATGAAACTGCTTCTATGCCTGATACTACTGTGCCCCTTGGTGAATTTCTTGATGAACAAATTGCTAGGGCTAGAGAGAAAGAAATTATTGAATCTGAATACGATGATGATAGTGATGATGAAAATATGCTTGTTATTCCTAATGGTTATCTTTTTGATATGGATCTTCTGCCGCTATTTTAGCTTGCAAAGATAGATATGAGCTTAAGAGGTTATTAGTTAAATGGAACAAAGAATCACTTAGAGATAAAATGAAACCCGACCCTGCTTTTGCTACTTCACCTATTTGTGTTCCTGATAAGGATTATGAATTCTCTGTTGATCCTGATATAATTACTTTGGTTGAATCTGATCCGTTTTATGACTATGAATCTGAAACTGTTGTGGCACATCTTACTAAGTTAAATGATATAGCTGCCCTGTTTACTAATGATGAGAGATCGCGTTACTTTTATATACTCAAAATATTTCCGTTCTCATTAAAGGGTGATGCTAAGATATGGTTTAATTCTCTTGATCCTGGTTGTGTGCGTAGTCCCCAGAATATGATTTATTACTTCTCTGCTAAATATTTCCCTGCTCATAAAAAACAAGCTGCTTTGAGGGAAATATACAACTTTATGCAAATTAAAGAAGAGAGTCTCCCACAAGCTTGGCGGAGGCTCCTGAAGTTACTTAATGCTTTGCCTGATCATCCTCTTAAGAAACTCGAAATCCTTGATATCTTTTATAATGGACTAACCGATGCTTCCAGAGATTACCTGGATAGTTGTGCTGGTTCTCTTTTCAGGGAAAGAACACCGGATGAAGCCGAAATTCTATTGAATAAT